>NW_027491844.1:0-600000 GCF_021521415.1 Bidens hawaiensis | reverse complement strand
TTTGTGTTTTCGTTTGCATAATTAGTTGAATTATACAAACAGACGCAATTGTTGCTTCGGTTAACGAATAAGATCGATAAACATGTGGCTTTTAAGGTAAAATTTTGAAGCTTTTCTAGTGTTTAATGTCTTAACTCTTATGATTACATTGCGATCTGTTCATCGAATTCTAGTAGTTCTTGATTTTTTTATTAATCTTTGGCGGTTTATATATCATAGATTTCAATTTTGATTTTGGATCTTTTGTGTGGTGTATATTAGCATCTTATATTTTATTTTTTTTGAAATTACAATGCAAATTATTCAGGTTAAGACTACAGATCCGAAGAAGTATTGTGTTCGTCCCAACGTTGGAGTTATTTTGCCTCGATCAACATGTGAAATTACAGGTGCCACAGTCTTTCCTAATTTAGCTTTCGCCATGTTTTTTTTCCACAAAACAATAATTCAAATCTGGTGTGAAATCTGCCATTCAATGAACCAAACGTTCAACTAACTATTCATGAACTGTTAAGCGATCAAATTGTTTGTTTATGCTCGTTCGTTTTATAAATGAACGAGCATGGACAAGGAATTTGTTACTTATTATTATTATTATTATCATCATTTTTATTATTAATTACATTACTATTATTATTATTATTTAATGTTTTGGTTTTAACGCAGTTACAATACAAGCTCAAAAGGAAACTCCTCTTGACCTTCAATGTAAAGACAAATTTCTCATTCAGAATGCAATCTTAAAGCAAGAAGCTATTAAAAAGGGCATCACTGGTGAAATGGTAAGAACATGTTATTCCTAAAAGACATATGCTTGATAAAATAACTTAAAACAATTTTTTAAACAGAAAGGCAAATATAAACGTTACATTCAGAAAAATAAACAAATAAAAGATAGAACGTTTTTATGATAACATTAAAGTTTTATACTTTTTAAAACATGTTATGAAGATAAAAACAAATATAAAAGAATAATTTCTTAAATAATAAGTTTTTAAATATCAAATATTTTGGATGCATATCAAAACACAATAGCAATAATTAAAAGTTGTCAGGAGATTATTCTATTTCAGAAAAAAAAAAAAGAAGATAAATTTGTTGCATACTATAAATTTTAGATATGCTAAGTTAATATTAGTTTGTGTAACAGTTTGTTAAGGATTCACGGAACGTAGTGGAAGAGTGCAAGTTGAGAGTGGTATATGATCATCCCTGCAGCTCATTAAGTACTTCAGCCATTGCACAAAAAGTGTTTCCATCTAATGCATCAAGGAAACTAGTCAGCATAGATCCTTTAGAGCTAAAATTCCCTTGTAAGTCTATTCCTGTCACGTAACTCAGTTAGAAACCTAACTTATATATATGTTTTCATTATTCAAACCTAAATGATGAGTGTTTTTCTTTTCCAATGAATTAGTTGTATTAGAAAAACAAATGGCATCCTCAGTTCAGTTAACTAATAAGACCGATAAGCATGTGGCTTTCAAGGTAAAATTTTGCAGTGTTTTGATCTATTGCGGAATTTTACACGATTTTTAAATTAATCTTTATGGATTATCAAATTCGATATTATTTTTCGATTTTTGGAAATTCTAATACAAATTATTCAGCTTTACACGACGGAACCGAAGAAGTATTTCGTTCGTCCCAACATTGGAGTTGTTTTGCCTCAATCAAAATGTGAAATTATAGGTATCATACTTTTTCTGATTTAACATTTCCTTTGATGAGTTTGATCCTACGTGGTATACCATTTGTAAACCTTAAAGTAAAACAATATTCCAATACGATTATTTTCCCCTCAAAACATGAGTCCAAAACTAGCGGGTAGTGGGAATCATCCATACATGCTCTTAGTTGGGCCCTAGAGTGCTTTTCTAATTATAACGAGTCATTAAGCATTTTTCACATGGTGAGTTTGAAGTTGTTTATTTTAAACCCCTTAATTTAATTTGAATCTTAAAGTTGCATATAAATAATTACAATAAACAGCCACATCTATCCTGTAATTGATTTTAAGCTACCAGTAACATAGCTAAAATGAAGTGCCATGGGCATTTATAATACTAATTTACAAGTATATATTTATTTTGAAAGGCCAATATATTAAGAACAAAAAGAGGGCAACTCACAAGTAGTAAGAGATCCAAAGAAAAGAGAAGATTACAAAAGAAAAAAAAAATACAAAATTTGAGACAACATACAAAGAGTAGCTCTCTTTTTTTGCTGTGAAGAGCATGATGATCTCAGCCATCTCCATGTCCAGCTCCATACAATATTATTCACTTCAATATAACAATCTTAATTTAGTAGGAATATCCCTTTTTATCCCTTTCTAATGCAAATAACAAAGGTAAAAGGTTGTTTATAAGCCCATTTATCAAGCCGAAAAAGAGTTTTTCTCCCTTTCCTAACTAAACTTGCATCCTCCTGTTACAATTTCATAATTTGCGTTCATGTTCCCCCTACTAGCATTCTCTTAATCCTGAAACATATGGGGCTTAGTTTTTGTATCATACTTAAGTATCTCAAAAGACCATATAAGTGGAGATTATTACGGTTGTTATTATATTTTATATTAGTTATTATTATAATTGCCACTATTACTATTAATGTTTGTAGTGTCATTACTATTTTATAATTATTTCAAATATAATTGTGGTTATTGTTATTATTTTTAATATTTTCTTTTTTATTTATGTTATTGCTATTACTTATTTTTTATAACTGTTACTAGTATTATTGTTAGTTATATTTTTGGTTTTAACACAGTGTATTCGCAAGCTCAGAAGACGGCTCCTCTTGACATGCAATGTCACGACAAGTTTCTCATTCGGAGTGTAATTGCAACGCAAGAGGATATCAAAAAGGGCATTACTGGTGAAATGGTAAGAACATGCTCCTGTTTTATTGTTGCATACTTGCGTGTTTTTTGTTGGATGTGGTAGTCTTCCACTAATCTTTTCTAAATCAAATATTCAAAGAAAAGTCATGGAAAAAAGGACAATGCCAATATATGTATTTGTGCTTGTCTAACATGTCCATATTGATGATACTCTCTTCAAATTATAACTAGTACAACTGTTTTAATACGACGTTCAAATTATAAATTAAGGAAAAGCATGCTTACTCGTAATAATATTTTGATTTGTTGAAGTATATGTTGATTTTATAATGGTTTGTGTTACAGTTTACTAAAGAGTCGGGGAATGTAGTGGAAGAGTGCAAATTGAAAGCGGTATATGTTCCTTCTACCCCGTTAACTTCGACATTTGCACAAGGAGTGCAAGTAGTGTTATCGTTTAATGCGTTAGAGAAATATAGGAGAAATTTCAGTGGCATTGAGGCACTAAGGCTGCGCTTCATGCAGTTTTGGGTCAAAATTGGCCAAAACAACCAAAAGGATGAAGAAATTCTGAATTTACTTGATAAAAAAGTTGTGTAAACGAGATAAGAGGCACGATTTTTGTATATATATATATATATATATTTATCATACAATGATTCATCATTTATAGAAGTATTTAGCCGAAACATTTTATACAAATATGGTTGTAAGAATTACATACAAGCCTAGTTCAAGAGCGGGCTTGTGAGTAGGTACGCCACATTTACATGATTTGGATAACTCATAAGTTAGAGCATCCACAACAAGCTACATATTCCAAGGTTTGAATCTATGTGGCATATGGACTTGAGGGTCAAGAGCCTCATTGTTGTTGAGTGAGGTTTGTGAAGAAGAGCTCTTGTCTACAGACTTGATAAGGACTCCATGGTGGCCCCACTTTCTCTCTCCTCTCGCATACATATATACGTACACACATTATATCTATGCAGTTAATGCGGAAAAATATCGGATATCGGTCAATGACCGATATACGAGATATCGATTTTCACAGTGATATATTGGTAATTTATATATATGTATATAATGTTTATTTTATACTTTTTATGTATGAATATATTTAAGTTTATAGACCAAATATAAACTAATGAATGCAAAGGGGGTTAATTGTTAAAATATACAAACTAATTTTACACTTACTTTTTATGTAAAGTTTATATAAATTTTAGGTATTAAATGTAAACTAGTGAAAAAGAGAGGGGTTAAATGATAAATGCCTAAAGTTTATTAAACCCTAAAAAATCCAACGCACTGTACATCTTCTTCCCCCCTTCCAGATTCTGCCGATCTCTCCTTTCTCATTTCCGGCCAAATGCCATCGGAATTAATAGCCAGAGTTCGCTATTTTATCGATAACATGACGCCAAGTACGATTGAAGAAACCAGAAAATTGGATTTTGAAAGCCTTTCCAAGTTTTGGATATAAAAATGGCCAAATCGAGATAATGGCGATATAACCGATATTATTGAGCAAAATATCGGTGATATATCGGCCATTATCGCCGATAATATCGGGACCGATATTATGACCGGTATTTTGAACCGATATTTTCCCGAGGTCTGATAACCGATATATCGGCGATATATCACCGATATATCGCCAATATTAACTGCATAGCATTATATATATCTATAATATATATAAACGAAACCCCTAAAATCCTACGTGTCGCGATGTGGTCGCTCCCCCCTTTTATGGAAGCCATCAGATTGCTTGATTTTAAGGAGTTCTCTTATTGATTTAACCCAAATTCATGGGCATTGGTCTTACCAAAATCAGATATCTCTTAAACGGGTTATAACATCTCATTAAATTAAAAATTAATATTACCAATTATTTGATATGAAAATCCTATAAAATAGGGATATACTAAAATTTAATATACAATTTAAAAAGAAAAATATATTATTTATAATTAATAAACAATTTTATAGTAGAAAGCATAAATGGGTCATGGGTTACCAAATCCAGATAGCTTTTAAACGGGTTATAACTGTTAGACTCGTTATGCCCAAGACACATATTTTTATTGATGTGGCTAGTACGTCATGATCCAAGTCAGGTCATACCTAATAACAAGCTAGACAAACACCAATAATATTTGTTTATATATGATATGATCATAACAAATGAATATTAACACTTGAGTTATTTGGAAAGGGGTTCCAAAATAAAATGTACTTGTGAAATAAATAAATCATATGGATGATTTATGCTTTGAGAAAGAGCATTCCATATTGTTGTTTAAGAGGGTTAAGTAACAATATGTTGAGCATGTTACCTATAATGTGTCATTGTGTATGACACAATACAATGTATGACACAATACAAGTTATGTTACACAATGGTATATCTGGAAACATTGCAAATAATAAAAACAAGAAAGGAAAGAAAAGCCCCCCCTCCCCTCTCACCTTGTCTTATTTTATTATTATAACAAACTTAGTGGGTTCATGCAAGAGATGTGATTGAATGCCTTAGGTGGTGCCTTTCATAACTCACCCAACTCTCTTTCTCTCACACAATAGACTATTACACACAAGACACAAAACTCTCTCAACTCTTCCTCTCTTCTCTCTTGGATTCGGCCAAGATCAAAGGCAATGAAGAGAAGTTTTTCAAGTGAAAATCCTAGCTAGAAGTGGTGTATTGTCGGAGGCTTGGGGTATGCAAGCTTGAGGATCTTCCCTTTTAAGTTCTTGCCCTTTCATCATCTCCTTCTTCACCCAGATTTGTTCTCTTGAAATGTATCCTTACATGCATGGACTTATAGTGACATGCATGTGTTTGATAGTATGTATTTCGTATTTGGATCCGGGCTTGGGTTTGCATGTGTAAAATTGGTTTTATACATATCAAATTAACAAGATTTAAAACTTATATCCACTGCGTTTTTGGTAAAATAGGGATTTTATCACTTTGATAATCTTGTTAAAACCCAACAATAACATATCATTTATTTATGAAACTCTTTCATCATCAAACTCTAAGTGTATTATTAATTTTCTTACAATAAAGAAAATTAAAATCTAAAAAATAAGTATTAAAAAACGAAAATGTAAAACAACCATTCTCTCAAGCCATCAGATTGCTTTATTTGTAAATAAAGGCTTCTCACGCATATAACCCGAATTCACGAGTAAAAGTCTCACCAAATCCAGATAGCTCTTAAACAGGTTATAACATCTCATTATATTAAAAAAATAATCTCAGCAAATATTTGATATGAAAATCATATAAAATAGGGATATACTAAAAATTAATATCCTATTAATATTTTAAAAAAATGTTATTTATAATTAAGAAACAATTTTATAATAAAGAAAATAAATGGGTATCACCAAACCCAGATAGCTTTTAAATCGGATTATAACATATCATTTATTTATAAAACCATTTCATCATCAAACCTCAAGTATATTAATTATTAATTTTTTACAATAAATAATTAAAATCCAAATATACATATATAAATATTAAAAAGAATAATGTAAAACAACCCCGTAATACGGAGGATAAAATCTAGTATATATATATATATATGTGTGTGTGTGTGTGTGTGTGTGTGTGTGTGTATAGATATATATAGTTTAAATATTTTTAATGGGTTTTGTGGGTGTTTGTTGTCGTGGAAAAAAGTTGGGTTTTTAAAAAAAATTGGAATTTAAAGTGGCGATGATTTGACGGTTTGTATGGGTTTGTTGTTGTAGATGCTCTTATAAAGGCTAACCCCAGAATATACAGTTGTCTTCGATTTCAAGAAACTCAATAGCTTATCCATCAATTTGCGTACCTGAAAACTGTTTAACTAAAAAGATTAGGATTTATATGAGGAACGACTAAACTCAGAACTTGTTGTCATTGCTCTTTAGTTTTCTACTGAGGTCCATCTGATAAATGATTTCATAAAAGTGTTAAACACAAATGGATTGTTTTTGTAAAAAAAAAACACTTTAACGATGTGTTCTATAGAGCCACTGTTTAAACACAAAACTCTATAGAGCCACTGTTTAAAAGTGTTAAACACAAAAGATTTGTTCAGTTTTCTGTTGAGGTCTATCTGATATGCTATTCTATAGAGCCACTATTTAACAACCGAATCTAATTGTTCCTATGAAGCCGACCTCTAGTGCATGCCTTTATCAATAGAAGCGGTGGTTGTGGTTTTAGGTTTAACGATGTGTTCTAAGACCTAGAAGACGGTGCAATGAATTGTAAACAACTTTACCCATGATGTATATTCGTTGTTTTTAAGTTCAAAGGTGAGGGGTATGAAGTTGCATATGTTGGAGACAATGAGAGTTGGGTGTTACCTTGGGAAGATTTCCGGCTCGCTTTTCCAATCGCCTTCTTCGATTTATGGTATCTTGTTTCAACGCTGTGGTCTGTCTTGAATCATGTGGATGTTCAAATCCTGGATTTGCTTTCTGGGCGGACCTTAATGTAACATTCGTTACTTTTCAAACCCGAAAACCCGACCCGTTTTGAATTTTCGGATTTTTGTTTCAAGTATATATATATATATATATATATATATATATATATATATATATATATATATAAAGGTATTATTAAATTCCCAAGATTTGTTTGACGTTCGGCATTGTTTTCCCGACTCGTTTATAGTTCAATGTATTTTTGTTCATCATTTACTAATAATAAAGTATTGTCGACGTTTAATGTTCAACGTTGTTCATTTATTACTATATTTGATTTGTTTATAAAAACCCGAGTCTTATCGTTAATCGAGCCTTACGGGTTAATGCGTAACTATCCAAAATCATGAATATTCAACATAAATTCTAATATCATTAAAGTTCAAGGTTTAAAATGAAAATACATTATTATTCTTTTTGTTTTAAAGAAACTTGAAATTTGAGGGACCGGCGTTGTAATTTACCCAAACTTATAATAATTATACAAAATTAACCCAACCCACCCCCTGTTCCCCTCGTTTTCCTGATGAGATTCCGGTAGTCGGAATCCGGCGCCGGAGAGTCCATTTTGGCCGTAAAACCCGTTAGTTGACCATCTTGATTATATCAACGACCATAAACGTCCAAATTATACACTAACTAATATATTAATTATGTTATAACGACCACTAATCACCATAAAACCCGTAATCATCGCCGGATTACTAGCCGCGATCAAAGCACTGGAATTAACTCGTATTTGACCCAATTGATAGTATAAATAGGTTAACCCCGTAAGCCTAAACTCACACCAAACACCAATTAACATCTAAATACACTTAGTAGAAATAACCATGAAGTTTCCGATCGTTTTTCCGGCCAGGTTCATTCTCCTTCATTCCGGCGTCATTAGAGGTAATACATATATGCTTATAATTCACGATCAACAGATTAATCAAACCCTAACTTAATAGAACATGGAACCATATCAGAGAATCAAAAACCTAGGTTTTTAACCTTGACGATGAACTGGGATGTTTCTTTATAATTAATCGTTTTCTTGAATGTTATCTACTGAATGTTATCTTGGTCCAGTGGTTAATGCTCACTAGAGGTGCACAAATCGGTTTTTTTTAAAAAAACCGGTTCGGTTATTAACCGGACCGGTTTTTTTTGGCCCGAAAAAAAACCGGTTCGGTTAATAACCGGACCGGTTAATAACCGGTTTTTGTATGTCAAAACCCTAACCGGTCTAACCGGTTAGGACCGGTTTAGAAACCGGTTAGAACCGGTTAATAACCGGTTAACCGGTTTTTTTTTTTTAAATAACCGGTTAATAACCGGTTTTTTTCATAATAACCGGTTTTAAAAAAAACCGGTTTTTCCATTAACCGGTTTGTTAACCGGTTTTGGCTCTAAAACTTGTAACTGAAATACGAACCGGCGGTTTGTAAACCGGTCAAACCGGTTTTTAAAAAACCGGTTTTCGTAAAAACCGGTTTCCTGTTTAAACCGGCAAACCGGTTCCCGGACCGGTTTTTTTGACCATCTCTAATGCTCACACGTATAGACGGCCATACCCGGTTCGAAACCCAGGGTCCACGTTTTTTGTTATTAATATGTATTTATAATGTTTTGAATAAGTTAATATATTTAATAAAAACGATACTTTAAATGAATATATCATCTAGTCCAACTGGTTAACTCTATTGAATGATAAAATTCAGACCTGGGTTCGAAACCCGGGTCAACCCTTTACTTATTTATTTTTGATAACCTTTTAATATAATTTATTATTATTTGAATCTTTTAAATAATTATTCGAAACCCGGAAGCAGCCTCTCTATCCCTATGGGATAGAGGTAAGGCTGTCTACTTCTTACCCTCCTCAGACCCTACCATAGCATTGCTATTGGTGGGATATACTGAGTACGATGATGATGATGATGATGAATCTTTTAAATCTTTTTTTTAAATCCTAATAAAATCATAAAGATCATTTTAAATTAAATAAAAATTATATAAATTATATTTCACCCTTCCTATCTAAAAACCAACTTTCTTAATCGTTAAAACCGTTAAGTTAGTTTCATAATAATACATTTCGTTATACCGTTTTAAAACTAATTTATGTTTTCTTTACTTTAATTTATTAGCTTTAATGCGCTAAACGTTAAGTAGATAATTTTAGTCGTTACGCTTTAAATCACATGTTTTAATTCGATAACTTATATTTCGCTAACCATAAACCGGTTGTTAATTCATAATAATTCATTAATCTCTTTTTGTTAACTTAAATTCGTTATCTCTTAATTTGTTAAACTATAGTTCGTTAAAATTCTGTTAAAACAATATTACATCAAAATGCCTTAAAACACTATATAATATATTAAAATAATTTAAATCCCTTTAAACTAAATTATCCTCTTTAACTTTAATAATCTCGTTAGTTAGTCTTTAAATATCATAATTGTTTTATTTAGAGCTCGAGAAGTTCAATCGTTCTGGATTCCTTAACGCAGTTTTGGTTGCTTTGGTTTCGTTATCATGCTTTCGGTTTTCATTGCAATGTTTATCTTCAATTTCAATGTGAGTTTCTCACACCCCCTTTTTCAACGCTTTTATTACTTGTGGGGGTAGCATATGTATCCTATCACTCAATGATTTATCGAGTCATTTACAAAACTAAAATTCATTACATGGACTTGTGTGTTTACTTGATTACTTGCTCAATGGTTGGCTCAATAAGTATGATCATACGCCCCCCTTTGCACTCAGGTCCATTTGTATCGAGTGAAAAAGGGACCTCATTATCCAAGTACGTTGGTAGCCCCAACTGGAAAGGACATTCGTCAGGTCCATTGCATCGAGTGTAAAGAACCCTTATGTGGTCATTTCACAAGTTTCATGGAATTGTATGATTTTTACGTATTATATCAAACTGTGGGAATCTCACTAGCTATGTTCACAGCTGACTTTATTTTATACATATGTTACAGGTGTAGAGCTACGAGGATGAAAGTTAGAAGACACATAGCATGCATATATGATATTCAAAGAAACAAATTATCATTTTGATTATTTATTTGTTATAACTTGTAATTATTTGATAAACTTGTGTTACATGAAGATTTTTAAATGAAATAATGTTATTATGGTCACCTAATAGTGTCACGTGTGGTTGAGCAATCTGTACATCACACTAAGGCGTTTCCGCCTTAGCCGGGGTGTTACAGATTGGTATCAGAGTCGTGGCTATAAGATAGGACATTAGACGTAGTGTTCTTGGTAGCTATAGCTTATTTGTTAAATGTCTAGGTTGCATGATAGAATTATGTGAGCCTTTACTTGATTGTTTAAACGCACTTACTATTATTGGATTATTGTACTGTTGATTTTATTAACGCCTCATGAACACAAGTACACACACACACAAGTCTAAGGCTTAGGCCTAAAACAAGTTTTCTCAATCGCACATTCAAGTAATTTTCAAAATCGGTTTTCCGACATTTCTTCCTCATAAAGATGGTTCTACGTGGCGGGTATGTAGTAACTGGAAGGGGGACGTGCTTGTTTTCCGAACTCTTGACACCAAGGTTATTGAAACCTAAGGATAAGCAATGCGCATATATCCAATTAGATGTCAGACCTGGTTGCTTACCTGGAGAGTTCGGGAAGGGCATGAAACTTATTAGGCCAAAACTTACCACACCAAACGCCATAAAAATGACAACTTTATGTTTTCAACCGTGACCATGTCCTCTTGTGATATGGATATGGTTGCACTCCTTAGGATGTCACACCAGTCATGGTGGTTCATGCGACGTGTGACTCCGACCCTTAATGTTTTACAATGTGTTTTAACTAAAAGTCTGACAAGTCGTGGTGATACACGAATAACCAGCTTTTGGTTTGATTTGATTATGCATTTTGATTTATACGTTTTAACTGAAAGTCTGTCAAGTCGTGGTGATACACGAATACCCAACTTTCGGTTCGATTTGATTACACATTTTTATTTTTTTCGGAACATACAAATTATGATGATTCATACAACGTGTGATTCCAAATACTCAATCGTTTATATTGTGGTTTTGACAAATCATTGGGATATGTGAATACTCGAGTTTTAATTCGTTTTCTGTGTTTATATTCCTAAAAGTCATGCTAGTACATAAATTGTTGAATTTCAACCCGTTTTCTTAATTTATAAATTCAATTATTATTATAATTTGAAAAATTCGAAAGGTCATTGTGATACATGAATAGTTGAGTTTCAATTCGCTTTATTTATTTGTGTATATTCAATACTCATTTTCTTGTGTGTTTTAAATTGAGAATTCGAAAAGTCATGGTGATACATGAATAGTCGATTTTTCAATAATCGTTTTCTCGTGTGTTTTAAATTGAGAATTCGAAAAATCATGGCGATGCATGAATTGTCGATTTTCAATTTATTTTCTTTATGTAATTCATTTATTTAATTGGAAATTCGAAAAGTTAGGGTGGTACATAAACACTCGATTTTCAATTCAATTTCATACTTATATTAAGTTGGTACTAATTCCATGTTTTTATTTCAAAATTTGATATGTTTATTCCAAGATTAATTAGATTATTATTGAAATGCGAAAACTCATGAGCATTTCAATTTTGATTTCAAACTTTGCTTCATGCGATTTCATTTTTTTATGATTTATTAAGATTGATTTCGATTTTAGGAATCTTTTATGTAATATTTCTTTTGATTTTGATATGAATTTCATATTTACGTCCAATTCCACGCGAATTGTTCACACTTCATGTCTTCTCGTCCTACTCGACGCTGCCCTCGAAACTCAACTCAAACCATCAAGCAATTGACCATCGCAATCCCGACCATGACAAACCAAGATTCATTACCAACCACAACAATACATTCAAACCTCAAAACTATACCTAAGTAAATCCAAACCCAACGTAACTCTTGGATACTCAAACCCAACCCAACCAAGATATTTACACGAGAACCCATTCTTTATATAACACGGATGATTCCCCCACTACGCTACCGTGATGTAGAAATTTTCCAAATGGTGTTAAAATCGGCTAACTCGTCAACTTTTGTCTCATAACTATACCTACCTTTATTTCCACGACCTGTACCCAACCATTTATCCCCCACCTTCTGCCTTACCTCATGCTTGAACTTCAAACTCGCTACTATTGCAGTAACTTGAGCACACCCGTTATAAGGCCTAACTTGTTTCCGCCATACAAAACCTTACCCCGCGTTCCTTGACTTCTCAAAGATTTATTTGATTTTCGACTTAAATACTTCGCCTTTCCAAACCTATTTTTATTTCTTACACTCTTTTTCCACATTTAGTTCTTTTACAAACATTCTCTTTAATGAAATTTCAAATCTTTATTATTTTTAATAAACCATTAATAAGTATATATTCTGTATACGAAATATATTTAAGTAGTTTTTGCATCAAGAAGAATTTTTATGAAAATTCAAATTGTTCATTTTTATCAACATTATTATTATTACTACTACTATCAATACCTTATTACTGTTATTATTACTATTACCCTTAATATTATTAATACCATTACTATTATTAATATTAATATTATTACTACTACTACTACTACTACTACAATAAAACTATTAAAGTAAAATAAAATATGTCGCTTTAAACAATTCCTAAGCCGTGAGACTATTATATTACCATCAACGAGTTACTTTATCTAACGACTTCCATTTCCTTAAAACGTCACCCACCCGGAAAATCCTTACATCGAAAGTTTTCCAAAGTTTTCTAAACTAGTTAAGTATATATGCGAAATTGTTATCATAAATTTCCTTTGAGTTTTAAACATCGTGTCCCTTCAAACGATTTTCACAAACAATGTCATCAATCATTTCTTTTCACTTATTTGTCAACACCGGCAAGTTTCGGATTAGTAAACCATACCACCGCACCATAATAACCTTCATACCGCAAAACCCATTTCGAGAAGACGGGCATCGCAAGTTACCTTTTTGTTTTCCTTTCTTTCACATGTTATATTTTTCTGTTTTGGCATGTTCATGAAGTTCTACGTATCAAGTTCTTTTCAAAAGGTTGTCTACGAAGTTAATATCGAGCGTGATTATTTGTTAATCAGTGAACTATTCCCATTCATAGGTACATTCTGAAGCGGTTTACCTTGTTATTCCAATCTCGTGGTCTATAACCGATTTCCCATAAACATAATCGTTTAGTGGAAGTTGGAGACTATGAGCATGGTTATACACATGTTGAGTTTATTACACGAAGTGTTTGGTCATATTGTTCTATTTCCATTCAACGTTTTGTTCGGATCATTTCGTTACTCATAATCCCAATGTTTTACCATTTTGAGATCAATATTTTAATTCGATCTTAAAGTTTCGATTATTTTGTTCTCAATGTTTTACCAATTTAAGGTGAACGTTTTACTTTAATCTCGAAGTTGCAATTATTTATTAGTCTCAAATGTAGTCCTTATTTATGTGATATTTTCGTCATTGAAAATTTTCATATATTTAACAAGTCATTATTGACTCCAAAGAACTTACTCGATTATGTTATTTAAGTTTCGTTTAGCTATCTTATTCTCGGACCCAATGCTTATCGACTTACGTGTTTACATTTTGTAGATCAATGCTACGTTTACTTAACATGTTATTCTCAACTTTATTATCTCATGATCATGATTTCAATTGATGTCATCCATTATTCTAATTATTTCATACTACTCAAGAGTTTTGCGCATTTTCTTTGGTAAGCATGTTTGTATCTTTAAAACTTTATTGATTTCATACTCTCATTGACCTTAAGGATTGATTTCTATATGTTATTGAATTTTGATCTATATATTTCACTGTTGTTGAATTCTAAAGTTTTCGCATGAGGACTTATTATATTTTTAAACCCGCACAATAGGACGGATTATGTGGACCATCTGACGATAACGGTAATTATGGGTCGACACGTAATTATCCAAGTCCTCGCATGGAAGACATAATAAGTACGTTGTGTGCAATAACTCGAAACCTGGAATGATTTTGAAAGACGGGACAAATGAAATATGATATGGGCATGGTGGATACGCCGCTGGTACATCCTATACATAAGTGTCCTTGCCATATTCCCATTTGTGGCGTCTTTCGGGTCATCCAAAGATTGACGTTATTGTTTTTTATTTAAAGATGTATATAAAAAAAATCGTTAAAACTTTCAAACAACTCCTCCTATGAGTCGTTTTCTTTTAAAATTTTATTTTCATTTTAATTTTGGGACGAAATTTCTAAAAGTTGTGAATGTTGTAACATTTGTTACTTTTCAAACCCGAAAACCCGACCCGTTTCGAATTTTCGGATTTTTGTTTCAAGTATATATATATATAAAGGTATTATTAAATTCCCAAGATTTGATAGACGTTCGTCAATGTTTTCCCGACTCGTTTATAGTTCAATGAATTTTGTTCATC
This sequence comes from Bidens hawaiensis, assembly GCF_021521415.1. NCBI lineage: Eukaryota > Viridiplantae > Streptophyta > Magnoliopsida > Asterales > Asteraceae > Bidens > Bidens hawaiensis. Next base: position 585,176 of record NW_027491844.1, on the reverse strand, counting down.
ATTAACTAATAATAAATTATTGTCGACGTTTAATGTTCAATGTTGTTCATTTATTACTATATTCGATTTGTTTATAAAAACCCGAGTCTTATCGTTAATCGAGGCTTACGGGTTAATGCGTAACTATCCAAAATCATGAATATTCAACATAAATTCTAATATCATTAAAGTTCAAGGTTTAAAATGAAAATGCATTATTATTCTTTTTGTTTTAAAGAAACTTGAAAGTTGAGGGATCAGCGTTGTAATTTACCCAAACTTATAATAATTATACAAAATTAACCCAACACACCCCCCTATTCCCCCTCGTTTTCCTGATGAGATTCCGGTAGTCGGAATCCGGCGCCGGAGAGTCCATTTTGGCCGTAAAACCCGTTAGTTGACCATCTTGATTATATCAACGACCATAAACGTCCAAATTATACACTAACTAATATATTAATTATGTTATAACGACCACTAATCACCATAAAACCCGTAATCATCGCCGGATTACTAGCCGCGATCAGAGCACTGGAATTAACTCGTATTTGACCCAATTGATAGTATAAATAGGTTAACCCCTTAAGCATAAACTCACACCAAACACCAATTAACATCTTAATACACTCAGTAGAAATAACCATGAGGTTTCCGATCGTTTTTCCGGCCAGGTTCATTCTCCTTCATTCCGACGTCATTAGAGGTAATACATATATGCTTATAATTCACGATTAACAGATTAATCAAACCCCTAACATAATTTAATAGAACATTGAACCATATCAGAGAATCAAAAACCTAGGGTTTTAACCTTGAAGATGAACTGGGATGTTTCTTTATAATTAATCGTTTTCATAATATCAACTCAATGTTATCTTGGTCCAGTGGTTAATGCTCACACGTATAGACGGCCATACCCGGTTCGAAACCCAGGGTCTGCGTTTTTTGTTATTAATATGTATTTATAATGTTTTGAATAAGTTAATATATTTAATAAAAACCATACTTTAAATGAATATATCATCTAGTCCAACTGGTTAACTCTATCGAATGATAACACTCAGACCCGGGTCAACCCTTTATTTATTTATTTTTGATAACCTTTTAATATAATTTATTATTATTTGAATATTTTAAATCTTTTTTTTAAATCCTAATAAAATCATAAAGATCATTTTAAATTAAATAAAAATTATATTTCACCCTTCCCATCTAAAAACCAACTTTCTTAATCGTTAAAACCGTTAAGTTAGTTTCATAATAATACATTTCGTTATACCGTTTTAAAACTAATTTATGTTTTCGTTACTTTAATTTATTAGCTTTAATGCACTAAACGTTAAGTAGATAATTTTAGTCGTTACGCTTTAAATCACATGTTTTAATTCGATAACTTTTATTTCGTTAACCATAAACCGGTTGTTAATTCATAATAATTCATTAATCTCGTTTTGTTAACTTAAATTCGTTATCTCTTAATTTGATAAACTATAGTTCGTTAAAATTCTGTTAAAACAATATTACATCAAAATGCCTTAAAACCCTTTAGAATATATTAAAATAATTTAAATCCCTTTAAACTAAATTATCCTCTTTAACTTTAATAATCTCGTTAGTTAGTCTTTAAATATTCATATTTGTTTTATTTAGAGCTCGAGAAGTTCAATCGTTTCAGATTCCTTAACGCAGTTTTGGTTGCTTTGGTTTCGTTATCATGCTTTCGGTTTTCATTGCAATGTTTATCTTCAATTTCAAGGTGATTTTCTCACACCCCCTTTTTTAACCTCATTTATTACTTTTGAGGGTAGCATATGTATCCTATCACTCAATGATTTATCGAGTCATATACAAAACTACAATTCATTACATGGACTTGTGTGTTTACTTGATTACTTGCTCAGTGGTTGCCTCAATAAGTATGATCATACGCCCCCCTTTGTACTCAGGTCCATTTGTGTAACACCCCGACAAAAGCGACCGTTTTTGTTTCTGTATTCCTGATTTATCCACTAGGTCAGTCTGGTTGGTTCTTTGCGCCTAGTTGAAAACGCCTAAGTGTGACGTACAGATTGCTTAAACACACGTGACACTATTAGGTGACCATAATAACATTATTTCATTTAAATCTTCATGTAACACAAGTTTATCAAATAATATAAGTTGTAACAAATAAATAAACAAATGATAAGTTTTTCTTTGAATATCCTATAGGCATGCTATGTTTCTTCTAACTTTCATCCTCGTAACTTTATACCTGTAACATATGTATAAAATACGGTCAACTATAAATATAGCTGGTGAGATTTCCACAATTTGATATATATTATACAAAAACCATACAATTCCACAAACTCATAAAATGCGTAAGTAAGGGTTCTTTACACTCGATGCAAAGGACCTGAGTGTAAAGAACAAACGAAAGTCCTTCCAGTTGGGGCTACCAACGTACTTGGATATGAGGTCCCTTTTCCACTCGATACAAATGGACCTGGGTGCAAAGGGGGGCATATGATCATACTTATTGAGGCAACCACTTGAAATCCACGTATATAACAAATAAGTAAGTAAGCATACAAGTCCATGATATGAATTGTAGTTTGTAAGCAAAGTTGCAAATCTCGAAGTTTGATATTAAATACATATGCCACCCCAAAATATGAAAGCGTTTAAAAAGGGGTTATGAAAACTCACCTCGAAATGCGAAGATAAACTTGTAATATAAACCGAAAGCACAATAACGAAACCGAATCAACCGGAAGTACTTTAAAGAATCTGAAATGATTGAACTTCTCCGACTATAAATAAAATAAATACGAGTATTTAAAGACCAAACTAACGGGATTGATAAAGTTACAGAATAATTTAGATAAAGGGAGTTTGCATTATTTTAATGTATTTTACGGGATAATATTATTTTAACTTTAACGGAATTTTTAACGAACTAAATATTATTTAAATAATTTTGATTAGTAATTAACACAATTATACGGAATATAATGTTTGCGAATTACGGATTTTAATGATAGTTTTAACTCGAAAATGATTATGTTAACGAATTATAATGGTTAACGAAATCGAATTATAAAGTTATCTTTAAATGGTTTTAACGATTTTTAAGCTAACGATTTAGAGTTTAGCGAATTAAAGTTAACTAAACTAATATTATTCAAATATTATTTCTACTAATAATTAATATGAGAATTTTATTATATTTACGAAGCATCGGTTTTAAAATATACTTTATTTCCGATTAAGTTAGCGTATTAACGAAAGAAAAAGTTAACGCAACGAAATTAATATACAATATTATATTTTTTTAACGAGTTTTACAAGACTTTAACGGATATGAAAAAGGCTGGTTTTTAAAGGAAATTGACAACATTAATTTGCTATTAATTTATTTAACTTAAAAGGATTTATTTGTTTTTAAATGATTTTTAATATATTAATTTTGATTTAATATAAAAGAAAAAGGTTTAAAAGAAACAAAATACCAAAAATTAGACATTGACCAAGGTTTGAACCTGGGTCTCTGTGCTTTCACTTTAGTGTCTTAACCACCAGACTAGATTAATTATTTGGTAAAATGGCAGAAAGAGAAACTTATAAGTTAATAATACATGTTCATCTCCTTCTCTAGCAAACCCTAGATTCAATTCTCTCAAATGGTTCCATGTTTGTCAATTTTATGTTAGGGGTTTTAATCGTCTCCTAAAACTAAATAAAAATCATATACTAATTAGCTGGAAATATCCTTGGTTGATGAAGAACGAGTCTCGCCGGAAAACGGATTCTAAATACCGATTATATGATTATAGAGAGAATTTTAGTTTTGATTGGAGGCTGAGACAAGTATAGACGAAGATTGGCATCCTTTTTATAGGCTTAATTGCAACGTAAATCGTTTAATTGGTTTTTAATTCATAGCCGGCGGTTCCGGAATAAAATCACGAAGATTGCGGTGATTTATGCGTTGTTATACGGTATAAAAGATGTTAACGGCTTTGACATTGGAGTCTACGGCCATTACGCTAATTAATTTGAGTCAAAAAGTGAGTTTAGGGAGTGTAATACGGGCTGTCGGAGCTGCTGTTGCATTGCCGAAATATCACGGCCGGAAAAACGAGATTGTAGGGGAAAGGGTGGCTGATTGGTTTTATATTATTATTATAATATAAATTAAATATAAGTTACATCTTTAGCCCTCATAGTTTCTAGTTGTTTTAAGAACTATTTTAAAGTATAATTACAATTTGAACCTTATACTTTAGATTAAGATAAAACTTGGAACATGAATTATAAGGCTTGGATAATTTTCGTATTATACCCGAAAAGTTTGGAAATTGAATAAATATAAACTTTAAATCCTCGGAGGTTCGTTATTTGAACAATGAATAAAAAAACGAACGAGCAATAACCGTAAACCATTGTGAATATTAACTTAACGACGAACGTTAAACACGAAAACAATAAAATGATGAAACAGTTCGGTTTAATGAATACGAACACGTATACAAATAAAAATGACGAATGCCACATAGAATATACGAAACAAAACTTGAGGTTATTAATTAATAACATTATAATATATATATATATATATATATAAACAAAACCAAAAATTTAAAATGGTCGGGTTTGAAAAGTAACGAATGTTAAAATTAGTATCGAGTGGAAAATGGACCTCATTATCCAAGTACGTTGGTAGCCCCAACTAGAAAGGACATTCGTTTGTTCTTTACATTCAGGTCCATTGCATCGAGTGTAAAGAACCCTTATGTGCTCATGTCACAAGTTTCATGGAATTGTATGATTTTTACGTATTATATCAAACTGTGGGAATCTCACCAGCTATGTTCACAACTGACTTTATTTTATACATATGTTACAGGTGTAGAGCTACGAGGATGAAAGTTAGAAGACACATAGCATGCATATATGATATTCAAAGAAACAAATTATCATTTTGATTATTTATTTGTTACAACCTGTAATTATTTGATAAACTTGTGTTACATGAAGATTTTTAAATGAAATAATGTTATTATGGTCACCTAATAGTGTCACGTGTGTTTGAGCAATATGTACGTCACACTCAAGCGTTTCCGCTTTAACCGGGGTGTTACACTTTATCCACCTGAGCTGTCAGTTTCCGCGCACCTTGATGAACGTTTATTAACAAATGTTCGAGTTTTCTTGACTTGATTGCTGCCTATATCTCGCTCCTCAAACTTACACAATCATCGGTGTTATGTCCGATGTCTTCATGAAACAAGCAGTGTTTTTTGGATTCAAGTGCGCCCACCGATTCATCGGTTGTGGTTTTTTAAACTCAATGTTCTCTGTTGTGAGGATCTCAGATGGAGTTCTCCTCAAATGAGTCCACTTCTGGTCTTGATTTCCTTGCGTGCAGTCTTTTTGATTCTGCCCGATTAGAGATCTGGCGTCGAACTTTTTAGAAGACTCTTCAGGCGGTTGGATCCTCGACCATATCGAACCCTTCTCTTCCTTTTTGGGGAGAGCGTTCTTAAACTCTGTTTTAGCGGGTTATTTCGGCGTTTCCCGCCCCAAGAGCTTCTCAGTAGCTGCAAATACCTTAGCTACCGACATAATGGCATCCCATGTCCTGGGCATTCCACCTCGTCCAGTTAAGCAATGAATCAGATCATTGCTTCTCACGTTCTATCTAAACGCGCCCCTTATGTCCTAGCTAATTCCAACAATATTCAAACTTTCGTTGTTAAAACGGGTGATGAAATTTTCGATGGATTCATTGTCGCGGCGGACAACGTTTAGAATTTCCGAGCAATCACGCCTATGCTTACGCTGTTGGCTGAAATGCAGTGAGAATTTTGTAACTAAGTCATCCCAACTTTTAATTTATCCGTCTAGGAGTTTCTCAAATCATTTGTGTGCTGCTCCAGTCAGGGTCAGGGCAAACATGTGACACCAGTAAGGTAGCGTCCAACCACTGACTCCTCCTACCGTGTTAAAATTTAACAGGTGATCACTTGGATCAGTCATCCTGTTGTATTTACCAAGGTTGCTTGGAATCTTTACATTCATCAGGAAGGGAGCAGTAGCTATTAGTGGGATGAACTTTGATTTCTCGGCAAACGCAGCCGACCGGTAAGGTTTTGTGAAATCTTCTTCAGCATCACTGCAGTACTCAGTGTGCTTTACTAACGTCCGCATCCGACTAATTCCTTCCTTACCATATGCACGCCTGTCATCGCTTGTGTATCCCTCTTCTTGATGTGTGAAGTTTTTATGCCTTTAAGAAGCATGACTCTGATCATACACAATCCTGCTGGATAAGACCCGCTGGGTTGGATGACCTCTGTCACGACTTCCACCCTGTTGGTGATCACCTGATTGTTCCACATCCTCCATTTCTGGAGTAACTTGACTTCGCCGTATGACCGATGGAAGTGAAGGAGATTCTGAATCATCATAAACTAGAGTTCTCGCCTGCAATTGATTGTTTTTCACTATCCTGTTATACTCCAATTTCAATTTTTGTTGTTCTTATTGATACCACTCGTATGGGGTCAACATTGCTTTTCCAGATCTGGATTGATGACGAAATCGTGTTTCATCAGCATCGAATCTGGGGAATTCTCCGACCCTGTCTTCCAGAACCGGAGTTCGAGTACTCCGACGAGATTCTACCAAGATCTGCTTGGTGTCTTCTAAAACCGGTCCTCCGGAAACTTCAGTCCGTCTCCCTCTCGCCGGAGTAATCGTAGGAAACTATTGGTTCTGTCTCATCGTTACAGACCACAAAAACTTCAAAAAACCTCCAAAAAACCGTGAAATCTAGCTCCGAAAACGGATGGAGCCAATGAAGAAGCACAAATCCAAACTGGATAGTCCGGATTTATATTTCCACCAGTATTATACACTAACTGCCCGATGAGAACAGATTCCACCCAATTTCCTGCAAAACAGATGTAAGGCCCCGAACCCGGTAGCCCTACTTTAGCGTCGGATTTACTCATAAACACAGTCCTTCAATTCAGAGTTTATTAAAACTTTTCGCGGAATATAAAACATCAATCATTTGTTACAAAACATTAAATCTTTTCTTTGATACCATAACACAAAACTTTATATTTAAAACATCTTTACTTCTTTCTTCAGATGCCAGCCGTTCAATCCATGCCGTGCGTCATCCTCTTGCTAGCTCTGTAATCGGCTCACCTGCGTGCATACTAAAAGTCAGCTACGCTGAGTGAGTTCTAGTTAATCAGGCAACATACAATCTATTCCCATATATTACTTCCCGTATCCGAAGACACATATTACTACCTTAACCTTGTATAAATATCCATAGGAGGATCGTCACGTAATATCTATTAAAAGAACCATTACCATTACCCTACCATATATAATTTCCATAGGAGGAACACTATACTATCCATAGAAGGAACACTTTACTATCCATAAAAGGGACACTATACCTTCCATAAAAGGAACACTATACCTTCCATAAAAGGAACACTATACTTTATTATTTAATATCCATGTAAGGAGCTAGTCACTTCCCTTGACGATACGTGCAATATCCGAAGATCGTTCACGTACCGTCAAGCAATCAATCGTATCGATCACATATACCATACACGGCATACACATAAAATTATATCCTTTCGTTCATACTTTCTTACTTTCTTTTGTATTATCTTACTTTCATATCTTACGTTATAAAGAGCATTACGCCCTACATTCCTCGAGTATTACTAGGGCTCGGTACCCTCTTCGTAACCATACAACCATACGTTATCATTTCTTTCTTCTATTATCTCTATCATGTTCATACACATAAACATACATAACATACTTACCTTATTCTTAGCGCTGCAACCTGACAGTACGTGCAATATCCGAAGATCGTTCACGTACCATCAAGCAATCATTCATATATTTCACATTATCCATATAAGGCATACACTTATCTCTTAGGATAAGTGTATTAACAAACATATTGAGTATGCACACAGCCCCGAAAACGTAACACATAAATGGGGCTAGAAACTCACCTGAATTCTGCTTCTTTTTCTGATAGTTGTAAATCCCTTCTCTATCAGAGCTCGGCTGACTGTACAAGTTACACGTATCAATACTCGCCTGATCTAATCTGGTGGCCTAGTAGTGGCTTACTTAACTTATCGCTTTTTAATTTATTTTCTAATCAAACTTAGCTCTAGGCGAAGTTAACCTTAGGCGAACTTAGCTGTAGGCGAAGTTACCAGCTAGGCGAACTTAGCTTTACAGCGAAGTTGCCATCAGGCGAACTTGGCTTCAGGCGAAGTTGTCATCAGGCGAACTTGGCCTCAGGCGAAGTTACCAGTTAGGCGAACTTAACTTTACAGCGAAGTTGCCATTAGGCGAACTTAGCTTGCAGGCGAAGTTCATCAGGCGAACTTAGCTTGCAGGCGAAGTTCATCGCGTTGAAGGCGAAGTTGCCCAGATGCAGGCGAAGTTACCCAGACAGCCGCTGTTCGGTTTCTTTCCAGCATTTTGAGCGTTTTTAACATCCTTGCTATGGTTCAATATCACCCACTACGCTTCCCGACCATCTTCGGTCGCTTATACACTAAAAAGCTTGGATCTTTAAACCTTAAAGGTCAAGAATCATACATTTTTGAGCTTGTTTGGATCTTTTTTAACTTGTTAACACAACTAATCGCTCTCTCTCGGACCTGCCCGATTCTTCCCTTGGCTCAGCCGGTTCCGGCGAAGTTAGTGGGTATGTGTGTGTTAGGGAGTTTGGTGAAATATGAAAGATATTTTGGGGTTTATGGGATATTTATATCCCTGAAATCCCATGGACCTAAGGCCCATTCTTATTTAACCCATCTCTATTAATCCAAATCCATAACCAACGTCCATTACCCGACACTAGCCCGACCCATACCAACTCCTATTCTTTTATTTATTTCCTGATAACCCGAGTAAACTTTCCCTCTATTATTAAGTAATATAATTAATATTATCTTGAAATTTCGGGATGTTACAACAGATGGGGGTCTTTCCGTAACCACCCTCCGGCGCTAGAATAAGTACTGAACTGTGAATGAAGAAGTCCGAAGTACAAGTAATTGCTCTGGTTAAGTGTGAGTGAATGAATACCTTAAGAAGATGATTCAAGTATTTATTGCTGAGGATGGGGGAAGGTGATTGGTGGAGTTGTCACTGTCAAGATATTCCACATCTACATGAATAGACATGTGTCGCACGCTTATAGGGTACAACAGCCTGGCTCCGTTTGGGACGGTTATCAGGTGTTCAGCTGTCTCCCTTTCATTGGCTGATGTCGCTATTAGGGAATATTGGAAAAATTTTCTAGAAGTGGTTTGTTACAACTACTCTTCCATGTCACGTGAAAACCTTGCTCGCATAGAGTTCCCTATACGTCCCGCGGATATACCGAGTGGGGTTGGGAACCCACGGGGTAATTTTCTTGATTCGCGGGTAGCTTTAGTACCTTATATATCTATAATAAACCATTATAATAATGAAATTAGTGGAAGAAATACTTACGTTAAAAGTCAGCCTCCACCAGCACCCTCGATCTCTCCGTTTCATATTAAACAGCCTTTTCGCTTCACACACCCGATTTCTCTTTCTTTCTTTCCCAACAAAACCAAATCATCTTTCCTAATTAATAATCCAAATTCTGCATCGATCCAAGAAAATGAGTCCAGGCGAACTCATCACCGTCGATCCTCTAGACCTCAAATTCATCTGTAAGTCCATCGCATCACCTAATTCCCATTCATTTCTAACTCATTCATATTTATTCCTCTTCAGTTGAATTAAACAAACAGATCAATTCATCGCTTCACTTAACCAATAACACCGATCAACATGTCGGTTTCAAGGTAAAAATTTTCATCCTGAAGAGGTAGGTCCCAGCAGAGCCCAGTTGGACCCGCAAGACTCACCTTAAACAGGGACGTCTGCGCAGAGACCAACTGGATCCGCAGGACCAACCATACTCAGAGAAGTGACGTCCTTACGCGCAGTATGCAAGCTGGTCCCGCAGGAAATGCCTCCCATGGTGAAGGACTCCGCCTGTTCCCGCAGCCTCGGATACAAGCCATGAGTGAAGGCCACCCGCACAGCATGGCTACACGCACTAGGCACTTAACTCTCCCCAGTGTCACCTGAAGGAATGAGCAAAGGCGGGAGGGGGAAAACTCCCGCCTAAATGAGCCAGTCCGTATGATGGAGGATCTTTTGTGTGATACCTGACGAGGTACAGACAAAAGATCTGACCAAGAATGCGACAGCTCACTGACAGCAGCATGGCAGACAGCACGCCACAGCACTGTGACCAATAGCCGCCGCCTACCCACCAACTCCTGCCATACCACGTGCCTAGCCTGTTGTTGGCAGAAGAGGAAGAGTGCACGACACGCCTGCTCTGTGTCAGCCGCTACCTATCCACCACTCACAGGCAGGGCACGTGCATAGGTTACAGTTGGTAGCGTGTTGGGCCGGCTAAACCCCTTGGAAACCTACCTTCGGCTATAAATACCCCAAAGGGTATGACCATCTCATCTTATCATATTATCATCATATATACCTGATATCTGCTCTAGCAATCTCTTAATATACTTTTATATTTAAAGAGCAATCTAGTCTGATTCTCACGCCGGAGGGTGGTCACAAGGAGGAACCCCCCCCTTCTCAGTGACGAGCTCACGGTGTCTGTTTTGCAGGTTATCAGAAGAACCATCTTCCAAGGGTCTAACCCCTCGTGGGAAACAGCTCTCCAACCCCTAGGTTACCAGTAATCGGTCGGGGTTCGACTGGTGTTTCTTCATTGGCGCCATCCGTGCATAAAGCTAGAACTTCATTTTTCTCCAGTTTTTTCAAACTTCTAGAAAGATGGTTAAAGAGACTCCGGTAACCACAACCCCAGCTACTGGAGGGAATACTGGCAACACAGTTTTTACAAACACTACCCCGGTTACCCAAGCCGGGGCAAGTGAAGTAAATTTTACGAACACTACCCCAGTTACCCAAGCTGGGGCAAGTGCAGTAAATAATCGCCCACTGGGATTCACCGATACCCAGTTTAAAAAACGAACAAGACTCCCCCGCCAAACTCTCGAGGAAGTTAAGACATGGGCGGAGGCACGACAAAAGGAATTCCAAGCTGAGTTGGACGAACGCTTGCGTTCCGTCCAACAGGCCGACGAATTCGAAGAATACTTGGACAATGACTCGGAGGAATCCGACTCCGACGCGAACCCTCGCCATAGGGCAAAAGGGAAGCGTAAGGAAACGGATTCCCAACCGAGAAGGCATTTTGGACAAGCCTTCAAACCAAAAAGCACAGGTGGAAGTCCACGAGACTTCTCCAAAACGTACAGACCGAACGTTGCAAATGCGGGAACGTCCAAATTTGCAAGGGACATTGCGGAAGCAATTGCCCCAAAAAGTGCCAAACAAATGCCCAACATAGGCACTTATGATGGTATGTCCGACCCAGACGACCATTTGAACAGGTTCATAGCAGGGGCAACCGTCAGCAACTGGACGGAACCCACGTGGTGTTACATGTTTCAAATGACGCTGGTGGGGGCTGCTAGGGTTTGGTTTGATCGTTTACCGGTTAACCACATTTACGACTGGGCAGACTTCCAGCAGAAGTTTAGCCAACACTTCAGCCAGCAACGAAAGTATACCGAGGAGCAATGGACAATCCTCAAATGCATACGGGAAGAAGATGAATCTCTACCAAACTTCATCACTCGCTTCAACTCAAAGAAGTTAAGTTTGGGCAATATCAGCGAGGATCTTGTTCGCGCAGCCTTCATCCAGGGCGCGCAGGACCCAGAGCTTATCCGCACCCTAACGGGTAAAGATGGAATGCCATCCACATGGGATGGCATCATGACAGCAGCTAAACGCTATGCGGAAACGGAGAAGCAACTGGGTAGAGACCTTCCGCAGAGCACAAACCTTTACACCCAGAGGACGAGAGAGGACAACATCCTCACCGCCCGATTGAACAAAAAACGGAAGCAAGGCATTTGGCAGTCAAGGGTAAACTTTGACACCTCATCCGGCTTACAGCATCGATTGGGTGAAAGGGATAATGTAAAGCTGCACCGGAACTCCAGATGGACGCCACTTACCAAAAGCGTCACTGACATATTTGCTACTGAAGAGCTCCCATGGCCAAAGCCTCCAGTAATCCGACATCGTCACGATGCTGATCGGAGCAAGTACTGTGACTATCACAGAACAAAAGGCCACAACACTGAAGAATGCATAGACGTAAAAGACATGGTCGAAACATTCGTCAGAGATGGGACGCTCGCACACCTCGTGGCGAAATAAAAGCTAAGCAGGCAGGTGCGTGTGGAACCATGGCTGGGGTAAACATGAATAAAAAATCAGCTTCAATATGGAGACTACATGCTGCATAAAGAACGAGATCCCGAAACAGGTGCGTGTCGGCTCGATGGCACTCCTGTCCCAACATGGAAGGGAGTTCAATTACACAGTTTGCATGTAATCAATTCCAATTTGTACAGAAAAGGCCAAGAGCCACTTCTAATGGAAATGATTCTCTTTCAAACGTCGAAGCTGATGATTTACATTTATACTTTTGTACACACTAATATGCCGGTTTTCACCGCATAATTACAAAAAACGTCATTGCATGGGAAGGCGGTCCTACCCGCACGAACCCAAAAAGCATGATAAACCTTCACGCAGGTCAGTTGAAGGAGAAAAAAGTTACCATATGAAAGTGCTGGCCTATCCGCATGAATCATTCGAGGGAACTGCACCAACCTATCAACAACCGCGCGTGGGACAATTCAAAATTCTTAAGAGGAAAAGGTAAACCTATACGCAGGTCAGATATGGGTGAAGTTATGCCATCCTACTAAGTGCAAGTGACGGGTCTACCCGCACAATCACGAAAGAGGAAGCAAAACTTCACACCTATTATCAGCCACGTTCAAAGGTTAACTTATCCTCAACAGGCAAACCTTCACGCAGGTCAGTTGAAGGAGTTCAATTATTCCATTAAATGAAAGTGCCGGTCTATCCGCACGAATCATGAAAGGAAGATGAACACTAACCTATCAACAACCGCGCGTCGAACGGTTAAAACTATCCAACACTGGTGACGGCATTCACATTACGTGAAGTCGTTGCATGGGAAGGCGGTCTTACCCGCACGAACCCAATAACGTGGCAAACCTTCACGCAGGTCAGTTGAAGGAGTTCAATTATTCCATTAAATGAAAGTGCCGGTCTATCCGCACGAATCATGAAAGGAAGATGAACACTAACCTATCGACAGCCGCGCGTCGAACGGTTCAAAACAAAATTCTTAAAAAGGTAAGAAAAACCTACACGCAGGTCAGGTATGGGTAAAAGTTTTGCCATCCTACCAAGTGCAAGTGACGGTTCTACCCGCGCTATCACGAAAGAGGAAGCAAAACTTCACACCTATTATCAACCACGTTCAAAGGTTAACTTATCCTCAAAAAGTAAGAAAAACCTACACGCAGGTTAGATAAAAGTTAAAGTTTAGCCATCCTACCAAGTGCAAGTGACGGTTCTACCCGCACAATCACGAAGGAGGAAGCGAAACTTTAACCCACTATCAACCACGTTCGAAGGTTCTTATTCTAAACACTTGGAAAATTGCTATTTTAAACTAAGTATGCAAGTCATAAGTTTATAAAGCAAAGAATCCAATGAAAGGAATAACAATCGTATATTTCAATGATATATTACAACAGTGGCCGGGTAACTACCCGCCTAAAAGAAATCTATACAAAGCTAAGTCTATCCTAGCAGTGGGAAGGGATCTTCAGGATCAGGCTTCAGGGCCACCTCCGCTTGGACCAGCACCGTCAGAGCGCGGCTGCCCAAGGAAAGCCTTAAGGATGTTTAGCCCATCATCAGCAGCAGCAGCTTCGTTCACCTTCTCCACCACTGGATGCGGGAAGGCAGCGTACTGGTTCACAGCTTGGTCATAAGCAGCTTCAGTATTAACATTGAATAAAGGGAAGTTGGAGGGCGGAAAGCCTCTCTCAGCAAACCCTAGACCAAGCAGGAAGCCAGTCTTCTCCCCATCCTCATGAGAAGCGTTGAGGGCTGTGCTCATCGCATCGTCATAAGAGGTCTCCGAAAGGACCCGACGCACAACCTACAAGAGAATACAAGTTAGAACATTTTCTAATTACGAACAGAAAGCGTAAAGAAAAAGTTAAAGATACCTGAGGCAACGCTTCTCGAAGCAGCCATTGGAGGGTAGCTTGACTTTCTTTGTAAGCACGTTCGGCTCCGCTCTTATCAAGGTTGGCAAGTTGAACTTCCTTGGCGGCAGCCTCTTCGACGCTTTTGAGTTTCCTTTCAGTGCGGTCAAGCACCCCCCTCTGGTCAAGGATCTCCTGCAGCTTCTTGGCATCTTCCATTGCCAAGGCGTCATGAGCATGCTGAAGAGCCTTTAATTTGCATTTAAGCTGCTCATTCTCTTCGCGAAGCGGCTCAGCAACAGCTTCAGCCTTGGCAGCCCTCTCAGTTGAGTTTCGCGCAGTCTCCTTGGCCAGCCGAAGCTGTTCATTCACAGCTTGGGCAGCCTTGGAGCGGGCCTCGAGTCGCGCCTGGACTTCAACCTCGAGGGCCTTGAATGCCTTCTCCTTCTCGGCTGCGGCAGCGGCCAACTGCCGGTTCTCCTCCCGAAGAGCCCGCGCTTCAGATACATCTTTGGCGCGAGCTGCTTTTAACTTGTCGTTTTCACGACAAAGCAGCTCGACGCGGGGCTGCGTCCGGGCCTGGAGAACCCGAAGCTCATTGGTTAGCCTACCCTCCTGGTAGCTAGCCATGGCTTCCCCCAACGCACCATGAGGAGCAGCGTGGCGAGCCCAATCCACGCACTCCACAGGGGTGCGAAGGGTTGTTCCTCGGCGTATGTTCCATCTTGGAACATACACTTCATTGGAATCCGACACTGCAAAAGAAACAAAGGCAGTTAGGAAAAGATGACAAAAATATACAAAGGAAAAAGAACCCTACGTACCTGTAGGGTCAATAACAGGCCGATAGCCGCCAAACCCATCACCTGAACCTAAAGGAAATCCATCCAACAGGTCAGGCAGACGGGAAGGTGGCATAGATCGGCGGGAAGCCCGGCGCGTACCTGATGGTCCGGCCGTCGGTGCCGGTGGCGCAGGTATAGTGGCAGCCGCTGTGGTAGCCATTGTTGGCGTCGCCTCCTCAGCAACAGTAACCACCGGCTCCGTGAAAGATGCTGTAAAAATTGCACTCACGGCCGGCGGAGACACCTTCTCAGCTGGAACAGCCTTAGGAAGGCTGGAACCAACGGAAGCAGGCGCAGACGCCTGGGTCGACGCCTCGGGAAGGCTGACCGAGCCTTCCCTCATTGGCGGAGGAATACTTGCTCCAACTCCACCCTGGAATGCGTCAACATCCACACCTGCACAAGCAAAAGTGTTAGAAATTTATTTGAAACAACAAATCTAGACAAGACTTATGGGGGCACTTACGGGGTTTCTTGAGCTTGAACGTACGGACGAGCGGGGGCGAACCCGATGGAGCCGGCCTCTTGACACCGGTAACCGTCGTCGTCGCTACAGCCTCCGGAGCGGTGGTCTCCTCACCACCGGGCTCCCCCGCCACCTCTGCACTATCTGACTCCGAGTCAGATAGGACTACCGGGTCGGGCGTAGAGGCCACCTTCTCCTTGCCTTTCCCGACGGCAGCCTTTTTCTTCCGCACCAGTGGAGGACCTTCTGCGGATTCCTCAGAAGAAGAAATGTCAACTCCAGCAGCAGGCACAGCATTGAGAGGTTCAGGGTAGAAGATAGGCTTACCTGGCCGTCGGTGGCTCAGGATCTCTTGGCCTGGCGGGTAAACCTCCACGAACCGACCCGCGGTCTGCTCTAAGATGGGCAACTCGTTCTCGTCCAGAGCACGAGTACCCATCCGCGCGGGACCATCTTCCTCCCGCGGGTTCAGGAGCGACTGAAGATCGTTCCCCTCTGAAATCAACAAGAAAGTTAGAAAAAATCGAAGTCAGCAAAATGAAACAAGACGTACCATAAGGGACAGAGTTCGAACCATATTCAAGGACGATCGGAACCTTATCCGCATTCGCCGCCTTCCACACCCGGCTCATCCCCAGCATCACCATCGCCGACTCCGGAAAACGGAAAACCGGGGAATGGACCCGGGATATCTTCGAGAACCATTCCGCCTCCTCGTAGTTGAGGGCGGGAAGGTTCGGAAGCGCCTGGCCATTCTTGAACTTCATGGCGATGGGGATGGCGCGAGCGGATATGAAGAAGAACTCTCTTCTCCACGAGCGAAGACTCCGCTCGGTGGTACAAATCTTTAAACCCTTGATACGGGTTGTAAGAGTGTACCACCCCTGGATGCACCTCCAAGTGTAGAAGGTCATCAGACGGTCAACGAGGGGCTCAAGGCCCAGTATCCGGCACACCCACTCAAAGTGCCGGACCTTGGCAATGGCCATGGGGTGCACCTCTGTCAGGTGCACACCGTGCCTCTCCAGAACACGGTACACAAACTTTGTCAACGGAAACCTAAGGTTTCCGTAGACAAAGAATGCAGCATAAACCCCGATCTTGCCACTAGGGGCATCGTACACAGTATGGTGGGGTTCAGGAAACTCAGGCTCGAGAGACTCGAGCATGAACTTCCTGACGATATACTGGTACAGATCGACAGGAAGAGAGCACTGGCATTCGCCAGCAGTCTTCTGGTCATCAGCATCATGAGAAGGCATAGTGGAAGAAAGATGAAAAGAGATTTCAGGGTAATGCTTTACTGAACAGAAAAATTCACCGGAAATTACTTGAGAAGAAGAGATGAAAGTGAAAAGTGTGAATTGCAAATAACCCTCTCCCCCTTTATATACTAATCGCAATTAATGCGGTGAATTTAATGCGAAGGAGAGAGAAATCGAAGGTGCAATGAAACTATGACACGTGGCAAAAAGCAGACTGGCAACAGCTGTTGACAGGACGTGTGCCAGTAATTTCGAGGCCACGCGCCCGAAAAATCGCGCCCACGCGCCTGAAAAAGCGTCTGGAATGACCATATAATGTCACGTCACCATAACTTCCTGCACGTCCTGACAGTCAGAAGAAACCGTCGCGCGACGTTTCAGAGGTTTGGACTGTTCCTATCTTTCCACCAACCTTTCGAATTTCAAAATTCAAAATTTAAAAAGAAGCGGGAAAATACCCCCTTACCTTGGCAAACAAGTAACCATAAGACGGATGCGGGTACAGTGTTAAGGCAAAACCCTTCACATACCTAGCACCCGCAAGGAATTGAAGCCAAGAAAACCTTGGCGAACAGGTAACCATAAGACGGATGCGGGTACAGTGTAAAGGCAAAACCCTTCACATACCTAGCACCCGCAGGGAATTGAAGCCAAGAAAACCTTGGCGAACAAGTAACCATAAGACGGATGCGGGTACAGTGTTAAGGCAAAACCCTTCACATACCTAGCACCCGCAGGGAATTGAAGCCAAGTACCTCGGCAACCAACTATAAGACAGGTGCGGGTACAGTGTAAAGGCAAAACCCTTCACATACCTAGCACCCGCAGGGAATTGACGCCAGGAATACCTTGGAAGTAAAGTAACCGTAAGACGAGCGCAGGTACAGTGTTAAGGCAAAACCCTTCACATACCTAGCGCTCCGCTGGGAATTGAAACCAAGAAGGATCTTCTGGGCAATGCTTGCGGAAAAGGAAATAACATCCCCGCATAGCGGGAACGTCGAGAACTACGTTGTTTAAAGCTCCAGGATGGAATTGGTGGTTTTAACATAATTGATCACTATGTTCAAAACTACCAAAACCTCATGGAGAATCCACACAACTGGGACTCAATGCTCCTGACTTGCGAGGAGGTTACAGACCTACCCGCATCATACCCAAAGACCAAGCAGGAAACTCGGGCATTTCTGCAAGTGACAAGGACTTCCCATGGAAAACCTTACAAAACCCTTTTCAAAACCCCTTTTAAGTCCAAAAGTTCACCTCACTTTATTAAACACGCATGAGAAGAACATTGGACTGGGGGGACTTGAAGAGGTAGGTCCCAGCAGAGCCCAGTTGGACCCGCAAGACTCACCTTAAACAGGGACGTCTGCGCAGAGACCAACTGGATCCGCAGGACCAACCATGCTCAGAGAAGTGACGTCCTTACGCGCAGTATGCAAGCTGGTCCCGCAGGAAATGCCTCCCATGGTGAAGGACTCCGCCTGTTCCCGCAGCCTCGGATACAAGCCATGAGTGAAGGCCACCCGCGCAGCATGGCTACACGCACTAGGCACTTAACTCTCCCCAGTGTCACCTGAAGGAATGAGCAAAGGCGGGAGGGGGAAAACTCCCGCCTAAATGAGCCAGTCCGTATGATGGAGGATCTTTTGTGTGATACCTGACGAGGTACAGACAAAAGATCTGACCAAGAATGCGACAGCTCACTGACAGCAGCATGGCAGACAGCACGCCACAGCACTGTGACCAATAGCCGCCGCCTACCCACCAACTCCTGCCATACCACGTGCCTAGCCTGTTGTTGGCAGAAGAGGAAGAGTGCACGACACGCCTGCTCTGTGTCAGCCGCTACCTATCCACCACTCACAGGCAGGGCACGTGCATAGGTTACAGTTGGTAGCGTGTTGGGCCGGCTAAACCCCTTGGAAACCTACCTTCGGCTATAAATACCCCAAAGGGTATGACCATCTCATCTTATCATATTATCATCATATATACCTGATATCTGCTCTAGCAATCTCTTAATATACTTTTATATTTAAAGAGCAATCTAGTCTGATTCTCACGCCGGAGGGTGGTCACAAGGAGGAACCCCCCCCTTCTCAGTGACGAGCTCACGGTGTCTGTTTTGCAGGTTATCAGAAGAACCATCTTCCAAGGGTCTAACCCCTCGTGGGAAACAGCTCTCCAACCCCTAGGTTACCAGTAATCGGTCGGGGTTCGACTGGTGTTTCTTCACATCCTTTTTGGGGTTTGATCAATTACGTTACAGTTAACGATCTGATTGTGGAGTTTAGTTCTTGGGTTTTGATTAATTCTATGGATTGTGGGTTTTGGATCTGATATTGAGTTTTTGAAATTTGATGCAAATTATTATTATTTAGGTTATAACAACGAATCCGAAGAAGTATTGTGTTCGCCCCAACACCGGAGTTGTTTCGCCAAGTCCACATGTGAAATTATTGGTAATTTAGCTTTTAATTTTGATCATTATGAAATAATCTGTTTCTATTCCAAAATGCTTGATTTATAATGCTGCGCTAACCATATAATATAAACTGTTATAATAAGCTATCCGAATTATCCCGTAATTGAGTTTACGCCATTAGTTGCATAATAGATAAAGTGAAGTTGTATAGATAGAATTATTATTATTGTTTTGTTAAAATTTGGTTTTATAACAGTAACAATGCAAGCTCAGAAGGAGGCGCCTCCCGACATGCAATGTAAGGACAAGTTTCTCCTTCAGAGCGTCACTGTAAGCCCGGGAACAACTCCAAAGGACATCACCCCTGATTTGGTAACAATGTTTTTTTTGTTTGATGAGTCAATTGTTGAGATCTAAGTATGATAAGAGCATCACATGTGTGAACTTTTTTATTTGTTCTATGAAAATGTAAATTAATAAGTTTTAATTGATATTTGCTCATAATAGTATTTTGATTGGTTTATGTAATAATGGTTCGTGTGACAGTTTAGTAGAGACTCGAATGCAGTCAACGAGTGCAAATTGAGAGTAGTGTATCTTCCCTCAACTTCAGCCGTTGCTAAAGGACCAGAGCAAGTGCTTCCGTCTAATGGTTTAGGGGTACATAAGGGAAATTCGCGTGGCATCGAGGTTGCTTTCTATTCATCAAAATTATTAATGTTAATGTTTTTTATTCTTTTTGTTATTTTTTATCATGTTATTAATTTATTATATAAATGTTTATTTCTCTCTATTATTTTTATGCTTTTAGGCTTCAAGAACAAATGCGGATTCTAATGACAAGTCCTCGGAGGTGAGTTATATATGCATACATTTTTTTGTAGGGAGTCCTTAATGCTTTTTTATTTACGAGTCCTACATATATATTGGAACGTGATTGTGGGTCCCGTTGGTGTTTAGGCGAGAGCTCTAATTTTGAAGTTAACTGAAGAGAAGAATGCTGCGATTGCGCAAACTAAAAGAATTCATATGGAATTGGTGAGATGATTTGACCCCTTCTATTTTGTAATTACTTGCAGAAGTTTTGACCTGCGTACTTATTAATGGGCCCGACAATCTTACATTTTGGTTGCAATGTGCAGGACCTTTTGAGGCGCGGAAGCAACAGGAAACAAGGGGGTGGTGCGTCATTGATGTTTGTGATTGTTGTTGGCTTGATTGGTTGATTCTTGGGTATATGCTGAAGAAATAACGACATTTTTTTTAGTTGGATTTATGTTTTTTTATTTTATTTTTTATTTGATGATCATAATTGATCTAGGAAAGGGAGGAGATTCATTAGTGGTTTGTTTTAACTTTTTATTATTTCCCTTGAAGGTAGTGTAATGACAATAGAAGAGAAACTTATAGTTGCAATTTGGTAAACATGCATTTGATGTTATTATCAATTCCTTTTTTAAAGTTAAAGACAATTGGTTTGTGTTTTCATGAAGGCATCCTGAATTTGAAGCTTTTCCTATTTGTAACGAATTACCGACCCGTTTAAATCAGAGCCCATGTAACAAATAAACACGCGAATTTTGTTATGTTTTGTGGAGCTCGTCTCGTCTGTGGGCAAGGATTTTATATGGCCCCTTGTTAACATACATGTAACACCCCAACCCGGAACAGGCTAACGTGTTACTATTACAGATATCAAATCAACGCCACAATCCAAAATACAACAAAAATTAATGCAACCTACGTCATATTATTAAACAAAATGAATTAACTTTTAGAAGCTTGAACTTCATTTTTATCTCTCATCACTAAATTCCCTGAATCCCGGATTACCTGAAAACAAAATAAGAAAAACAAAACAAGAAAACACGGTTGAGCCAAAAATTGCCCAGTAACGGAAAGAACAATAGTATAGGTAAGGACAGACGTAAGAGAATAAATATACGAACTTCAATTCAAACTCGAAACCAACCCTTTTTACCGAAACATATACTTAACAAAATTCGGATGTATGATCCGACACTTGGCCAGAACATGGTCAAACGCATGCGGAAATATATCAGAACTATAACAAAAACACCCAGAGCCAGAAACATATAACTTGTAACATATAATGTGTGACGTGTAACATATAACGTGTAACATTTAACTGAACTATAATTAAATGCGAAACATAATACACGATCGGGACGTAATCTGAATATACTCAAATTTAATCAAATACATATACACATATCAAAACGGACCAGAAATATAGCGAAACAAAATATAATTACTAAAATACACGACGATGATGTTAAAATAAATAGGTCGTGTAATACGGAAGCACCCAGAGCCTAAACAGAGGGGTACACAGCTAGCTAGTCCATGCACCAAGGAGACGGTGTGGGTGGCGTGCACACATTGTTCCATCTCAAACAGAAGTCAGGAGTCAGGAGTCAGGAGTCGGAGCTAAGATCGATCTATACGCCTCTAAGTGGCCAAGGTACTACATGAGTACTTTCAGAGACGCCGTGAACTTTGATTACGCACTGTCACGATAAGTGCCATGTCAGGAGTCAGGAGTCAGGAGTCGGAGCTAAGATCGATCTATACGCCTCTAAGTGGCCAAGGTACTACATGAGTACTTTCAGAGACGCCGTGAACTTTGATTACGCACTGTCACGATAAGTGCCATGTCGTTGACGCCCCAACGACAAGTCAGAAATGCTCGGGTAACAGAGTACTGAACTAAAGTCGTATAACTAAAATATATTATATAAAATAACTGAACTCAAAATATAACCGACGCGTAACGAAAATCCGTACTACAAAGTAACGGAATAGAGTCAATACTAAAAGTGAACAAAAACAGAATCCGTACTCTGAAGTAACGAAATATAATTAATACTAAGAGGAAACAAAAACAGAATCCGTACAACGAAGTAACGGAATGTATATATAATACTAAGAGTAAATGATAGCAGATTCCGTACTACCGAGTAACAAGAAACAGAATCCGTACTACAAGGTAACGGAATAGATTCAATACTATAAGTAACTGAAAACAGAAACCGTAATGAAGTAACGGAATATAATTTATACTATGAGTGACAGAAACCAGAAACCGTACTACGAAGTAACAAGAAACAGAATCCGTACAACAAAGTAGCGGACTATAATTAATACTAAAAATAGCAAAAACAGGAAACCGTACTAACGAAATATAATTAATACTTCGAGTGAAGAAAAACAGAATCCGTACTTGATCCGATGAACAAGGACACACTAAGTATAAACAGTCCCGGTCCTTAGCTCGTACGCGAACCTATAATATTATGGTAGTTTAATTTATAGTTGTGATGCTCACGTTTATTCTATCATTTTCGGTATTTGCAAATAAGTTCCATATATGTGTGTGTATAGATCACCATTAATAATTAAATAATAATTATTGTTGAATTGAACTTTCATATTCATCGTAACCTTTCAGAGTTATTTTCATATTTAGTTATCAAACCATATTATATTATACTCTTTAATATTATCTAATAAAATAATTTGTAAAAGGATAAAACTATTTTGAGACCCTTAAATCAGATTCTGTTTCTAAACGTTTAGTTTTATAAAATAAGAAGGTGAGGAAAGACCAGTAGGTCACCTTTATTGATCACAGATTTAAGTGTTTATCAATTTAACCCAACAATAACTTAACCCTTAATTAACAATCACTTCTTGACTTGAATCAACATAATGGTTTTCGGTTTTAAGGATCATAACAAAGATAGTTTTAATATCCGAATAAAATTGTTACTAACGGAACATGCAATGACGAGTACAAAATATATAATCTATTGCATGGTACAAAAACAAATATAAAACATACCAAATAAATAAACCGAACTCAAACTGAAAAGTCCGCGCTACAAAGTGACGGATGCCGAATATAAAATGGAATATAATTTATACTACGAGTAAACAAAAACAGAAACCGTACTCTAAAGTAACGAAATATAATTAATACTAAGAGGAAACAAAAACAGAAACCGTACTACAAAGTAACAGAATATAATTAATACCAAGAGTAACAAAAATAGAAACCGTACCTTATAAGCGAGTAGCAATAATCGTAAAATGACTTAAGCTTGATTAAACGTCAAGAGAACCTTAGATCGTAGCTACAACGACGTAGGCGGTTTTTGACTTTCGGCAACAACAGGTTGCCGCGGTGGTGAAGACCTCACGTGTACGAGCAGGGAGCGGAAGTTAGCGTTGGTTGTCTGGCTACCACCGGCGACGGCGAGAACCCGTGTAGCGGTGGCTGTGATGTCAGCGGTTTCTCGGGCTAGTTGCAGGGCGGCGGCGGCGGTGTATACGGCAGAGAGAAAAGGCTAAGATTTAAGGTTTTTGGATCCATGAAAATCGTTGGAATGTTATCGTATATATATATTAAACGAGTTTGAAACAAAATCAAATCCTGATATAATCATATCGTTTGTTGTTCACGTTTTCACCTGAAAGAATACGTAAGTGTTTATGCTTCAATATGTGTTTTAGGAATTGTTAAAACTGGTCCTTGAACTTATCTCAACTAATTCAAACATTTACAATTTAACTCATTGTGTTTAACCATCTTGAACATCTTATTATTATTTGATATTAAATATAGCATTATTATGTAACTCATGATTTTTCGTTTATTAACAGTTTATCGGTTTATCAATTTTCTAACAATCGACATTTATTATTTTATTGTTTCGAATTTTAGTATATTACAATACATGTACTTAAGAAACATTTAAAATATATGGTATATTTCTTTAAAGCTAAATCTTTATAGTACATGCATGATACAAGTTACAAGCAAATTCCTCCATCTTCTTTAGTTCTAATAAAAGGAATTGGATTACAACGAGTGTTATTTTATTTTTTAATATGACTATGTTGTACAATTTTTAAAAATAATTGCGTTTAATTGGGTAATGTCCTTTTTTTTCAAATACAATATTAAAAATCTTCAACCTACGTGTTGTGTTCCCCGCTACATCTTATGAACACCTATTTATATAAATATACAAATGTATTTACAATATATAAATGATGTAGTTTAAAAGTAGTGTAGTTTGGTGTTAAAAGTAATTATTAGAAAAGCAGGGGAGGTACAAATGAAAAAAAAATTATCAGAACAATACAAAGTCTTTAAAAAAAAGGGCACAATGACAATATTCTTAAAACTGTATAGGGTAAACAAGTAGAGTAATAATAATTACGTTATACTTTACAAGTAGAGTAATTTATTATTACTCTAGCTACTTGTAATTTTGTTGTTGAGTAATTATTATATTAAAAGTAAGAAATATTGGTTTTAAATAATCCCAACTATGTCAAATCGGTAAATAACAGTCCCAACTTCAAAATTCCCTGGTGGCGGTACAAACTAAAGGGGTATTTGTTTTAATGGACCGTGACTAACAGAGGGTAACTCCGTTAGTGATTTTCTGACGTGGCACGCCTACTTGTAAAAAATTGCTTATGTGACGAATACGTGGATGCTTATGTGGAAAAAGTTGAGGGTGGTTTTGGTTTTCTTTCAAGGTTCAAGTGTGTGAAATGAAACATTGAATTATAACTTCCATCTTCATCATTTCATTCACGTTTTTCCGGCCGATGCTTCCGACATCTAATCCGGCGAGCTTTTAACACCAAATTAATGACTGAAATGACCAGTTAACTACATCTTTTGATTCGTAACCCCAATCCGAGATGGACGCAACCTCTATTATGCTTATACAGGCTATAGATCATTTCCTAAATGAGTCTTAAATAACCGACAGAATCACGAAATTTACCCTATGAAAGCATGGCTATAGATCGTTTCCTAAATGAGTCTTAAATAACCGACGGAATCACGAAATTTACCCTATGAAAGCATGCGTTGTCACTTGTTTTCAAACATAGCAAATTTCACTCGCCATCCACTTTCCCCCCCACTCAAATGGCCATTGATTTGCCCTCTGTTGATACGTCGTCAACATCGGAACTCCGACGAGCCATAAATTCTTCGATTCATTTTCAATCGGGTAAACATTTTTATGTATTCTAATCATCTTCATTCCCTTATCAAAAACACTTTGTCAATTAAAATTTACAGAGGCTTTTGATCCATTGATTTTGGGTTTGAATAATTAGGGTTTATATTGATTGTGATTGTTGACTAATGTATAAAAATGATGTGCCTACTCATCATCATTATCAGATGCCAAGTAAGTTGCTTATGTAATCAATTTTAAATAACTAGGCGTGCGACGTCAGAAAATTACTAACGGAGTTAACTTCCGTTAGTCGCGGTCCGTTTAAAACAAATACCCCTTTAGTTGGTACTGTCACCAGGCAACTTTGAAGTTAGGACCGTTATTTATTAATAGGACATAATTGGGATTATTTAAAACCAATATTCCTAAGAGTAATTACAAAAATATAAAGATGTCAAATTTTTGTTCAATTCGTATTATCCTAGAAAAGTTGATAGTTTATTGATAGAAATAATTTTACTTCTACACTTAAATGGTACATAAATTGGGTTATGGGCCCAAATTGGTTGGGACGACACCTCGGTTTGGGTTGTGTTAATAAAAATCAAAATTGTGTTGGGGTACGTGGTACAGGTGTTAAAAAAAACCGGTTTGGGACCGGTTTTAGGCGAACCGAACCGAACCGGTTTAGGTTTAAAACCGGTTTCACCCAAACCGGTTCTCAAACCGATCCAAACCGCCAGTTTCAGGACCGGTTCCCCTTAAGATCGATCAAACCGGTTTATAAACCGAACCGGTTTGAGGAAAACCGGTTTAAAACCGGCTAAAACCGGTTTATAAACCGAACCGAACCAACGTGACCAGGTCGACCTATCTTGTGTCTAAACCGGTTTATAAACCGAACCGGTTTATAAACCGAACCGGTTTGAGTCAAACCGGTTTTGACCAGGCGTTGACCAAACCAGTTCGGTTTACAACCCGGTTCGGTTTGGATTTAAAACCGGTTTTGTACACCTCTTGTACGTGGAACTGGTTTTTGTAGGGGAAATGTTTGGTTGACCCTTTTTAACCCAGGTTTTAGTTGGTTTAAGATAACCCAATTTCAACCTTATGGGTAGGGCTGGTATATTGTGTATACCTGTACACGACAAGACACAAACACGAAACATGTATACATGTGCATGACACGATAACCTATCATATACATGTATGCCAGACCCGAACCCGAAACCTGCTAATACCAGATATACACGATAAGACATGGACCTGTTAATATCAATGGCGCCGCTGCAACTGCGAGGAAGCCGAACTGACGGAGAATCGGAGATGTGGAGAGGTAGACCGGAGAATCGTAGGGCTGAGACTACTAAAGATGTGGAGGGAAACCACTGGACTACTGGAGATTCGGAGAGGGAGAATCAAAGAAGGGTTTGTGCGTCGTCTGCTTGATGTTGGATTAGAATGACGTGTGTCGTGTTCAATTGTTTGATATAAAAATTTAGGGTTAACTATTTAGGGTATATAACATATTATAATCTTATATATATAAGGGTGAGCTAAAATTAAAATAGATAGCTTTTTAGGAAGAGTAAGAATAGATCATAGCCATTGGATCATGTTACAATGGTTGAGATTTAAATTTACCAAAAACCAACATAGTTTCCTAGAAGGCTAGAATTACTCTTTCACCATTATAACCGACATAGTTTCCTAGAATTATTCTTTCACCATAGGTTATAATGCCACATGTCAAAAATTTATTGGTTCTTACCATTCTTAGGAAACTCCTTATTCTTATTTGAACCCTTTTCTATATATATATATATATATATATATATATATATATATATATATATATGAGAAGTATAGTTTGAAAACCCTCTTGAATTGAGAAAACCTATGAAAACCCTATGTAACATCGTTTTTTTTTGTTACATGTAATATATGTTGTTATATTTAATACAAAACATCTAAAACATAAAAAAAAATGTTTTGTTTACATTTTTTAGTAATTTTTATATATGTTTTCAGGAGAGAGAAATGTAAATAAACTTTTACATTTTTTATTAACTTTAATAGTGGACCACAAGATTTAATCTTTAATTAAAAACATGTAGTTGAAAATGGGTTTATAGAGTTTTCACAACTCAAGTGGGTTTTTATTCTAACCTAACCATATATATATAGGGGAGATTTCAAATGAGAATCCCTTTGAGTTTTAAGAACTCGAAAGAACTCAGTGCAACGATTTTTTTTCGAATTTTTTTTACATATGCGTAATATATGTAGGTTACATACACATAAAAAAATTATAAAATTTTTTACGCACTGAGTCGACTTTTTACACATGTGTAACGGACGTAAAAGTTAGTGTAACCACTTACATCTTTATTCTCTCTCATACTTTGACTTTTTGTCAGATTTAATCTCAACCACATATTGCAATCAATTTAATTAAATGTGTGGCACAGAATGTAGTTCTTAAGTTCTTAAAACTCAACATGGTTCTCAAAAGATCCCTCCCATATATATATATATATATATATATATATATATATAGAAAAATGTTTAAATAAGAATAAAGAGTTTCATAGGAATGGTAAGAACCAATAGATTTTTGACATTTGGCATTAAAATTTATGGTAAAAGAATAATTCTAGGAAACTATGTCCTATGTCGGTTATACGGTGAAAGAGTAATTCTAGAAAACTATTTCGGTTTTTGGTAATTTTAAATCTCAACCATTGATTAACATGATCTAATGGCTATGATTTATTCCTAGTATCCTAGAAAACTATATATATATATATATATATATATATAAGGTTAGGTTAGAATAAAAACCCACTTGAGTTGTGAAAATTCTAGAAACCCATTCTTAACCACATGTTTTTAATTAAAGATTAAATCTTGTGTTCTATAATTAAAGTTAATAAAAAATGTAAAAGTTTATTTACATTTTCTCTCTCCTGAAAACATATATAAAAATTACTAAAAAAATGTAAAAAAAATAGCAAAACATTTTTTTTTCGATGTTTTGTATTAAATGTAACAACATATATTACATGTAACAAAAAAAAACGATGTTACATAGGGTTTTCACAGATTTTCTCAACTCAAGAGGGTTTTCAAACTATACTTCTCCTATATATATAATCGGGTATTAACATGTAATCGGGTATTTTAGCTATTTAGACACGAAAATTAACAGGTTGATTCGTGTCTGTTAAGGTCATACCCGATACCTCTTAAAGTTGTGTAGGTTTTTGTTGTTTATTTGTGTATCGTGTCTAAATTGTCAGCTCTACTTGTGGGTCGAATCGGTTCCATCAGTATCGGTTTCAGTTCCCAACAGGGGCGAATGCTAGAAGGGACCGGGGGTGGCCCCGGTCTCTACCGTTTCCTCCGTTAATAGGGTAAATTTCGTGATTTTTTATGAAAATATTTATAGGTATTAAGTGCAGTCACTGCTAAATAATTTTTCCAAAAAGCTACCGGTCACCACCAATTTTTTTTAAATATAATATCCTATCGTTTGATTATTTTTATAAAACCTCAGGGTTTTTATAAACAAAAGTTATAAAAATTATAAAAAACTTAGTTTTTAATAACACTTAAATTTGGAGGGGCTTGTTGTAAATTTTTACATAACATAACTTAAAAAAAAAACAAACGGGAATTCTTTCACAACAATCGCCCTACCTCCTGCTTCTCTTCTACCCTGCCTTTTGCCTTCTGAGTTCACCACCGCCCCACCGCTGTCCGCCGGTCATCCGCCGTCGCCGCTCATCTCCGCCCATCCTCTACCTTTGTGTTGTTAAATCAAGGATTATAAAATTAGGGTTTGTAATTATGAATTGGGGATTTAGGGAAATTAGTCAAATAAGCTTGTAATTGGTATTGTATGGTGAAATTTTACTCTAACTATTGATCCTTTTTAATTTGGTAAATCATGAAAAAGCAAGATACAATTTTTCTTTTTTCAAAAAAAGGATGATGAATAAACGAGTAAATCTTCTTCTAAGGTACTCACCCTCCTCTCAGCTATCGTATTATTATCATATTATATATGGATATTTTAGGTCTTTTTTTTTTATTGTAAGAACAATCGTTTTGAATGATTGAAAAAAAAATAGATATATAGATGTCACGTTTGATCCGACCCGAACAACCGACACGACCCGAACCACCGACACAAACCGAATCGCCGAGCTGAAAAATTTTTGGGTCCGTGACTTCGGTCAACGCCATGGCGAAGCCTAGGCTTCGCCATTGGTTCCCAAAATATGTGTTTTCTTTTTTTCCTTTCTTTTCTTTTTTTTTTTGCATATCTACTTATAAAATACATGAGATTTTGTCGTACATGTTTATGCTCGTATACCATGAAAAATATTTTTAAGGTATTGTTTTAACATTTCAAAACACTTTTTAGGCCATACGGCGTGAGAATCGGGATGGTGCTTCATAATTAATAGAGCGTAGTATTTATCCTATACTGTTGAGAAAAACATCCGCATTATTATATCTTATTGTTCCAATTCTTTCCCTAAATAGGTGAATTGTATTATAAATGCCGGTGATCAATTAGAAAGAATCATGTTTTTACCGATATCTTTTGATGAATTTCTCAAGTGGTATTGAATGGCTCGTAATGCGTATCCCAACCATCCTCGTCCATTTTATCCCATTACCCTATATATCTTTTGATGAATTTCTCAAGTGGTGTTGAATTGGTACTAACGTGAACATATTTTCTTGAAAAGAGGAAGATATTATTGGGATGCAAGGGAATCGAGAGAGTGGGATCATATTGAGAAAAACGCTCAGGAGTTTGGAATGATGTTATCCATACTTTGTAGCTATATAATGCACACATTGACAAACACAAAATTGATAAAACTAAATTTGTATTTTCTATAAACAATAATTATATAAAGAGGATAATAGAAAACAGACGGAAGTTAGTTATACATTAAAAAGATTATTATATATATGTTCACTGATAAGAAATCTTCTATAATAACATGTTAACAACTATAATTTTATTTTAAGGAATTTGGCACTTTATACAACCGAAAACATAAATATTGACTGAACTATAGATTTGAAAGTTTTGAAATTGGGGTGAGGGACGGTATGTATGTATGTATGATTGTGTGTTTCAATGCTGAAGTAATTGGATATTCATAATGAAGAATTTTAAACCATACACAATCTATTAATTTATTTAAGGGAATGGGATGAGAACCTTACTACACCAACTACTTCAAATATGGACTGTAAGGTATGATGTAGGTTATTTGATTATTCATTTGAAAGACCTAGTAACTGTGTTGATTTGAAAAGAGATAAAGGTGGAGTATAGTAATTACTAATTAGTAAAGAAATGAAACTCTGATATAGCAATGGAGATGTGCCATGGGATAGGAGGGGGTATGGAATGGTGATCTTTGTTTGAAAAGTTAGTAAACAACCAAGATACGAATGAATGTCATTAAGGTCCTGCTCGTTTCAGAGATTTGAAAGGAATTCTAAGAAATGAGATTTTAAATCCCATGAATTGACATGTTTGTTTCATTAAATGAAAGAATGGGATGGAAACTAAAACCCATCAAATCCCACATTTCATAGGATTTTAAAATCCCATTTATTGTATAAGGATTGTTATGGAAAATAAAAGATTGTTTTATTAAACCTAATAACTAGGGGTGACAAATGGGTTGGGTTGGGTTGGGTCGAAACGAGTCATGGGTCGGAACGGGTCAACTAAAAAAGGGTTGTTTTGGTTCGGTTGGAATGGGTTCGGGTCAGAATGGGTCCGGGTCGAAATGGGTCAAGGTTGGAACGGGTCAAAACGGGTTTTGGGCCGTTTTTTTTTTTGAAGAATGAGGGCAAAGGCGGAAACGTTTTAGTTTTTTTACATTTTTCGTTTTTGATTTATATTTTGAGTTATGATTTTTCTATTAATTTTTTTTGAAGGGGTTTTTATTGTTAATCCCTCCAAAAAAATTTTGAAAAAAATAAATAAAAAAATCATAAGTCAAAATATAAATTAAAAACAAAAAATGTAAAAAAACTAAAACGTTTTCTTCGTTGCCCTCGTTCTTAAAAAAAAACCCCCCCGAGAATGAAGAAGATTCCAATTCTAATACATATTAACCAACCAAACACATGATAGGGATTCTCAAACATTCCATTCCAATTCCAAATCCAAATCCTTTAAAAAAAGTTCGTGAAACGAACGCGCCCTAATAGTATTTTGACGTAAGTCTTTTGAAAATCAATTAGGGGTTTCGTTTTCATGATTTCCATGTCACGTCATGTGAGAGTTGTTTAAAAAAAAAGATGGAGCTGTGTCTCCGCTCGACACTAACACTGCATTCTCGGGTTTAAAATACAAGTAAAAGAAATGATAGGATTGGATGGGGGAAGAAAGGAAAAGAAATTATATATTTAAAAGACATTCTCGAGTTAAAAAGAAAGAATAGAAAAGAAAGTGTTAATTACATTCTTGAGTTAGATAGAAAGGAAAAGATAAGAAAAAATTGTAACTTTACAATTATGTCCTCATTATTGAGTTAGATAGAAAGAAAAAGATATGGTAAATTAGTAACATTATACATGACTATAAACTTTCCTTCAGAATCCGGCCATATTTGACTGGAAAGTTTTGGAGGAAAAAAACACTAACTTTTCTTTCCATTCCCTTTCTTTTCTTTTAACGAAGAAACTCAAGAATAAAAAAAAAAAATTTTCTTATCTTTTCTTTTCCAAACTTTTAAATAAAAAACTCAAGAATAGAGTATAAATGAGAAATGCTTCAAGAGGTATAATATAAAATTGCATTTATCACATAAGTATTGGTATGCGATTGAGTTAATAGTGGTGAAATATACTACAAACTAGTGTTTTACTCGGCACGTTGCGCCGGGCATGTCGGATATGTTCGTGTACATATCGTGTTGCAGCGGTGTATTAATGTGGGTTCGGTTGGTATCATAATTAAACCCAAAAACTAACATGTAAAAAATTAAAATATTTAAACATTTATTCGGTTGTTAAACTCGAGCATTGAAACTTGAACGTTGGCAAAACCTTGGAGGGTAAAAACGAGAGTTACGATAGCGAGTTGATGCGAATTCGGTCAAGAATTCGTTACGGTGTAAATAACGTTGGCAAAACCTGGGCGTTAAAAACTAAGTAAATTTGTCAAATTCACATATAAAAAGCATATGAACAAATAAAATATCAAAACGACATTAATTCGATCTGTTAAACTCAGACCGTTGGTAAAACCTAGCGTTGTAGGTCTCGAGCGTTACGACGGTGAGTCGATGCGAATTTGGACAGTCTCAGTTGAGTTCTTTACGGTACGATATTGGCAACATTGGTGAAATCCAAGCATTAAAAGTCAAAAAATAAATGCGTCCAATTAGCATATAAAAAATAAATTTAAAACGACGCTTTTTGGTCGGTAAAACCCAGACGTTGGTAAAACCGAGTGTTGTCATTCCCAGGCATGGCGGCAGTGAGTTGGTAAATCCCGGGTGTTCGTAAAACCCGAGTGTTGCCGGTCCCGGGCGTCGCGGCGGTGAGTCAACACGAATTCGGTTGGTTCAGTCATGCTTGTTATGGTCGAAGGTTACTTTCGTTACGGTAATGGAACTAAATAAAAAAGTCGGTAAAATCCGGGCGTTACGGTGATGAGTCGGTAAAACCTGAGTGTTGTCAGTTTTGGGTGTTGTGATGGTGAGTCAACACGAATTCATTTGGTTTCAATTACGTTGGTTCCGATTACGAAACTAAATAACAAAAAATAAATAGCAAAAACAAAACAAAAAAACCACCGTGACCCAATACCAGACCGTCACTTAGTCCAATAGAATTCCTAGCGACGCCAAACTTTCATTTTATATATATTAGATAATAATATGGTTAGGGCAAACATATAACTGACAAACTAAATTTGTGTTTCATTACTATATGAATGAACACCATCTTATACATATACTTAGAGCATTCTCATCCAACCCCTCATATTATGTGAGGGATGTTTTTATATATTAGAGAGTGATTTAGGGTATTGTGAGTGAAAAGTTTTTATATTTTAGAAAAAGTAGTGATTTTTCTGTATATTTAAAAAGTTATTGTTCATCCCCTATAATTTTTTAATATATTTTGAAAGTTGCTGTGAGTGAAGGAAAGAGAAAAGGTAATGATAAAAGGTATAAAAAGTATTATTTAATTGAAATAGAGAAAGAAAATAAAGTGAGTTTTAGTGTAATTTTTGGTTTGGAGATAGAGAGTGGGATGAGAATGCTCTTACATAATAACCATTTATATGGTTTTCAATAAACAATAATACATGCTTAAAAAGAAGGTGGGGAACGGGGAGGGTACTAGATTTTGGGAGGATGTGTGGTTAAGTGATTCAGCGTTTTGTTCTAAGTATGATAGATTGTATCGCTTAGAAATGGATAAGAGATGTTCCATTGCCTCTAAACGTGGAATTGTCGGGTGGAGTTGGTCATGGCGGAGACCAATCAGGGGAGGTGTGGAAAAGGAGCAATTTGATCTTTTATTGGCGGAGATTTCTCAGATCGAGTTCTTTAAACATCCGGACTCGTGGTTTTGGGATTTTGATGTAGATAATAAGTTTTCAGTCAAAACTATTAGGAAGCATATTGATGCCATGACACTACCTGACTGGGGCTCTGTAATGCGATGGAATAGATTGGTTCCCATAAAGGTAAATATTTTAGGTTGGCGCATTTATCATAATCGGATGCCTTTACGAATCAATTTAGTGAATAAGGGCATAGATGTCCCTTCGGTTCTTTGTCCTTTTTGCCTTAACTCGGAGGAGTCTTCAGATCATGTTTTTGGTGCATGTGGGGTAGCGACTAGAGTATGGAACAAAATATATAAGTGGCTTGATTTGCCTTTGATACAAGACTTTTCAGTTATGGGGATCTTGATATGGCTCGATACGCTTTTAGTTAATAGTAAGAAGCAGAAACTAATTCATGGTATTATTCTCTCAGCGTGGTGGATCATCTGGCGGGCTCGAAATGAAGTTGTTTTTCAAACAGAAGTTAGTAGAAAAGACCTCATTTTCGACTCTCTTCTTATTTATTTGTTTTCATGGATTACAAATAGAGATAGTAAAAATACTATTGGCTGGACCGAGTGACTTAAAAATCCTCTTCTTGTAATGTAACTGTTTGGTTTTTGTTTCTAGCTTTTGCTAGTTTTGTTTTAATAAAAGTAGTACAAAAAAATAATACAAAGAGGATAATAGAAAGGATTGAAATTAATTATACATCAAAAACATTGCACTAGTAAGAAACCTTCTATAATAACATGTTAGCAACTATATATTTTTTAGATTTTCTGAGATGAAAATTGTGACTACTGCTGAACTTAATGGGATCGAACAGCACGAGTAATATCGATAACTTTGTGCTAACTCACCATAACTCTTTCAATATCTTTAAGAATGAAAATTTACACAAAATACAGTGATTCTACACATCATTTTATACTAACCCAAACTCGTTTCTTACTCTGACTCTAATTCTTAATAATAATCAAACACATAATAAATATTACACTTTATTTCTAACTCTAATGATTATCTCCTAACGATAAATTAAATATGTGATAATTGGAGCCCACTTCTATTTTCTCATAGACCGAACCCCACCGGCGATGAATTCCATGTTCACAATTCAAGAAACACAATTTAGATTAAAGATTGTAAATCCAATTTGTTTCTCCAACAACAATCAACTTTTTTTAACGGTTAATTTTATTGAAACCAAATACAACACGACAC
Organism: Bidens hawaiensis; assembly: GCF_021521415.1. Taxonomy (NCBI): domain Eukaryota; kingdom Viridiplantae; phylum Streptophyta; class Magnoliopsida; order Asterales; family Asteraceae; genus Bidens; species Bidens hawaiensis. Next base: position 550,098 of record NW_027491844.1, on the reverse strand, counting down.
CACTAACTACAAAACAGCATTATAAGAATAAACCTAACTAATACTTTACAAGCACGCCTTTGAATTAATCTTTGTTTTAACAAAAAAAAAAAAAAAAAAAAAAAGAATCTACCTTGATCACCGCCACCACTTTATGCGCAAAATACTCTCTGTTATTGAATACGTCGTCATTTCTTCACTTCCAAATATTCAAACGTCACCAAGAATAACCAAATTGCAATTGTCTTTATAAAGATGGAGACTTTGATGTTCATAGATCATATGAAGTGTTCATTAGAATTGGAATTTCAAGCCGCATACAAATTCGCCACCAAATAAACCTTGCCTCCATATATGTCACAAGAAGGTGCTTTAACGATTCCGGCATAAAACCATAATCGATACAAAGCGTTTCCAATCGATCTACCATACACAGATATTTTACTCATCTCTACTCTCTTAACATAAGTAATAAAAAGTGTAACTCAATTATTTGCCATGCTTATTTCCAAATCCAACCTTATAATTTTAGTATGATTATTCTAAAAAATAAAACTTTTCCATCAACACATCATCCTTTCCTCCACCAATTTGGTCTCATTTACGCTATTTTGTCCGGTAGTGACCAGTAAATTAAAATTCAAAAATAAATTACCATCTCAGTCGTATCCATTTCAAAAAAGATTCATTTTTCTGGAAACGTCTAGAATCTTCTAGAAGCTTACTCGCTCGTGCTATTGCACACTGGTCACTACCACCTCTCCACGTATAAAATCTTACCGTACCCTGAGTGCTGACCATCATTACCACTACCAACAACAACCATTTGAATTCAAACATGTCTACCTACAACCGACTTTTCACCGGAGCAGCACTCTTCTTCAACCAAGCTATTTCCTCCTCCTGTTCGTTCCAACGCCTCACGCGTCTGCTTACCATGAGGACTTCCGTCGTCACTCCGTTCCACGCGTCTGTTGCCTCCCTAACAACGGTGTCTGCTCAGGTGACCTTACTTTCTACTATATCCTTTGTTTGATGCTTTTAATCCCTAGATCTAGATGTATTTCGTGTTGTTTCTCTGTATTTGTTCGTTAATATCACGTATTTCGCCTAGTGTTTTAGTTTAGTAAGCTTTGAATCGCTAGATCTAGATGTATTTGATGTTCTTCGTCCACTATTTGCTTTGTTTATCTTACTGTTTGATTATTTAAGCTTTGTTGATGATTTGTTTTACGTGATTGCTTCGTTTCAAGTTCTGAATCGTTAGATCTAGACGTATTTGGAGTTCTTCATCCAATAATACGGTCTACTTTTTGATTATTTTAGTTTTCTTGATGATTTATTCTCCGTGATTACAGCAAAATGTTTGCTATCGTACGCTTATTTTCTGTACTAGTGTCAAGTATTTGCTATCATACGCTTGTTTTCTGTACGAATGCCAAGTTTTTGCTATCTACGCATCGGTTGCGGTGTTAAACGTCTTGTATTTGCTATCATGCGCATGTTTTTCTGTATTAGCGTCCTGTGTTTGCTATCATAAGCATGTGTATTGTATTAACGTCCTGTATTTGTTATCATACGCATGTGTTCTGATTATCGTTCTGTATTTGCTATCATACGCCTTTTTTTCCGGTATTAACTTCCTGAATTTGCTATAATACGCACCTGTTTATGTACTAAGTATCATCTTTTATTTGCTATAATACGCACCTGTTTATGTACTAACATCTTGTATGTGCCATGATCATAGACATGCTCATTCCGATTGGTCCACCGCGGTGCATGAGGCAGGCCCGCAACATGCCGCACCAGTCCCCAAACACTCCATCCATGGCAGCATCTGATGTTGGAGAGACAATAGGCACAAGGGAAGCATGGAACGCCAAGGAAAACAGCGAGTCTCTCACTTTTCGGTTCGACATGCCAGGGTTGGACAAAGATAAGGTCAAGGTGCGGGCGGAGGATGACACATTCTTCATCGAAGCAGAACCGGTGAAGGAGTTCGAAGAGGACGAGCTGCCGCCGCAGGGGTATTGTGGCCGATTTAATTTGCCGGTTGGTGTTTATAAGATGAAGGAGATCAAAGCGGAGATTAAGAATGGTGTGTTGAAGGTTTTCGTTCCGAAGGTGAAGACGGAGGAGATCAGGAAAGATGTGTGGGAGATTGAGGTGAAATGAAGTGAAGGTGGTTGGTGATGGTGCAAATAAATTTAGGTTTATGAGTAAATCTTATATGGTTAGAAAATGTTATGTGGTACTGGTTTTTGTTTCTTGATGATGTGAACTTTTATGATATGCAGTAGACTTATGATCATTATGGTATTAACTGCTAATGTTGAATATTAATCACCCTGTTTACTATTTTGGATTGCTTTTACTTTTTTAGTACCAAGTTTGTTAAAAGGAATTACAGGAAGCTCATCACAATTGTCTAAATTCATGAGGGAAATCAAGATCAAGTTGATCTAAGATTAAAAGCAAATATGCATGTTTTATTTTGCACTCAAAAGTAATACGTGCCTAAGATGAAAAAGGGTAATATTCGATTAAGAAAAAATCGAATCCCCTCGATGATCATCATCCTACCACACGCTAATGAGTAATGACAATTAAGATCCTCCTGAAAATGGTAGAAACTTAGGAAATCAAGCCAACAGAAAACAAAAGTTTACTAAAGAAATAATGTTGTAAAAAATATAAGGTTTATTTATAAATAGCAACTTTTGTCATGGTTTGTACCTTGAGTTTAATGGGTTGTACCCACTTTTTTTTTCTTTTTCATTTTTTTTATTTAATATTTTTGTTTTAACCCAATACTTCAATATCTTTTACAATTTAATCCTAACACTTTTCATTTTAAACTTTGGTCAACTAAACTTTTTATATTTTACAAATTTACATTTTATCTTTCGGTCTAAACTTTGCGAGTTAACACGCTGCAACTCGTATGCATGATAACGTTTTTACGCCTATTTTTTCCCGTTTCACGAGCCCGTCGTAACACGCGTCTCCTAGATCGACTTAGTTATTGTTTCTTATGTTTTACGTTTCGCGTGCGTGGTTAAATGTTTTACGTATACTGTCGTTTGGTTTAACCTTTTTGAATTTTATTTCTTTCTTTATACGAGTTTTTTCCGTGTTGGTTGTTGTTGGCGGTGTGGTGACATGGATGCTACTTGGCACGATTTTACACCCCCACCGCAACGCGGGGGCATAATTCTAGCTTATAAATTAAAGATGAAGGGTTACAAAATCAAAATAATCTTGAATGCTAGAAACAATAAGAGAGAACTAGTAATGAAAAGATGGTTGAATTAGCCCACAGGAGAATAATAGTTTGAATTAGCCCAGAGAAGAAACGAGAAACCCAAATGATTTAGTTAGCCCAAACATGAAATATAAAACAAAAGCTAACATTTGAAAAGATAAAGGTGGAGGATTAGCTTGAATAATAATTTTAACAATAGCGAATACCCGGATCATACAAAGTAGAGGTTGTATAAACACCCAACTATTAAAAATCTTGAAATCAATTTTGACCCGGCTTCTTTCGACCCAAACCAAATTAAGCATTCCAATGCTTTTTTGAACTTTCCTTTTGAAAGTAGACGGAATTTTGAATTCCAATGAACATGATATTTGATTGGAATTAGTTTCAAATTCCAATTTCTCTAAATTCCTACGAACTCCATGAAATGTGTGCACTTTTAGACTTGTGAAAACGTAAATGACCGAAAGTTTTTACCGGTTGGCCTTATTTATTAAATCGACCTATTTACGGTTTTGCATTTCTTTTTATAACTTGGTTTACAACCAGCATCTTCAACTGAACCACACTTGAACTACACTTTTGAAGTAACTTTGTAACCAAATTAGTCATAAAATTATATATACCCATTAAAGCATAAATGGAACCAAATTAATTGCTTGAACTTTACTCATACGTTTTTTTTTCCAAGTGGGCAACAACACAACTTGATCACGTTTACTTATCTCACAAACTCAGCCAAGCATTCAACAGCAGCAATCACCGTATTTACAACAATATAATGAGTGTCACATGGACTTGTGACCGTCGCAGGTGGTATTCAATAATTTCAACCTAATCAATTAGTCAGCAAAATATATGTAACATATAAATTATATGTGGACTACATATTTTCATATACGCACTTAATCCCCATTACATGCACACCCTTACAAATTGTGTGTTAACGACTTTGATTAAACTCAGGGCCGGCTCTGAAAAAGCAAAAAAAAAAATTTGGGCCGAATGCGGAAATTTTTTTGGGCCTTAAGTAAAAAGAGTATTTTGTTAGGTTTAAACAATTTAATTTTGATATAGGCTTATTTGGTTATAATTTTGGTTATGTAAAAAAGTTTTGTACAAAAATAAGAATAAATATGTCTCAAATGAGACTAGAACCCACAACCTTTGGATTGAGAGTAATACCCCTTTGTCACTAGACCAAACTAGTGGTTATAAAATTGAGTTTAAACACTAAATATATATTGCTTTAATAAAAATACATATAATTTTAAAAAAAAATTCGGGCCTAGCGGGGTGTCGGGCCTATGGCCGTCGACCACCCTGCCACCCCTCAAGGCCGGCCCTGATTAAACTCCACTTTTAACCGAAACCCGACCCCAAAAAAATTGTACCCGAATCTGAAATAACCTGACCCGAAAAACTGGAACCCGAGAAAAGACTAACCCGAACCCGAACTGAAGTAATTCGGGTTGGTTCTTGGGTCTAATTAATGGGTTTCGGGTCAATCCGAAAAACCTGAGTAAACTTTTAATTTAAAAATCAAATATATTTAATTATAATAGGCTAAGCCTTAGCCAGTAAAGTTATCAGAATCTGGCTTAACTGACTTTTGCCATTTCACATATTATGAATCGACTGCGTATTGTTAATTTATGTTTTCTGTTTATGACTAATAACAACCGTAATCGAACAACCAAATCACGCCTAATTGAAGACGATTATGGTTGGATTTTGTTTTACCTTTTCTTTTGAATTGTTTTATCAGGTTATGCTATGCTGGTTTATTATTTTGTTATTTACATTACGAGCAGAAAAGAATATGTTATTTTAATTTTATTATTGTAGTTTTTTAATTTTTTTTGTTTTTCTTTTTTATTTTCTAGGATACTCGAATCCACTTAACCCAACTCAAACCCGAATTATACAAACCCGAAAAACTCATGAGAGATTTCGGTTGGGTTTTGGGTCAAGTTATAAAATTTTGAAACCTGAAAAACTCAAAAAACAAGGAAGAACACCCCTACTCGGATATAATCGTTCTACTGCAATGCTAATTAAGATGCAATAAACTTTGTTCATTAATAAAATCACAATAATATATAGGGAAAATTACAAAATTAGGTACTATGCTATTTTTTTCAATATACTACTTTTTATGTTTAGGTATATAATTATGCATGCTATTTGATTTGTTTTAGTTTTAGTATTAGTTATATTCACTGAATGTGATTTTATTTGGACGTGGATTACAACTTAAAAAATTAAAGTAATTTGATTATTTTAATTAGTTTTTGTTTGAAAAATTAAAGTAATTTGAAGATTATCTTATTTTAATTATTTTTTTGTTTGATAAACCTTAAAGATCGAATCCCCTCCTGCAATGGTTAATCAGAACATAAAACATACGTGTCTATTGTCTTCTCTAACTCACACACGATCTCCTTCTCTAATTCTTTATTATATCCTTTCATCATCGTATCTTGTTTCACTTTTTCATCCATCATAATAATTGTCATTTGAACTCTTGATACGCTCCCATGTGAGTAAGCCACCAACATCCTTGTCATTTTGTTCTTTGTGTACATGGTGGAGGATGGTTACTTCAAGAAACTAGGTACCTTTGGTAGAGAAGTTTACTTCGAAGGTGACGCTACGATCGAGGAAGAAGGTTCCTTTAGGGAAGATATGAGCTTCTAAGGAAGGGCGTTCCATTAAGGAAGAAGGTTCTTACGGGAAGGAAGTACCTTTAATATGACCACATTTGTTGATTCCTCTTTACGTGTTTGTTCTACCTTTGTCTTTGATACAAGTGGTTCTTTTGGTAGGCAAAATAGTTATTCGTTTTTTTCCCTAGGTGAAGATATATAGGTTTTGCTTCCTTCGATGTGTTGCACCAATATCACGTTGCCAAGATCTGCCCAAATGGACACGAAAGGCGTTAATATCAACCACATCAATATAGTCCCCAATTGAGATAGGACGTAAATAGATCATAGTCACTTTGGTGGGTTCTTCCCTGCTCCAACCGCTATGATGAGGTCTCGGTGAAATGTATAGAGTGAGTTTGATTGTTTAAATAGTTTGTGTGGTAAAGCCATTATTCTCAAAGTTCTTAAAATGTGGTTGCACAATGTCATGGGAAAAATTACTTGGGAGGTCGTGACTGTAGTCACACAATGGTGGTGGGAGGATACAGCCAAGGAGGCAATTGATGCAAGTCAAGTTTGTAGGTCCCGACACCGGATTCGACAAACAAACGGATTTTGTTTTTGATAAGCGATCAAGACGGGTGCGGTGAAATCAAACGATCGATGAATAATATAGAGATAATTTTAGATAACGAGCGACCCCGTAATCTGTAAAATGGATGAATATATTAAAGGAATACCGACCCCACCCAAGGTGAGCTTCTCTTTGGTGGGTGAAAACACCATACAAAGCACACCCATACGTATGACTACAAGTCCCTATTTATAGCTAAACACAAGTATTCTAACATTCTTGGAGATATCCTCCTCGTTGAAGCTAAATGCGTGCACCGAAGTTCTAGTCTCGTATCCGGATTTCTCGTCCACTTTAATTATTTGCTTGACCATAATATATTTAACGGGTTTCGTTATAACAAGTCACATTTTTGGCCTTGCAATCACTCCATTGACTTGTGATATCAAAACTTTTTTTTTCATTATTATTTTCGACGAAAAAACCCGGTCAATACTGACTTTATTTAGTCAACCTGAAGACCAATTACTTTCTTGACCCAAGTAGTGCTGTTCTCTAATTCAACAAAATCAATTTTGACATTAATATAGCCAAATCCATTAATACCAGCATGAACCGGCACAATATGAACTGGCTTAGTAGGTATGATTAGACGAAGGTTCAAACATAATAGCTAGGTCCAGTGGGCTTACTAACCTCATTTGTACGTAGGTCAGATTCATCTGTTGTATCATTTTTAATCCCAGCTACTAGACCCAATATTCTTAGGCCCAACTTAAGCCCAGTTCCGTTTACCATTAGATTAGGGCACGTTGAAAACAAAACATTTGTTGCTTTAATGTGAGCCGCCATTAATCAATCTGCCATTAACCTTCGCTGGAAAAATAATCGCTGAAAAAAACGAGCTCCCGGATAGTCGGTCTGTTTGTATATAGTTAAGTGCGCTTATTTATTAGTTTCATTTCGGTTTTTGCATGAACTTCGGTACTTCATACGTGTTTGTTATATTTCATGTAACCGGTAACTAAAGCAGCTATTTTAGACATGTATGAGCACAGAATGAAGACCCGGGATGACCAGCACGCATTACGAGACACTAAAATTTGCTGGAGATGGGACCCGTCGCGATACACTAAGGGGATGGAGATAGTCCATCGCGTATCGCGATGGACCCCTGAAGTCCCCATCGCGTAACGCGATGGGTGGCAGAATCATGAAAGTTAGGGTTTTGATTTATATTACGTTTTGACGAACCTATTATGTTTTATCACGTTCCAAAGCATTTTTGAGGAGACAATAGACCATTTCCATCATCCCAATATACCTAGAGATCATCTACATGGCATACGTTAGCTTAATCGAATATCCTTTGATGTCAATGCTCGGATAATCGTCTCGAATCATACCTGGGGATGTAGTGTTTGTAACTTTTAAGTTTTCTCATGTATTTAAGAACAACTAATTTGAGTATTGATGTCTAATATTGTTGTGCATTCAGTCGGTTTAGGTTTATTTCGATAAGAACGATTAGTTTGCCAGTTTTTATGATAATTGCTTATAGGGTTGTTTGGTATAATTTGAATACAATGAAGCATACATTTGCCTTTAGTTGAATCACACTAGCAGTGACTGTTTGATAATCAGTGAAGCGTGTTAGCGATTGTTGATGCCTAAGGTTTGCCTAGTTAATCAACCTGTATTCTTGTAATTGATCTTTGTTAATTAATCTGTTATGTTACTATGAGATTACTGTTATTTCCTTACTTGAATTTCTGGGTGTGATTTGTCTTTGTTAATTGTTTGAACTTGCTTAAGTTATTTGTTTAGTTTGTTTAGTATTAAATCAATTCCTTTGCTACTGTGATCAGCACTTTGGACATTCACTTCATAATTCTAGAAATTAATTACACATACACTTACCACATACTCCTCGTGATTCGACACCCTACTTACCCTAGCTTGCTTAGGTGATTAGGGAACACTGATTTAATTGTTTTTGACTAAATAGCGACAATCTAGTATCACTCCTTGCCAGAAAACCATGCATCATCGGAGAGAACTCTACTAGTCACTCGAAACAACTGACTTGCTTAACTTAGATCCGCCATCACCACTTCTGATCATTAAATCGTCACAGACACCGCCATAACAAATCCACTGGTTACCCACGTGCTGGAAAAACGATCTGGAGCTACGGCACTCATTACCAGCCACCAACCTTCAACTCCACCACTCTAGAGCCAGCGCCGCAGCTGCTGTTTCTGGCTCACCATTCACCAGAATACCGATCTCCCATAACAATCAAAGATAATCGACGCTTACAGGATACAAACAGAATATCTGAGTTTGATTTATACATCTCCAATATCTGGAATCGTCGCCGGAGAAGAACCTAGGCTCGCCGGAATTTCGGCTCATGACGGAATTGTAACCAACCACCTGTAGGCCCTGAAACATCGGATCTACAAGGACGAACTTCTAGCACGATTGTTTCCAACTTTATTTCCAAGATCTTCAAACTTTATTTTCAAAATTTCAACGGGTCTTGAAGAAATTAACGTCTCTAGGTTCGGGTAATCACGAAAATAGAACCCAAATATCAAGAGCAAAGTTGAATACGTTGATTCAAACCCGCGCTGATACCATTTGTAGGTCCCGACACCGGATCCGACAAACAAACGGATTTTGTTCTTGATAAGCGATCGAGACGGGTGCGATGAAATCAAATGATAGATGAATAATATAGATAACGAGCGATTCCGTAATCGGTAAAATGGATAAATATATTAAAGGAATACGACCCCACCCAAGGTGAGCTCTCCTTGGGTGGGTGAAAACACCATACAAAGCACACCCATATGTATGACTACAAGTCCCTATTTATAGCTAAACAAAAATATTCTAACATTTTAGAAGATATCCTCCCCATTGAAACTAAATGCGTGCACCGAAGCTCTAGTCTCGTATCCGGATTTCTCGCCTACTTTAATTATTTGCTTGATCATAATATATTTAACGGGTTTTGTCCTTTTGATATCATAAGTCACATTTTTGGTCTTACAAAGTTGATGGGAAGTATCAGTTTCCCGTGATTAGTGGGAAGTTGTGGTCCACTAGAGTTCCAAAAGAACTGGAAAAAAGAGAGAGAGATTAATGTTCGATGGATTTAACCATTAACCGAAAGTGGGATGGTGGTGAGATGCTAAAGTTAAAGAAACAATATGTTTATCGACTAAAAAACTGCAATTATATCATCTAAATCTGAAGGAAATCAGATATTATTTTGCTAAAGCATACATGCAACCGTATTCCTAAGAAAAAAATAAGGTAGTGTGTGATATATAGGAATGACAGACGGAATAAAAACAAGCATTATGAATGAAAAACAAAGTATAAATTGGTTGGTTAATATAATGAAATCACCTATTACAATAAAAATCTTATTCCATTTATATACATCAAAACGGAGCATCACCTATGGAATTATTAATAGATGTATTATGATACCCGTATATTCTCTAGTAGTGATATCATACTTCTTCCTTGCCGTTCCAAAATATAAGGCACCAAACATGATTGATCTTCATCGTTACCTCTAATTTTCCATTATTTATGCACATCATATATCTAATTTGTCATTCTAAAACCAGCGTTGCTCCCTCAAGTTACAATATACGAAGTACATAAAAATCACATGCCTCAAAATTACTACATAATCCAAAAGGCTACAAGAAATGCAAAATTTTTCCATTTGGTCGGTTTTATGCTAGTATAAATTAACACACGTACTGTATCTTAAGCTTTAAAGAAGGTGTTAATATATATATCAACTAGGATAGAGCCCGTGCGATACACGGATGGTTAAAAAATAAAAAACCGAGTCACGGGTTATAACACAATTAAAAGGGTTCGTGTCTCATATTGTGTTTAGAAGAAGAGATGATAAAATAAGAAGCTGCTTACATGACATTTACATGGCATTTTATGTAGATGCCCTAGAATGATGCCATGTGGAAAAATCATCTTGTTTTTTTATTAGATTATACACTTTTGACTCGTAAGCTCGTAATACCTCTGTAAAAAAATTCAACAAATTGATCAAAATGTGGAAACCAGTTATTATTTCTTAGGTAATAACTAACTTGAAATAATAAGAAATTGTTAATAATATAATTATAAGAAAGTCAATTTGAGTTAATTAATAAATATTAAATATTAATAAATGCATTAATTGTCAAATGATTTAACATAAAAATGTATTAAATTGAAGGAGTGGTAATTAAAAAATTAGTTAATTAGGTGAAATATGTATAAATAGAAATTGATTAGTTGGCATCCCATGTGGATGGCATATTTAAAGGACATGTGTAACATGTATTGCTTTAATATATTAGTTAGATAGATGGGCAAATTATCAAAAAGCATGTAATAATTCAGTTAAATCTAAGATAATTACAATATTGAGATAATAACAACATACGTAACGTAAATGAGTGAAATATTGTTTTTATTGTCAAAGTCGATTAAGGAATTATATATATGGTTACCATAGAGTGGGATTTGAAACTGACACTTGGATCAAAATCCAAGATTTAATATTAACTGTCTGATAAGGGCATCCAAGATTGAATATTAACCGTCCGATAAGAAGATTGAATATTAACTGTTTGATAAGGATTAAAAACTAACTCTTTTCCACACATGTTTGAATATCCAACTACCCACTTTATTTGAAAATTCAACTATTGATATTGATATTGATATTGATATTGAATATTGCAGGTGATATAATCATTAAATTATTTTTATATGCTATCTTTTTATCCTAATTATATAATACTTATACATATATAAAAAATTATATATAAAGTTGAGTAAACCATACCCTAAGAATGGGAACATAGAGATTATATTAATAAGAGTTACATTATAATGTGTATGTCTAAAGTTACTGACAAAGACATTTTTTGGCTTAAACAAAACTTAATTTTCACCTACTTTTCCAGCAAGAGACGTCATATACAAAAAAAAAAAAAAAAGAATACAATGCAAAGCAAATTGAATCAACTATAGTCCAATGTCTACTTTCAAGGTGCTTCCACAAAAGGTTCATGGGCTTAGGTATAAACTTTTGTGGAACATTATTCAATTAGAATGGTGGCTTAAATATGCTCAATTTTTTTTAAATTTTAATTTGAGTTAGTGTCTTAAGAATATTACATCTATTTTGTTTTATCTTCTTTGAAATTAACTTTTAGCATTTGTATTATTGTGAAAACAAAAATAATAAACATAGACTGATTGAATAATATTTAAATATGCTTATTGTTATTTAAGTTTTAATTAAAAACATTTGGTTTTGAAGATGTTTATTAGTAACGTGCTTTATAAATGGTTAGTGAGAAATATAAGGTGATCATGGGTAGTGGTAAGTTATCACTAACTTAGTTGCATACCCTTTTTTAGGTGGTTCATTTTGATTTAATTTTATAGTTTTACTTTCATTATTTGCATTTAGGAGGGAAATTTAAACCTTTTTTATAATGGTTATGAGATACATAATTTTCAATGGTTATGAAATTTAAATATATAATAATAATAATATGAATAACGATAATAATATTTTTTTAACAGTATGATTTAATTATGCATTTGGTCCTAATTTGAAATGGTTAGTCAAACGAAGTAATTACTAGCTTTTATAAGTTTATGCTATTTTATAATCATATGGATCCGGTAAAATCCTAAATATATGCATTACCGTTAATTATATGATAAGTTATGATGCAACTAATAATTGTTTAATGAATAGTAAGGTGACTTAGGGTATAGTAACTCAAAATTTTTGGTTCATTTGCAAGTAACATTTATGTATTAACACATTTTATTTAATGTGAAGATTTAATTTAAATTTGTTTCAAAACTATATTGCAAAGTTAAGGGGTGGTTATTTTCCACTAAATATATAACACTTGAGGATGTGGGTTAGTGGGGTTGTGGTTTATGAGAGGGAACAAGTTTTTAAACAACATTTTTAAAATTTACTACTTATAATTGCTTTATTTTCATTTATATATAAGGAAGTAAACTATTCTTTTACACATATTTTCAACACAAACAAACATACAGAAAACCTTGGAAGACATCTTAATCTCAAGGGATTTCCTTCATGGCAATGTAAATGTATGAATGTTTCATTTTTCCCTTATAGTTTCTATACTACCATTCTTATTAAAAGATATCAATATCTTTAATTGTATAACAGGTTCAACCGAAAATTATGCCAGCTACTGATAAACCACAGGTTTTTTCATCTATTACATTATCCTAAATTCGTCACTACAAACTTTTATTACCAAATCATAGCTAATATTATAAATTTTGTACTTACAACTTAGACGGTGAACTTAAATACCAAACATGATGAAACTGAGTATGAGAAAACACCACCTTCTCTTGATACAGCAAGGTATCTATAACTTAAGTCAATTTCAATCAAATCAATTGTTTATTAGTTTAAAATACACTAATCCTATTACATTTGTTAATATCAGGAAAATAGTGACAGTGTTTAGATAATTGACTTCAGTCCACACTTTAGTCCATACAAATCTCAACTTCAACATGAATTCAGCGAAGAGGTACGTTCGTATTTTTGTCTTAAATTTAATGTTCTTCACTAGACTAACTTATTTTTTTAATAGGATCGCGAATTTGAAAAACAAAGCAAAAGGAGAAGAGTACTTATTCAATGGAAATGGGATGAGGTAATTGATGTTTCGAGTTCCGAGGATGAAAACCAGCACGAGATAATTGAAGTGCCTAACGATGACGAGGAGAATGAAGAAGATGATACCGGAGACTCAGATTCAAGTTCCCTTCCAAATTCCAATATTCCAAGAATTAGGGTCCTCAGCCGCAACCGGGTTGTTCGGGTTTGACTGGTTTTTATAATAAGTCGTAGAACGCATGCATGTTTTGAATAAGTCTATGCTACGTTTTTTAAGTTTTTTATTTCAAGTCTATGTTACGTTTTTTATGTTTGTTATTTCAAGTTTTATCTAAATGTGTGTTACAATTGTTTTGATATATATATATATATATATATATATATATATATATATATATATATATATATATAGGGTAATGATCCTAAGAGAACCATTGGCAAATTGAGAACTTTGAGAACCATTTTGGACCACTAAAAAAACCCTCTAAAAAATATTAAAAAAATTATAAAACAAACAAAACCGAAAATTTTAAAAAAGTAAAAAAACCAAAATTCTTATATTTCATTCCGGTTTCATAAAAAAAAACCGAACTTTTTTTTTAATTCGTATTATACCTATACACGTATGTATACTTTCACTTAATCTCTAGTTACGTAATATACACATATGTACATTATCATTTACCTTAAATTATACATATGTGTATAGGAAAAAAACATGTGTGTACATATTATACATATATGTATAATAAAAAAAACCGGTTTTTTTCTTTTAATTCGTATTATACTTATACACATATGTATACTTTCATTTAATCTCTAGTTATGTAATATACACATATGTATATTATCATTTATCTTAAATTATACACATATGTATAGGAAAAAAACATATGTGTACATATATGTACATATTATACATATATGTATATGTATAATTTAGCTAAACCGAGAATTTTTTTTACGTTTTTTTTAGAAATCGGGATGATAAATAAGAACTTTGGTTTTTTACTTTTTTTATTTTTGTGTTTTTTTTGTTTTATAATTTTTTTATTTTTGGGTTTTTTTTGTGATCCAAAATAGTTCTTATAGTTCTCAATTCTCAAAAAGTTCTCACATGATCCTGATCATATATATATATATATGTATGTATTAAGGTTTAAACATGTTACGAATAGTTAAACGAGTGTATTAATTTCGTGTCATATACTAATGTAAAATATATTTATGCATATTTACATGAATCTCTTAATGTGAAACATAGGTTGACAAATGTCTAATTAAATCGGTGTATCAAAAAATGTGGGCGCTCTTTTGTTCCAACACATAAATATATACATAGGCATGAAGTAATACACTTCTATTTGCAATTCCTGTGAATCCGTATATCTCAAAATGTATTGTACCACAACTAAACCGTTGCATATGTTATTGACTTAATGTTAGTATCACATTACTGCGTTTATATTCCCGTCCACCGGACGGGTAAACTGCTAGTTCTACGTGTGTGGATACGGTGTTCTATACTTCTATCTATTATGTGAAAATGTACGAGTAGTACAATTAGAGGAGGCAGCACGCCTCATGATGGTGTCTGCTGTGAAGTTGGCATCGCTTAAAAGGAAAACAATTTATGAAACCAAAAAATCATATTGCGATCAAACAAAGTAAGATATCTTATTATTATTATACTTGTTCTTGTTTCTTAGATTCATTACAGAATCATCCACTCATGCCATTCTTTGTCTTTCCTTTTCTCAAGATTTTATAAACAACATCTCCAGATCCCATATATTCCCTCAAACTTCATTATCAAATGCATATACATGAATACTCTCTTAGATTCCTTCGTGAATTCCTAGGTTATATCGCGAAATCCATCTTCTTTTCATGGTAAGCCATACGGTTTTTCCTACAACATCAAACTTACCATTATAACGTAGGCTTCTATATGATCTTGTTTCAACATTTATTGTTCTTTCTACTTATTAATTAGGATAGCTTTCGTAGTTCTTTTTATGCATTTTGGTTCAACATCTAAATAGGTGCTTGGAATGCGGCTACCACAAAACGGCCTCTACTTTTCATCTTATATTTATTCTTAATTTTATGACGCATATAGAAACGGTTGGCCGAACATACCTGGTCCTACCCTCCCTTGAAAATATAAAATCTCAAGTTTGTTTTGCCTTTTCGATTAAAAAGAAAAAGAAATATTACTGATTTGACAAATTAAACAAGAGAGTAACAAGTAAAACGAGAGGGAGTGAGGATTTCTCGATATATTTTTCTATCTTTTATGATGTGTGGTTTTAAAAGTAGAAAAGACTCCCCATTATGCAATTTTTGGTCTGTTCTTTTTTTTTTCTTCCTTTATCTTTCGATTCTTATG
Source organism: Bidens hawaiensis (assembly GCF_021521415.1). Classification (NCBI taxonomy): domain Eukaryota; kingdom Viridiplantae; phylum Streptophyta; class Magnoliopsida; order Asterales; family Asteraceae; genus Bidens; species Bidens hawaiensis. Next base: position 534,504 of record NW_027491844.1, on the reverse strand, counting down.
TATATGTGATATAAACATAGTGTCCATGATCCCTTGATTCGTAAGCTAACCACCGAATTTAAGTAAACCATCAAGTGCTGGTTTGGCACAACTCCACTAGTCAATCTTTTACATCTTTTTGATTTTACACAACTACATGTTTGCACATGCTATAAAAGATATTGTCCTGTCTGCCTTATATTTTACATATATGCCGCTTCTTGTTTGTATAGAAATTTCTATCTACGGTGCAAATTAAGAGGTTGCCCTTTTTTTTCACAAAACAAAGAATGAAAGGTATCCATCTATTTATCTATATTTGGAGCTTATATATATTTTTTCCCTTTTCCTTGATGGCATGCATGGCTTATTGAGTAAAAGTTTTTTCTTATTTTCAATAGTCACATTATATCTTTGAAGCCAAAAGGTTATTTAAATTGGGCGTCTCTTTTTTAGGGTGCGTGGTATTTGGATTTTGGTTTATAGGAGTTCTATCGGTATGCTTTTTGGTTTCAATTTTACAGGAGTCGTCTTCGTCACAATATAAGCTATTATGCATTATTAATTAATCAAATATTATAGAGGGATACAATGATGATATTAGCAAAGGAAATCTAATCAACATACAATGACGATAATTGTAAATAATCTTATCCAAATCATATTTCCTAATTATCACCAGACGGGATTCATTGCATTATCACCGAAGACGTCAGTGGTTTCCACTAGAAGTGCTAGAAGTGTTAAATTTGTACTCTTTAACATCAATATAATTCTCTGATTTGGGTTTTCGTTTCCTTAGCTCTAGAAATCCATAAATCTGAATGATTGTTATTTCGTAAACAATGAAGTTTAGCTTATATATTTGATACTTAGCTGTTTATTTGGATGTTATCTTGTAATAATTAGCAATACTGATGTTGATTGTTAAAATTTATTGTTTATATATAACTGCAGCTAGTATTTAACCTCATTCTAGCATTAACAGTACAGGATCCAGGATATATATGTATTGACCTATGCATATCATTACAAAAAAAAGTTTTTCTGAGGAATTGAGGATTCACTATAGTCGGCCACTTTTCATTTTTCATTATTTTGCATTCTATTTTCCCAAGTATAAACCTGCATGTACAACTTGTCTTTTATGTAGATCCGCCCTAGACCTTAAAACACATGATCAAGAAGAATATACGCAAGAAAATAAATGTAACAATGAAAAATTAACCAACACAGAAGAACCTATATATATGTACGACATACAATTGATGATAGGATTAGAAATTTTTGGATAGTAGGTGGTTTATTCAACTAAATATTTCTAAATAAGCATTTTCTAGAAATTCGTGTTCTTCTAGATAGTTCGCTATCTTTATTAATTAACAAACTTGGCAAGTTCGCTTGAATGGCAAGCGGACTCCATAGATAAGCAATGCGTTAAGCTTGGTGAAAAACTCTATGGATTTCACTTATCGGTTGTCGCCTAATCGTAGGAGCTATAGAGAATTGCTTAGAAGTACAAGAACTTTCTGAGGACGCCTAAAACTACTAGGTGGAATCCTAAACCACTTGCTAATCCAAAAGATTGTCAGGATTAGGAAAAAAAGGCGTTACTAAAATGAAAATCTAGAAGTACTTCCCTTGTTACTTTATCTTAACAAATTATTAAAATCAAAATAATTTTTAGACATAGCTTAGTACAACAAATTTGATAGAGTTGCTTCATCATATTAACTTTATTATGTACAGCAACCAGATCAAAAGTTTGATATTAGTACATACATTTTAGTCACTATAATATGCCTCATATAACCTTTGATGAACAAGAATTCAAAGTACTCATTTGATAATTACTTCCAAAGAACAATTTGGCAAGTGGATGTGGATATTGAGGCACCTTCTGAAGCCATCTCATCACTCTTTGAGTCGCTTAAAAGCATGTTAATATGTTCAGCCATTTGAAATGATGATGAAGGATGATTCAAATAATTATTGTCCTTGGTGGCAACATTTTGTTCATTACTGAGCTGAGAAGCAACAAAGTTATCAAGTACTCGCCAATCAGTTGGTTGAAGATCTTGTTCACTATTATTATTGTTATTGTTTCCATAAAGCAAGTTGGATTGCTGAGTTGGGGGCTGTAAAGTTCTTGTGCAAGAGGCGTTTATTCCGGCTGCTGCTGGCTGCGGAAATCTGAGTGATTCTAACTGCGGAAGCTGGAGGAATGAGTGCTCAAGAGGCAAGTTGTAATGCATTTCATCAAGCTCAGATTTTGGAGGAAGTTGAGGTTGGAATGAGTTACTAGAAGTGTAAGGATGAGATATGCAGTTCGGGGATTCATAATCGGGCATGCATGAGACTTGGTCAGTATACCAACACAAAGAATCATGTGCATCCATTCTACGAACCGTTGTCATGCGCTTCTTGAAAACCCTACACACAACCCATCCTTCTTCCTGTTGAAAACAAAGCATTAAAGATGTGATACCTCAGAATCAAAACATATATTTTGTTTATTATTCATCATGTTATTCCAATAACGTCTTGGTTTTAAAGGTTCCAGAACTTAATAAACAAAATGAAGCTTCACATGTGAAACACTTTACAAATGAAACACTTTACAAAGCCATTAACCAACCCTTCACTATTTCATATTGTACGTTTTGGCAAATTTAAGGATTTTGTGCATTAAATAGTGTTAATTCGTCGAAAATAGGTTCTTTACTTTTACCACAATTGATGATAATAGCTTCCCCAAACAATGAACACTAAAATAGAGTTATCTAAGGAGAAACGAAATCTGAAAATAGTGATATCCCAAGGGACGTAACTAGGAGCTTTTAGACCACATACCATATCACATCACATCAGTTTTTATATACATATAATTTATTTCTAAGAGTAACCTCAGCAATTCTTACTATTATACACAATTGTCCTACCTTTTACATTAATATTTCGCAATTAAACTATTTACTTTAATAAACTATTTAGTTTTTAAATAATATAATAAATTATATATATATATATATATACAGAAACTATTATTTTTATTTATAAATTTCTTCGTAATTGGAAATGAGGCCTACTATATTCCGTCCTTGTTCAAGGATGAATGCCCAAAAACATAACAAAAACAAATGCATTGCGACGCAATGAAAGGAAGGCCATCCGTGTGCCCACGGAAGACTGCAAACATTACAATTGCTATGCTCTTATCATGATATAAACAATGGTTGTAATCTGCTACTACACTGGAAGGATGAAAAATATACAAGTTACTAACCTGAGTCATGGCGTTTTCATTTGTTTCTAGTCTATACTCATGCATGATCCAATCTGATTTCTGTCCATTAGGAGCTCGGCCCTTGTAAAACACCAAAGTTTTTCTCATGCCAACCAAGTTATTCTTAGAGTATATGGCCTTGTCTCTTCCAGTAGCTTTCCAAAAGCCAATTTTTGTAGCCCGATTAGTGCGAGTTCCTGTTGGATATTTTTTATCCTTGTGGCTAAAGAAATACCACTCATTTTGCTCTTCGGTTCCTAGATTGCACAACTCTGACATGATATTAAAAAAAGAGTCGATGTATAAATTATATTAGCGCAAGTGATTTAATTAAAGCATTGATAATCTTGCATCCATGAGATGCTTAACTAATGCTTTGTTAAGTTGTATTGCACAACTCATAACGTCATTTATATAAAAGCTGGTTCGTGTTGAATTTCTACCTTGAAGATCCCATGGTTCAATTCTGTAGAGATCAACATCTTTGATAACATCAAGATCAATCCTTTTCGATGCGACTTTTTTCCTAAGGTAGTAATCCACGAGTTCTTCATCCGTTGGGTGGAATCTAAAACCAGGAGGAACATGTGAAAAGGTATTCATTCTCTCAAAGGTGTATGATCTCAAACCTGCAATCTGCAAATGATCACAACATTGTCAGCGATTATTGTTAAAGAAGGGGTATTATGCCAATATAGTCTCAATCAGCACGTGTTAAAAGATCATCCAATAAGTTATATTGATATCTTGATCGATCAGGCCACAAGTAGAATAAAAAACCAATGCAGGCAGTTGTTTTGATGATAACTTCTGGCATGAAATGATAGTCTGTTACTAAACCAAAAGGCAAATATGAAGCTAATAAGTGATTTGAATTAGCTCCTTATTATAGTCCACAACTAATTATCACTTAATGTGAAGAAATTGGAGCTAGGAGATTGTCAATTGTTTTTGGAATGCCTCGACTTATGCCACATCATACACCAGTTTTGCATTTCATGGGGCTATATTATCCTGTGCCGTTAACTACCGTGATCGACGTCTAAATTGCTTAATTTTTTCAAAAATAGTTATATAAATAGAAAAGTTCAATACATAAGCAAATGCAAATACAGAAAGAGGAAATGAATATATTTGTTTGGTGCTAGCTTGATTAACAAGAACAGATAAATTTGCTTCATGCCATTCCAAATAAAGATGAATTTGTTTCATGGTTGCAAGTATTTAGAGTTTGCAGTAACTTCAGGTTTTATACAAAGAACCATTTAAAGGAAACCAAAACTTACTTCTTAACTATGTCATGAGTTGATGTCTTTGAGTTTCTAGTGGCATCTTATAAACTCGTGGCCTATATGAAGCTCAAACGTTAGCTCAAATTAAACGAAAGACATCCTATTGCATTAACTGTATGTCTATATATAGGTGCTTTCATTATTATGCATGCACTAGAAACTGCTAACTTAGCATACAAAGAAACAAGTAAATAAAAGCAAAGAGAGCAACCTACATTCTATAAATTCTCATAAAGTACATAACTTAATATAAAGATCATATCATATTATGAACTCTCATGGAACCTAATACCTTGAGGGGAATCAGTATAACCAAAAAGGTTCTTAATTTTCACACTCACATCAAGCCGTACATATACTTGGTAAGTAACAAAAACACTATAATCTGGTGTTTACAAAAGGGCGCGCAAGCTCCTAGGAATGGAAGTTTTAACAGATACTCTCCGAGATACAAACCCTTGACATTATTGCGGAAGACTTATGATCAACCTCACTATATGTTATCCTATGAGTATTTTAATTTTATAAATTGATCAAATACATGTTTAATTAGTGAGGGAAATTATATCTTGTTTAATATAGAAAGTATTTTTAACATAGAAGAAGATGAATCAAATACATCATTAAATGAGGGGCATTCTTGTTTAATGGTATATAGGAGAAAAGATGGTGTAGGGTAGAATGTAAATGATGTGAACAAAATGAAATGACATGTGTGGACAATGTTTCTGCCATGCATTCGCATGGGAGAAGCACCCTTTTCTTACTTGATTATCAAGAAAAAAACTACTCAAGTTTGCTTTTTCTTGAGGAAAACCACTCAAGTTTTGCACCACTCAAACAAAAGTTAATACCTGAAAATAATGCATAAAAATTATACAACTTAACATTGATAACATACTAAAACGCCCCAAATTAAACATATAGTAGTGCATAGATCAATCAAGAAGTTTTTTTTTCTTCTCAGGCGTCAATCTTGAAAGATCTAGCTAGAAGATCAAGCTCAAATCAGAAATTACACACACACACACACACAATCCATCAAGACTAAAAGGAAAACATATTGATTCGTTTTGAACAGGTTATATATTGCCAACTACAAGTTAATCACTTTTTTTAATCTATATTTTTCTACAACCAAATCTGGTATGATAAAACGTAGATTGAAAACCAAATCAAAACATGAATTGATATTCCTAGGAAACACATACATAAATAAAAAGACTCTTTAAACAAAGAAGATCAAGAAGAAGATGAAGCATATAGATAAAAACAAAACCTTCTAAATAGATCTGGTTGTTATTCTAGCAGTGGATGATGATTATAGAGAAAGAAAAGGCAGAGAACAAAAGGAATGTTTGAGATCCAAAAGGGTGTTAATTTACTCGGGAATTGAAGGAAAAAAACTTTTTGTTTTTTGCTGTCTTAATAACACATCAGATCCCGAGGAATCTAATGACAACAAAAACACAAGGCACGAAAAGTTGTTTTTTGGTTGTTTGAAGAACATAAACAGAAAGAGTGGAAAACACAAAAGGGCATCTTACTTAATTCTAGAGATACCTTTATTGTGTATATGAAGACCTTGATTGCCGGTAAAGCTTCCTGCTAAAAAAAGGGAGGAAGATGATGCGGAAAAAAGGTGGCGGTCATATACTAATACTCCACCACCGGCCACCAGCTACTGATAGAGACCACACCAACTCATACATACATGCAAACATGGATATACATATATATTGACATACAAACACACATAAAATACCAGAATATTATCTCTTCCTTTCAGCTTTTTTAAGACATTTTGTGTGTGCGTGTATGTGAGAGAGATAGAGAGAGAGAGATGGGTAAGGTTTAAGAATGTGAAGGCATGATATAACTTAAAGGGCACCCACATACCCTTGTTTGGGAAGATTTCCACTTTGGGGTCTTTGGTCTCTCTTAAGACACTTATATTCTATGAATATTAATCAAGTACAATTATCTAACATTATTAAATGATACATACCGAATGTAAGAAATACTTTTTTTCTCGATTTTACGCCCCTTCTCAAATCAAAATATTTCTCGATTTTACGCCCCTTCTCAAATCAAAATTAATTTCCTCTTTTCCTCAAGATCGGAAAACATCGGGGGTGAATTGCATATTTTACCCTACTTATGACTTATAACTTTTCTAAAAAGTTATAAGGTGTTTGGGGTAAGTTAAAAATTATGAGAACAATAAGTTATAAATTATACTTTTGTAACTTATGACTTATAGTCATAAGTTATAAAGAGGTTGAAATAAGGAATTCCAAACACCCCCTTCATATTGGATCGTTAATTAATGATGCAAATTATAGCTAATGAAACACTTCTATGCTTTCTTATAGCCTTTTTATGGATTTTTATATATATCCCCTCATTAAGCCTCTTAATTGCATATCTCCCCAATGTTAAAATCTTAATTACATATTTCCCCTTTTAGCATGCAATTACCCTTTTACTTTTATTATATGATAAAATTTGTTTATACGCCACCCATATTAGAAATATTTAGCTTATTAACTATGTAAAAAATATTTTTGATATTTGCTAATGATTAAAAAGTTGAATCCAATAATATGTTAATAATAATAGTATTAATAAAGGGATTAAAAGTTTTATAAAAGTTAGAAACATTTGAGATGAATTTCAACTTGTATCATTTAAGATTTCAGTGCGTTGAGTGATATTTCGAAAATAATATCCATAAATTTAAATTATTAAATCTAGACATATGTCCATTTGAGTAAATCCAAGTAAATAACTCAGACTATAGTTCTTATATTAAATAATATTCATTTCACTTTTGTAACATTAGCTACACCTAAGTACTAGCAATAATAATAATAATAATAATAATAATAATAATAAAAGAAACTTTTACATATGGCTCCGCCTTAAGCCTTTTAGTAGCTTTGATATGTTTGTCTTAGCGGACTCACTTTGGGCTAAATTGGGGATATATGTAATTATTTTTGTTAGAAAGAGATATATGTAAATAAGTCTTTAACTAGGTCATTAAGTGTAAAATAGTTATTTTTTAGTTAATTTTAATGAAATGGGGAAATATGTGATATATGTGGTGAAGGGAAAATATGTAATTGATTTTTAAGGGTTGGGTAAATATGTAATAAAGGAACTTAGGAAGTGGATATATGTAAATGCCCCTAATTTTTATGGATAAATAGTTTTTCAAGATCGTGTCCGAATAGTTTATAAACATCAACAAGCTGGAATCTAATACACTAGTGGGCATATTATACCCTCCATGAGGGTCAATTGGTAATTTTTCAACATTTCCGCTTGCATATATCTTTACATGTCATTCCCATACAATCATACATGGTATCTCATAGTCTCACACGCACAATCCAACACAATCCAAGTTATAAGTCGCCATCTCATTTAGAACCACTATGATCAAACAAAACGTCAATATTTTCTTACTCATACGGGTCTCATTACTACAAGTAAGGTGTCATATAAGTCTAATGACTACCTTTTATGACACTTATGGGTCCCAATACACATCAATCCCACCCTTCTATCACTTATGGTCCACCACTAGAAAACTGGGCATTTGCAACCGCCGTTCGGTCGCAAATCGGTTGCGAATGCCCTTTGCGACCGAATTGCTACCGGTTTTGACGGTCGGTTAAACCTTGGTCGGCAATTATTTTGCGACCGAAAATATTGTTGCGTCCGATTTTGCCACTGGAGTTTCGGTGGCAAATTTAGCAACCGAATTTGCGACCGGATTTTTTTTGCAACTGATTTTGTGACCGAACTTTTTACGAACGAGATTGCGACCGCATTTGCGACGAAATCTTTTCTGTGGCCAATTTTGTGACCAAACTTTTACGACGGAGATTGCAACGACACCAAACTGTTTGCGACCACAATCGACTGAACTATTAGCGACCACAATCGCAACCGAACTGATTTAGCCATCGGGTTCTTTGCGACCGATTTAGCTACCATGCTTTGCTTCAAAATTTCTATCATTTCGGTCAAAGAAAATTCGATAGAATCAAAAGAATAATTATTTTTGATTTTACATTGTTTATTTACTTTAATACTATAATCAAATAGTTGTATAGATAAACACAACCATATACCAAATCATAAAACATAATCAAATAGTTGTATATGTTAACACCACTATACCAAATCATAAAACTAACTAGTCTCACAACTATCAGCCTTTCACAAGTAGTTTCAAGTAGTTCTAATGATCATAACACACACATACATACATATATATATATATATAGGGGATGGTTCAGGCGAGAAACAATATTACTGCAAGAAATGAATATGGACCACTAATTTTATTTTAGGTTTTAAATGCATAAATATAAATGAAGAAAGTATAAATGCATTCTTTCTCTTTAATTAATATAACTAATAAACCATAATAGTTATCTATTCAATTAATATGACTAATTAAATTATTATAATTGGAAAATATAAAAAATTCATTTATTTTTATAACTTATTTTTTCTTTCTTGAATTTTTATCCAACACGGGTATAATTTATTTATACATTAAAATTTTTTTCTATCCAAAACCAATTTCTTCCAACTCAATATATAAATATCCATCAACACGTAGTTACATTGTGATGAATAGTATGAAAAACTATCTTACACATGTTTGCATTAAATATCAACAAAAAAATATAAAACCTACACAAAAACATATAACCTAAAATTGTTCTAAAAATAAGAAAACATATAACCTACATACGAAAAACATATAACTTACACACAAAATTCAGCATCAATAAAATGCACACGCACATGAAAACGTATAACCTACACACGAAAAACATATAACAAACATACGAAAATTTTATCCTACACAAATACATTTTATTCGTATATTAACATTTCTTTCTATCCAAAACCAATTTATTCCAACTCAATATATCAATATCCATCAACGCGTAGTTACATTATGATGAATAATACAAAAACTCTCTTACACATGTTTGCATTAAATGTCAATAAAAAATATACAACCTACACAAAAACATATAGCCCACACTTGTTCTAAGAATAAGAAAACATATAACCTACACGTGAAAAATATATAACATACACACATATAGGATATGTGTATCTTAGTGTAGTTTATATAATTGTTGATGTCGAATTACATATGTAAGTTGTATGTATGTTGTACGTTTTTATTGCTCAAAACAAGCGTAGGTTATATAATTTTGTGTATGTTGTATATTTATTGTTTATATTTAATGGACACATTTTTATGATATTTTTTATTATTATTTATCACAATAATTTTTCTAGGTATATCAATTGAAAAAAATATTATGTTTTGATATTTATTGTTAAAAATTATGCGTTGATACATGCTAATAAATTGAGTGGAAAGAAAATGTTTTTTTTAATATAAAGAAATATTATTATATGAATAAATTATATTTTTGTTGGATAAAATGAAGAGGAGATAAATAAATTATAAAACTAAATTAGTGTTTTTATCTTTTTAATTATTATAGTTAAATTAGTTAAGTATATTAATTAGTGAGAAATTTATTATGATTATATTAATTGTATTAATTGAAGAGAGAATGTGCATTTATTATTGCATTTACATCTTTTTCATTTATTTTTAAGAAAATTAAAATCTAAAATAAAACTAGTGGCTTATATTAATTTCTCGCAGTAATGTCATTTCTCGTCTGAACTTAAACATATATATATAATAAAATTGTTTAAATAATAGGCTCCTCCGGCTAACTAGCTTACTAGAGGTTGATAAGTAAAGATTAGGCTTATCTTATCAAATGAGCTTATTTTTAGTCGTTTTACCTTAGTTTGGTTCGAGCTTTTAGCAAAAAAAGCTCGAGAAGCTCATGCACAACTTCACTCGTTTACACCCCTAGGACCACGTTTATTCGTAGGGTATACACATACCTAATACTCGACAGGTATTCCCAATACGATATGTGTATACCCGATAGCGGATGACTAGTAGATTGTAGCCCCTTCGAGAATCAGAAAGATCCTTTTCAAGTTTGAATTTGTTCAATTAAAAGTTTTAGCTCTTCTACTTCATTTTTATCCAATAGATAGGGGATGAGTATTATCACAATCGTCCTTAATTGTATAGCAAGTATTGGATTATAGGGAGTAACGATGGCTGATCTAAGAAATACCATAAAAGTCTGAGGTGATCGAAAAGGTAAACCCCAAAATAACTTCACGTGACCTGGTGTTTGGTCGACTAAATTTTTTATTATTATTCATTTTCTCACATGCCCACACATTCTTCGAATAAATATACATCGGTTTACTATTGAATACTGTATTGATTTCATGATATCGTAATGGGAAAATTCCAAAAATATGCTAAATTATGATAGATAAACTCAAAATAGACCAAATTTAAAAAAAAAATCCAAAAATAATCAAACCAAAACCATTTGGTTTCCCGCCGAAGAATTTTAACTGCCCCTAAAATGCTGACTCATGTAAAGAGTCTGACCCCACTCGATAAATTTTATGATCAAATCCATCTCTCCCGTTATTTTTGGTGTGAAAATCGTCTATGCGAAAACCATTTCCTACGTGATGTTTGGTCATGTTTCATCTCCGCCGTGAGTTTTCAAAAAAAGTTGAAAATTGTGTTTTTTTTTTAAATTCGTCTGACAAAATGAATTTCACGTGAATTTCATCTTTTCACATAAAACCCACCAAATCATCATCTTCATCTTCTTCACATAATCCACCAACAACCTCCTCCCTCCGTAGCCGCCACCACCCATCTCTAGGGATGACAATGGGTCGGGTCTGAGACGGGTCTAGGTATTCCCAGACCCGGACCCGTTTATAAGACCCTGTCCTAGACCCGTCGGGTATTTATCGGGTAATTATCCATCGGGTCTCGGGCATACTCATGGGTTTTGGGTATACCCGTTAGTTTATTAAAAATACCCATCGATTTTTGACAATATATAACTGGTCAATATGTTTTTTTAATTGATTGCTTGTTGATATATATATGTACACACACAATATCCTTTAATAATCTTGAACATTACCATAATGTAAAAAACTTAATAAAACACTTAACACAAATTAGAAATACTATATTATATATATATATATATATATGTGTGTGTGTGTGTGTGTGTATGTATGTATATAGATAGATAGATATATACAGTTATCGGGTAATCGGGTCGGACAATCGGGTATATTAGAAATCCTAGACCCGTCCCAAACCTACGAAAAATTTAAAAATTAATCCCAGACCCGTCCCAAACCCTAATGGGACGGGTAAGACCCGTCCCAATTATGTCGGGTTTCAGGTAGGTTTTGCTGCCATCCCTACCCATCTCCTTCCCTGACGAACTCCAAGACCTCACCCTTTTCCGGCGAATCCGTATGAATTTCCGGTGGTGGCGGTGGCTCGCCGGAAAAGGGTGAGGTCTTGGAGTTTGTCGAGGAAGGAGATGGGTGGCGGCGGTGGTGGAGGGAGGAGGTTGTTGGTAGATTATGTGAAGAAGATAAAGATGAAGATGATGATTAGGTGGGTTTTATGTGAAAAGACAAATTCACGTGAATACGTCTGGTCAAACGAATATAAAAAAAACACGATTTTCAACTTTTTTGGAAAACTCACGGTGGGGATGAAAACATGACCAAACATCACGGAGGAGATGGTTTTCGCGGAGACGATTTTCACACCAAAAATAACGAAGGAAATGGATTTGCTCAGGGGGGTGGGGGTGGTTTAAAAACCATCACTTGCTCCCACCAATACAAGTGTGCCACCTTACCTCACCACTTTCCATCACTAGTGATGGAATTTTGGTAGGGGTGGTGGTGTGGTGTGATGGAAATTTTTTTTTTTTGGATAGTTTTTACAACTTAAAAATTAAAAACAATAGTAAATTAAAAAAAATAAAAGTTACATTAAACAATCTACTCCTCGTCCGAATTCGGAAATTCCAAACCTAAAGAACCTACAAGTTCAACTAGATCATATCTCAACCGATGGTGAATATCTTCGTTCCGCAAGCCTAATTGCACGTTCTCAGGAACAGGAACTTGAGTAGGAGGATCCGGCATCCAATTTGGAGAAATTGCACGTCCGTCTTCTTTTATTAGCATATTGTGCAATATGATGCATGCATATAACATGCTAGAGATCATGGGTTTTTTCATTGCACGAACCGGTCGACTAAGTATGCACCATCTACCCTTTAAGACACCGAAAGCTCTCTCGACATCTTTTCTTGCCGATTCTTGCAACTTCTTGAATGCCTTTTCCTTGATCTCGACAGGAAACGAAAAGGCTTTCACAAAAACAGACCATGCCGGGTAGATACCATCGACAAGAAAGTAGCCACGTCTGTAATATCTCCCGTTGACAAAATACGGACAGAAGGGTGCGGTACCATTTGTCACGCTTTGAAACAACGGTGATGTGTATAGAACACTGATGTCGTTGTTTGAGTCAGGAACACCAAAATAAGAACGCCAAATCCATAAATCATTTGACGCAACCGCTTCAAGTACGATAGTCGGTCGTTTGATATCACCCCTAACATACGCCCCTCGAAACTCCTGTGGACAATTCCTCCATTCGATATGTGTACAGTCGATACTACCGAGCATTCCTGGAAAATGCCTTCTAGTCTCATGCGTGGCGTAAAGACGTGTAATGTCGTGTCTTGTTGGTTTTTGTAGAAATTCTTTGCCATACAATTTAATAATCGCATTACAAAAGAATTGCAGACATTCACGTGAAGTTCTCTGAGACATTTGTAAGTATTCATCGAATTGATCGGGTGGGTTACCTGTCGCTAATTGACGAATAGCGGATGTGCATTTTTGAAGCGCTGTAAAACTTCGTTTGCCCCTCGCGTCGTAAGATTCTTGAAACCATTCTTCGCTTGCTTCGACGTCCGCTACAATCTTTAAAAATAAAGATTTCGGCAAACGAAACCGATCCCTGAACGTCTCGTCATTGTATTTCGGCTCCTCCACAAAATAGTCGTTCATTAGCACTTCGTGGGCATGTATACGATCACGATCCACCATTTTTTTCTTTGGACGGCTCGGGCCTTCAAGTTCGTTATATAACAACGGGAACCATTCAACAATGTCATCGTCCGAAGACGAAGAGCTATCGGTGTCTAGCGGAAACGAGTTGCTCGGAAAATCTATATTTTTTTGTTTTGAATTGAAGTGGTGAAGAAATAGGTTTTTGTAGTAGAAGATTAAGAGTGTTTTGAGTTGGATTTGATTTTGAGTTGGATTGAAATGATTGTTAATTTATATTGTTTAAATTTTTATTTTTTTTTAATTCCCCAACCCCAACGGTCAGCCCCCTCCCCAACGTTCAAATTTCTTGGTATTCACCACGTGATGGCCATCACGTTCGGACCCCCATCACGCGTGATGGGGGGACCGGCGGCGGTGTTCGTGAGGCCATCACGTTCGGACCCCCATCACGCGTGATGGGGGGACCGGCGGCGGTGTTCGTGAGGCCATCACGCGTGATGGCCGGTGTATAACGGACCAACCCCACTTCCCTCAGAACATTATCAGGTGAAGTCATACTATTTACACATGTCAGTATTTTAGTGGCGGCTGAAATCCATTAACGGGAAATCAAATGCATTGGCACCGATGGTTTTGATTGGATTAGTTTTAATTTTTTTTTTGAAATTTAGCCTATTTTAAGTTTATTTCTTCTCATTTGGCTTATTTGAGAATTATCCATCATAGTTGGTAGTGGAATGTGGACCCCAGAAAGAGTAGGTAAATGATGTCATATCAGACCGGGGATGAATTCTTAACGTGACGACTGCGAACTGGGTGTGGACTAATCTTCGATCATGGTGTTGGTCCTTTTATTCCACGTGGCATAATTAAGGATGATTGTTTAACTATTATGTCTAATTAATTAGTTTATGGGTTAGTGGATTCCTGTGCTTCTGCGTGCAGATAAGTTAATGAAACGCTTTTACTTTTTCGTTTGGTCCATGGATTAAGGGAGGATAGGCATCTTTCCTTCAATTCCTTTTTCCTTTGTCAATCCGTAAAGTTATCACATTTTTTTTGTTATGATCCTTTCTTTATATTCAACCCATAATATTATTATTATTATTATTATTATTATTATTATTATTATCTATAAGAAGTAAAAGTGAAATTGTCGGCGCCAAAAGACATTTTTATATTTATTTATTTATTTATTTATTTATTTTTGCCTTTCAATCACAAGACTGACTTCTGACTATTTTATTGTTTTTTTAACCTTTTAAAAAATGTTTGCTTTTTTGTTTAAATGTTTTTTGTTTTTGTTTTTTCCTAGATTTGTAACAACCGTTATTTTTTTCGTTTTACTGAAATCGTTTTGATTTATCGCCACAACGTCTGGGGCTAACAATGCTCGGGTTTTAATGACTCATAGCGCAACGTGGAGTACCGAAAACACTTGGGTTTTATCAACGTCCGGGTTTTGCCAAACTTTATTCTAATTCCAATACCATTACAAACATAGACGAAATCTATGAAATTCGCGTTGACACACCGCCGAAAAGCTCGGCTTTTTACCAACACCCTAGTTTTGCCGACTCACCACTATTTTATTGTTTTCTTTTTTAACCTTTTAAAAAATGTTTGCTTTTTTGTTTAAATGTTTTCTGTTTTTGTTTTTTTCCTAGATTTGTAACAACCGTTATTTTTTTTCGTTTTATTGAAATCGTTTTGATTTATTGCCACAACGTTCGGGGCTAACAATGCTCGGGTTTTAACGACTCATAGCGCAACGTGGAGTACCGACAGCGCTAGGTTTTACCAATGTTCGGGTTTTGCCAAACTTTATTCTAACTCCGATACCGTAACAAATGCATACGAAATCTATGAAATTCGCGTTGACACACCGCCAAAAAGCTCGGTTTTTTACTAGCGCCCCAGATTTGCCGACTCACCACCACAAACGCCCGAATACGAGTCGGCTCGACGTTTCGTACAGAGGTCAACTAGACATGTCGGTGCCACAAGATTCATTTTTGATTATTTTACTTTTTTTTTTCTACCAAAATATGTTTGTTTGTTTTTTTTCTTTTTGTTTTTTTCTGGCATTCGTAAGTTTTTTGTTTTACTGAAATCGTGTTGATTTACCGCCACAACGTCCGGGGCTAACAATGCTCAGCTTTAACTGACTCATCGCGCAACGTCCAGTACTGGGTTTTGCCAAACTTTATTTTAGTTCCAATACCATAACAAATGTAAACGACAACTATGAAAATCGCGTTGACCCGCAGCCGAAAAGTTCGGTTTTTTACCAGCGCCCGCAGCCGAAAACTTTATTTTAGTTCCAATACCATAACAAATGTAAACAAAAACTATGAAAATCGCGTTGATCCGCAGCCGAAAAGTTTGGTTTTTTACCATCGTCCCAGTTTTACCGACTCACCACCACAAAAGCCCGAATACGAGTCGACTCGACGTTTCGATGATCAGCTTTTACCAACGCTTGGGTTTACTGATCAAATAAACATTGCTTGAAATATGGTAAGGAAAAAAGGTATAATGTGTTATACGAGTGTCCTAGAGTTATTGCCTTAGCGTCAGGGACTGACCGCAACGTCACCCCATTAGCTCACCTTACTTTTATTTTTTATTTTTTATTTTTTGTTGTCGTTTTGTTTTAGTTCCAGTACCATAGCGAACGCAGTTAATGCTGACTAAATTCGCATTGATTAATGGCTGTCGTCCGGGACCAACCAATGCTGCCCCATTGGACTACCTCAACTTTTATTCTTATTTTTTTGTTTCAATTTTGTTTTAGTTCCGACACTGTAACGGTCATAAGTACTATTGACTAAATTCGCGTTGATTCGTCACTGCAGCACTCGGGTTCTGCTGACCGATTTTACTGCGCAACGCGCGGGTAACTCACTAGTTATTATTATAAAAGAAAACTTTGGTGATGCAAGTGCCGGGCCACTTGGCGGCACCTTAGTGGTCGACGGCACTTTTTTTTGTTGTTTTTAGTTTCGGTACCGTAACAAACATAACGTAAATCGATCAAATACCAATTTTATTTTTTATTTTTTCTTTTAGTTTCGGTATCGAATGTGAGGTAAACCGACCGAATTCACGTAGACCCACCGCATTTTGTTTTAATTCTGGTACGTACCTTAACGAACATAACAAAATCCAATCAAATGCCAAATTTGTTTTTGTATTCATTTTTGTTTTCTTTTGTTTTATTTTTGATACCAAAACAAACGTAACTTAGACCGACCGAATTTGCATATACTTACTACCTCAAAACCCAGGATTGACAACGTTCGACGCTCGAGTTTTAGTTCCGATACTGTTACGCACGTACTGAAACCGACGAATTCGTGTCAACTTACCACCTAAATGTCTGGGGACCGACAACTCTTGTGTTTTAATTACCACCTCCGAGGTTTACCAACTTGTCCCCGCGCAACGCGCTGGGTGTAACACTGGTTCAATACAACTAGTGCAATTAAACTCGCATGTAGCATCGTGGACATCGTAGAAATTCAGTTGGTATTGGTTCAATTTGTTATGATACGACCATTAGGGTAACTACATATGCAATAACAGTCGGAAAGAAAATCTCAAAAAATAAAGTCATAATATATATAAAATGATCTAAAAAAATCATGATATAAAAGGTTTGCCAAACGTTTGTAATTAGTTTTTATCTTATTTTAATAAAATAGAAAACAAATCAAACCATATAATTAATTTTTTTAAAAGAATAGTAGATAAAAATATTATTAGCCTTAACTGAGAGTTTTTCCTGGATCGAAAGACGAATATATCAAGATGTGATAAATTTAACAAGTAGCTGATTGGAGAATTCGTTAGCCATTAAAAAAAAGTTATTGTTCTTAATAAAATTATTTATTATTAGTTTATTTAAGAAATATAGTTAATCTAACTTAAATATTATTCTTATTAAATATAAATACTTAATTCAACTTTATGAGGGATTTAACCGAATTGTAAAACTTAGGGGGCTTAAATGCGCCAAATGAACAAACTTTAAAAAAACAACAAAAAGGAAAAAAAAACAAAAATAAAATAAAATGTTGCTACGAGTCAGACTCGAATCTAAGTGTTCTACGAAAGAAAGATCATCCAAAGGTTTAGTTGTTTAAAGTTCAAGTGCTAAGTGAGCTCTACTACCACCTCTTTACTTGTTTAGGGGTGGTACGCGTCTTTGACATAGTACGAGAAAGTAATGTATGTTTTTAAAGTAAAGAAATAATATGACAAAAGTGAAATGTTATAAAGAATGAATAGTTGTGTTTAAAGAAAGATAAAATGAAAGTTATGAAAGGAACATAAAATGGACAGGGACAGTTTGATAGGCTTCTTTGGAAGCAGTACGACAGATTACTTTGAGAACACATGGTACAGTAGTGTAGTGCATTTGTGGTTTGCTAGAGTATAGTAGGTAGATGTTGGATTTAAGATTCCAAATAGTGTCTGATAGTTGCAAAACCTAGTCATCACAATGTTTTGACTTATTATGTATGATTTAATATACGATAAGCCGTGCAATTTTGATAGTTATGTATCCATGATGCATACGTGTGCTGAAATTTTACATGATAGTTGTACATAGTATTAGAATTTATGAATGCTATAACTCACTCAGCAATGCTTAAGTCTAGTATGCACATCACGTAAAGTATGGATTCCCGTGAGGGTAGTTGGGCATGTCATATTTTCGACTCTTGCTCATTGATGAGACAAATCATCTTTGAATTTTTTTTTTACTCTTGCTCGTTAGCGAGACAAATAGTTATGTTTATGTGTATGTTTTAAGACAAGATGTTCAGTTATGGATCTGTGATCAAGACATTTATGGAACTTTTTTGTATGTTTGAATGTTTATCGCCGCAATGTAAATGAGACTATTTAGTTTTAAGAGCTACAACGCATGTGTAAATCCAATCACTGAGACCCCCGAGTTTGGGGCATTTCAATTGGACGATTATGCAATCTACTCCTTGTGTTATTCTCCGTTAAAGAGGTTAAAACTTGAAAAGTGGAGATTAGATTTCAAAACTGCAGCAACCACATGGAGATTACTGGAACCGAAAACGGGGACCAAGAGCGGCAAGGACTTATCAGAACTACTTCAATGCATCAACTCTGCTAAGAATGCTAATATCTCGGCATGAATGACTCGAGGCTATGGATGGACGATATATTAAAGGAGTTCACGATTAAAGGGATTTGGTGTAAGAAAGAGGCTAGTTGATTCAATCATGAGAGTTATATATGCAATTAGACATGTTGGAATCCTTTGTGTTTTAGTTTTTCGATTAGAGAGTGCCTATAGAAAGTTACCCACTCTCGTAGCTCTCTCCAAATGACAAATTGACAACACGTCAACATCATGCAAATTATGCAGCTCACTGCCCTAATCAACATCATGCAAATTATGAAGATTATTAATATCAAAGTTACAAAAATATAACTTTTAAATATTGTATTAAATGAAGTTTTTAAATATTTATGAATTATAAAATTTTATTTATCATTATTTATATCTTATAAATC
The DNA here is from genome assembly GCF_021521415.1 of Bidens hawaiensis. Classification (NCBI taxonomy): domain Eukaryota; kingdom Viridiplantae; phylum Streptophyta; class Magnoliopsida; order Asterales; family Asteraceae; genus Bidens; species Bidens hawaiensis. The sequence goes on along the minus strand of NW_027491844.1, from coordinate 515,316 downwards.
CATAGTTATGCTATTATGTATATTTTTTGAATTTTAATTTTATTTATTGTAAGGAAATTAATAATATACGTAGGTTTTAATGATGAAAGAGTTTCACAAATAAATGAGATATTATAACCCGGTTTAAAAGTCATCTGGGTTTGGTGAAACCCATGACCCACTTATTTTTTTATTATAAAATTGTTTCTTAACTATAAATAACATCTTTTTAAAGAAAATCGGATATTAATTTTTTAGTATATCCCTATTTTATAGGAATTTGAGATTAATTTTTAATTTAAGGAGATGTTATACCCCGTTTAAGGGCTATTTGGGCTTGGTAGACCCATACCCCTGATTTCAGGTCAAATGCATGTGAAGCCTTCATTTACAAATAAAACAATTTTGTGGCTTAAGACAATGCAGTGAGCAACCAGAGAGCTTTTAAAAGTTTCGTTTATATATAATTATGATATATTTAGATTTTAATTTTATTTATTGTAAAACAGTTAATAATATACTTAGGGTGTGACGATGAAAGAGTTTCACAAATAAATAACCTGGTTTAAAAGTTGCACCCATGACCCGCTTATTTTTTTTACTATAAATTTCTTTCTTAATTATAAATAAGCTCTTTTTATAAAAAAAAATCGGATATTAACTTTTAATATATTCATATTTTATAAGATTTTCATATCAATATTTAGTAAGATTGATTTTTAATTTAATGAGATGTTATAACTCGTTTAATGGCTATCTGGGTTTGGTGAGACCCACAACAATAAATTCGGGTCAAATGCATGAGAAACATTTATTTACAAATAAAACAATCTTGTGACTTGAGAGATTTATAAGAAACAACCAAAGAGCTTTTAAATGTTTCGATTATATATATTTAAGATAAGATTTAAGATATATTTTTCATTAATTCTACCAATTAATGTTAAAGGTATGACTTATGAGTGAGACAATCTTCTTTACGACTTATTTGTTTCATATTTTAATTTACCAATAAATACGGACAGTTGTTACTCATAAGCCATTGTGTCATTTTAATGCATCAACGTAAAAACCACTTAATATGAACATGTAACTTTTCTCCTCTTTTTGAACCATAATTAGCAATAGACAAGAAAATAGAAAATAATAATAATAATTGACCACAGAACATTGATTAAAGGCGACCTCTAATCCTCTATAGTTAACTTTGGCTCAATTGTTTCATTTCATGCATTTACAGTTAAACACCTTTAAGTTTCATCAATAATTCTCTACAAACCAAAGAATTACTTGGATCTAGCTTAGCTTAACACTTCAAAAAGTATGTCACACTCATCTAGCAAAATTAGATTTAAATAATCTTATTTATGAACTATTGACAAATAATTGTCTCAACTACTGAGTTGGCGGTCTCATCTTTTATCACATTTGTTCTCAACGAGCTGCGACTAACGGAAGCGAACGCCGTTAGTCTCTTGTTGACGGAAAAATGCTTTTGACTTAAAAAACTCATTTTTCACCAGAACACTCAACATGAACATTATTATCACTTGAACACCAACACTGACCACCACCACTGTTACCGCCATCGACAACCACCACCTGAACACCACCATCGTTGATCACTATTACCTGAACATCACCACCACTACCTGAACACCACCAACAATGATAGATCTAGGGTTTCGTCGACCTCAATTATTTGGGATTTTACTAAAAAAAAGTTCATATAAATCCAATATTGTAACATTTGCTATTTTTCAAACCCGAAAACCCGACCCGTTTTAATTTTTTAACTTTCATGAAAGATTATTTTTTTATTATGATATTTATCATTGATTTGTATTTGTTAAGTTACAACATTGATTTCAATGCGAAATTGTTATTATTATTGAATTATAAATTATTCATTTCAAGTTTTTAATATTATTCTCATATGTGCAAATACTTGAATTTATGTTCATTGCATTGTTTATATGTTTAATTATTAATTTGACACGCTGAACCGAGTATGTCTAGATTAATATTTTAGCATGTAACATAAATAATTATGGTTATTTTAAATTAATTTTTATCCTAAGTATTTTTACTTGGCATCTTTTATTAAAAGAAAAACATTTTTTTAGCATTTTTCAAACACAACTTTCTCTCAATACTTACATACTTAACCCGTTATAATCACAACTATAGATACCCCTCATTTTCATCTTATTTTCTTTGCCCATTCGTCTTCCTCTCTCCCTAATAATAATTATTCCAGTGGAGTTTTTAATTTATATTTTCTTGTGTTTGTTCATCTCAAGATCACAAGGTAGGTACAAAGTTTTGTTCTTCTTACATTCTTGAGGTTTTTGTTTGATTTATTTATTTTGATTCAAGAACCATTAGGATATTGATGATACATGACTAAACACATTGTATTTATCATACCACATGTGGTTCATAATTTTTCTTTATCAAAATCCATTCCAAAGCATCAAAAATATTATTGTTTACGGTGTTCCAAATTAGATAGCAGAATTATTCGACAAAGGTTGAGCAATAACTTGGTCATAACAAGTTATAGCAATGCAAGGCAAACGCATATCGTTAACTTTATTGAGTTACGGTTCTAAAGATTATATTTGTACTTTTATTCTTTCATATGGCTTCACAATTGTTATTTTAAAATCAGTGCGTAGATTTGTACCCTTTGTGAAAATCAACTTTTTTGGCTATCTCGGGTCCTAATCTGGGAAAACTTTCTAAATAAAATTTGTTCCTTACATATTAATTTAGTTGACTGGATATTTTTATAATTTTTGAGAAGTCATTGATATTTTTAACATTTATGCAATCGGTGACAGAAATATTTCCAAAACTGATTTCGTTTTTTGTTTCTTTAACTTCTAATTGTGATGTTTTAATACATATATGTTTTTTGACCTTTATTTTTCCAACACTATCTAAAGAAGCCTTAATTACTTGGATTTAGGGATTACTCGTTATGCCTCACCCAAGCTTAACCAAAGAACCGAGCTTTTCATTCACCAATCAAGGTAAGTAATCACACTCCCTTTTTTACTATTTTATATTTTGGGGGCTTTATGCGTACACAACATTGTTATTTATTTATTTATTATACAAGTATATACTCAAACACAATTCCACAATTTGCGTAGTTGTGATATTGCCCGATTAGTTGCTAAATGTTATATGACTATGCGTTTAGAGTTTTTATGGTTAGTTGGTAGACTCATCCTCGTCCTCATAGTATGATCATACGCCGCCCGAGTAAACATGTCTGAATCTAGTGGCTTGTTGAAAAGACACTTTTATTTTATGTTATGCTAGTTGATGTAATGCACATTATCATAAGGAATTGTCATTTTTATCATTATATATATTTCAAATTGTGATTACTTGCTCAACATTATTGCTGACAAAATACATCTATTTTTACACATATCATAGGTAGCTATTTGGGATGGTTGAAGATGCAAGACTTAGTTGGATCTTAGGTTTTATTAAAAAAAAGAAAAGTTTATTGTTTTTAATTTGATGTAATAGTTTTGGATGGTTCTGATTTGTGAAACTCTTGTGTACTTTGTTGAATAAATAAAATTAGATATTGGCACTTTATATTTATATTAGTGTCTTTGAGCTATGATACAAATACTGTCGTACCCCGGCATATTCTCTGTTAGATTGGGGTGCGACAAATATAAGGTTACAAAGAGGTCTGGGACAATAAGATTGAGTTTTCCGGTTAAAAAGGAGTTTCCAAGACAAAAACGTTATCCCGAAGACCGGAGACTAACGGAGTTACGCTTCTGTTAGTAGCAGCTCGTTGAAAATTTTGACAACAATAGTTAATATGAAATAGTAATGAAACCTGAGTATTTCTATCATTATGATAGAGATAGGGTCCCAGACCCTTCCGCAGAACCAAAAAGACCACAAGATGGCCCTTGGCGCGACCTGCGAGGTAATGATAATTATCCGTAGAACACATTCCGCAGTCCGCGGAATAACCCTTATTACATGGCAAGAAGCCCGCGAGCATAAGACCTGCCACTCGTGGAGGAGACTAGTATATAACAGCTAGTCCTTAGGCCAATCACTGTACAAGATTCCTTTATGCGACAACTAGTACAAAAAGGACAACAAGCATACGGTGAGCCTATCAACGGACGCCAACATTGAATCTCCATGTGGTAACCATCCTTATCCACCAGCTGTCACAACCAATTAGAGGCCTTATACATGCTCACCCACGAGAATATAAGGCCCTCCTAATAGTGACAACCTTAAGCATCCTCACTCTCTCACTCTTACAATTATTCTCTAAATACTCATACCGATTGACACGTCCGAGGGTGGTTACGAGAAGACACCCTATGTTCCCCTTTTCGTAAAGAGCTCACGGTGTTCTGTTTTGTAGGTTGAATCGGGACCTACTCATAGAGATCGAATTAGACATAACTCCCAGTCAATGTATTAGACGTTACATTTCCTCTCTCCCTCATTCACGACCACTTTAAAAAAAATATTAAAAATTATAGATGATGAATAATGTTTCTCCAAATTTACTCATGAACAGTAATATTTTCTCCTTTACTCACAAATTCTTTATAAAATATAGAGAACACACGTACATATCTGTGGAGTAGTTGTGGATGTTCATATATTTACGTGAAGGATGGAATGAATATATATAGTAAAATGTTAAAAAGAAAAAAAAAGCTTCCAATATTACATATTTCTAATGCATTCTCATCATATTGGAATCTTATACACCTTTTATAAATAATTGGTGTATTGGTTTTTAATGATTCCAATTAGTGTCTTTTGGTTATTGTTGGTCCCAACTAATGAATTAGCTACTAATGGTCCCAACTTTTAAAGTATTTGTTCATAACGGTCCGCCACTAACAGAATCCTAACGTCGTTAGTTTCAGGTCGCCGGAAAAACGGTTTTGGCCAGAAAACTCAATTTTTTTCTCGAAAACTCAACATTTTCATCCCAAAAATCTTGGTAACTTCGTATCGGACCTTTAGGAACATTTTTCTAGTAAAAACCCTGATTATTGAGGCGTCGGAAACCTTAGAACCATCGTCGGAATCGGTTGATGGTGTTTAGGTGATGGTAGTTGGTTAGCGGTGAGTCAATTGGCGGTGGTTGCGGTATTTAGGTGGTGTTTTCTCGGCAACAAATTTTAATTTTCCGGCCAAAAACGTTTTCCCGGCGACCTGAAACTAACGGCGTTAGAATTCTGTTAGTCGTGGACAATTAGAAACAAATACTTTAAAAGTTGGGACCATCAGTAGCCAATTTATTAGTTGGGACCAGCAGTAACCAAAAGACGATAGTTGAGACCATTAAAAACCAATATATCTAAATAATTTACCTAGAATCAGTTGCTTGGAAAATTTATAAGATCAATCAATTATAATATTGATCAGTTACTTTTCAAAAAATTATAATATTGATCATGCGGAAAGTAATTCAAAATTGGTAATTAATATAATAATCAATTTTTATATGGGGACCGTTTTTCCATTGTCAAAGACAAATGTTGGAATGACCATGGACAAGCATGCATATTGATTAAGAAATTTTAATATGATGGCATGAGAAGCATATGATCATTGTGTTTTGGCTTATATGTCCCCTCTAATATTATAGATTAATATATCAAGTAATAATATGATTAAGGAAAAAAGGCCTGGGAAAGTGTAATGGGGTGGAGTTTGGAATCATTAACGTCACTTCCAGTGGCGGATCTTGAGCATTTAGTATGACTGGTCCGAAAGTTACAACAATCAAATATTTTTTTCTACTTCTAAGTATCGGGTCGGCAATCCGGTTCGGGTTGGGCCAAACAATAATTCCAAACCCTAACATACCAAATTGAAAGAAATACAAAATGGTGAAATGCGAATTACCGAACCTGGTCTCTGCTTGATTCTGTTGACTGTTTCGATTAATCGATTTCACTCCTACACGAGTCAGTTCCAAACCTCAGGCCTCAGCAGACAACGACACTGCCCAATCAATCAATCTATTTCACATCCCAACGATTTCATCGATTCACTTGCTTGCTTCTCAGCTTCTGTTTTGACTTCTATGCCGAACATCATAAGTCAGTAAGTCACACGACGGCCATCCCATAATGGAACCTCCATTTGTTATTGTGTTCAAACATCAACCATATGTTATGGTTGGATTTTGGGCTTAATGTTTAGTTTTTTTGTTTAAAGTTTATTTGGATTTGGGGTTGGTCTTATGGAGTTTTATTTCTTCCTTCCTTCCTTTCTTTATCTTTATGTTTATTTCATTAACGATTTCTGATCTTCGACTTTAAACAAACTTTACATTTATAAAAATTCAAGCCTGGCCCGGACTCAATACGTATATATATTTTCTTAATTTTTTCGAAAAAAGACACTATCGAGCGAAAAACGTGATGGGGCCGTGGCCCGGTTTGGCCCGAATAAAGATCCGTCCATGACTCACTTCCCATTTTATCTATACATTGGCATAGCAAGGTTTACTTTGCTTTCATTTTTCTTTTATCATAAATCATATCATGTAATGTGTATAGAGAAGACAATGATTTAACGAATTTCTTCGGATAATGATCCGAAGAATTTCTTCATTTTATTCGCTATCACATATACTCGTTTTTAATCTATAGGTAATATTGAATAGTTCAACACATAATAGAAAATAATACTAATAAATAAACACTGGACCCTCAACGAATGAATAATAAGAAAGTTCACATTAACTCAAAATTCTTTCATATGTTAATCAATATAGAAAACTTCGGTTTTAGTTTCTGAGCTTTTTTTTAAATTATCAGTTTTGGTTCAATAGTTTGTTTTAGGCTTTGTTAGGGGTCATTTTATCTCTAGCATGATCCTGAAGATGATCTTGATAATTCGGATTCCCAGATAGCTGCAGGATCCTGAGCGACCGACCATGTTTATTTTACTTATGATATACTTGCAGGTTACTCAAGGAAATAACAGCCCATAACGGCTAGTTGAATATTTCTACTTAAAGCTCGGAGAAGCAACTAAAAATGCACGTGGGAAGAAGACTAAGTCGTTATATACTAAAGGCGGCTAGGGTTCCAGGAATAATAGGAATATTAGTTATTTTCTCTTTCTATAAGAGGAGGCTGTTGAGAACGTTTTAAGAACACGGTTTTCTACACTCACAACACTAATACATGTACTTAGCTTTCGTTCTTAAACAGTTCTCGAGCTGTAACCACTTTTTGCATTATTAAATTGAGGCAGGGGATAGTACTTTTCCCCTCCCGAGGTTTTTTTTTCGAAGATCATTTGATAATCCCAATTATTTTATTTTATTTATATTTTTCAAGTAAAAGAAGTTAGAAATAAACAATCAATATTAATTATCTATATATAATATCTATATTAACGGGAAAAATTATTTGAGTTTTTAAGCTAGATCAGTTTAGATAAAAAAAATTAGATGACAAAAATATTTGCTTCATATTATTTTATGTATATGTAAGTGTATATGTGTGAAATTATATAAAGAAACACACACATATATATATATAATAAAGAAATCATATTATATGCGTATACATACATATAGATAGGAAAATATGACGCAAAACCATGGTCAAAAAATACTTCCGGGGTTCGGTTTCGCTAAAATAATGTTTATTTATTATTTACATTATTATTAAACTAATTAAAAACAAAGAAATAAAAAAAACAAAACCGGGCCTGGAGCGGTTTGAACCCACGCCTCCAGGCCGGTTCGAAGTATTAAAGGATTATGCGCCTGCCACTGGGGCAGGTGTCTAACTCAGTTATAAAATCAATTAAAATTAAATATAAACCAACATGAAAATTTACCCCCAAATCAATAAACCCTAGAACTTCAAATTGGTTTAATTGTTTGTTGTTGATTCAAATTGAGGTAGGGTTATCGATTAACAGACAAAAATGAGCTATAAGCATATACTACCTGTTTTGATAACTGATTGAGGGAGAACGGCAGACTAGGGTTCGCGGCCTAAACTTGGGATCATTAGGGGATGTAACAGTTTCAAATGATGAAATTACGTTAGGGCTTCGGTTCGCGAGGTTAACAGGAAGGTGTGTGCAAGTCCAATTGTAAATTGATCATGTATCTATAGTGGTTTAGTGTTCATATAGCCGCGGTTTGAAATTATGGGGTTTAGCTGTCATCTGATCATCGTTTTCTATAATTACAATGTCGGTAGGATCATTTAAGGCATGAAATTGATTTTGGTAATGTCAATTATTGATTAACTTCGAGAATTAGGGATCAAGAAATAGAGATTTGGGTTCTCGGCCAATGGAGGGAAAGAGGAAAGAAGAAGAAGAAGAAGAAGAAGAAGAAGAAGAAAAATTTTGAGGTCGGGTTTTAAGGTCGGGTTTTAAGGTCCAAAATTTAACGAATGTAACATCCATTTATGCATACAACATCTGATTATCATCATATACACTATACAAAGGTGTTATTGGTGTTTTGGTGGTCAAGCAAGTAAACGAAGGAGGTTCTGGCCAAGGTGGTGTTCTGATCAATTTTACAGTAGTATTAGAAGTCATTCCGAATCATTCTTAGGTTCTGAGATAGCTTAGAAGCAAGGTATAGTGTATCTAGAGCCCGTTTAAGTTCGTTTATTTGAAGCGAGTATCCAAGCTATAATCGATTCAGTATAGTTATACTATAGAAGTTGTATGTGTTTTTAAGCCAGCATATGGTCTTACAACATAGAAACAAACATTGAAAGTTGATTAAAATGATTTTTTTAACAAAACCGGGTCTGTGCAGACAATTAGATGGATCGTCTAATCATGAGATGACCCATCTAATAGTGACGGGGTGTATAAGTTATTATGACCCTATCAAAACATAAACATACGATATAATTGGTGATACGGTTCGTCTCACCCAAATGGACCGCCTAGTTTTGTGACACCCCGTATGAAACCATTTTCAGTCAAAGGGTCAACAAAAATCATACGAAACCGTATAATCATCATACTGCCCGTCTAATATTAAAAATTATTATTTAAATGGAAATTAAGTTTTGAACCTATAAACCGAACCAGAATTTATAAACAAGGTTTAAAACAATAAAATCAAGCCAATATGGTTTGTAGTTGGATCAAAAGATGATCCCGGTATATATGTAAGCATATTTGTTGTAGGTTAAGCATCCGATAAACAGAAGGTTTTCAGAAGCGAATCACTAAACAGAACAGATTAGATGAATACGTTAGACCTTTACAAACAGTCAAATAGATGCACTCTTTTAGGATAAATGGGCTATTTGCATTAAAGAGTCAATAAACCATTTACATGAGATTACGTGATCTCTAAAATGTTATAATACAAAATTGAAAATAAAAACAATCAAATCGGTTACACATGTGTTTGTATTCGAACATAACTGACTAGCAGGCATGTTACATGTCAATCTTAACCAGCTCTCCAATGGGCACAGCTTCCCTCCTGGGGAACCCTTGAATTGTGTGTGTAGGGCAGTGGCAACAAGCTGGGGAAAACATATTAGATATCCCTGCTGAGTTGTACATAAAACTATTTTGTATTTAACGAACATTAAAATCTTTTAAAATCTATCAACGTTTCACCAGCATATTGCTAACGTGTTTTTAAACATTTCAGGTAACTAAGATTAAGAATGATTAGGAGCCATTAATGAAGATAGATGTTCACAACTCAAAAGATGGCTCAATTTTGTTTATTAAAAATCCTTGTAAACTAATGATACAATATTTTTGGAAACCGTATACTAAGGTATTTAGTTATCGATAATTTTCAATGTAAATTAAAATTTAATATTAAAAGTCTTTCATTAAAATAAATGTTACACTCTGATATATTTACAAAATAGGTGTCAACTCGTAGTCACACTTCCAGGCCCTAAGTCGGGGTGTGACAGGGCCCTAGTTCTGTTAATTTTTTTTATGATGCGGCAATTTTTTTAAATGAGTTGGTAAGTGCCAGAAGAAAACAAGGTGAAAGTTGGAAGTTGTGGTAAAGATTTTCTTAGTTTGGACATATTTCCAGACATACGGTGAAAGTTGGAGAGTATTTAAATCCAGTACCCTATAAACAATATTAATTAAAAGAGCCAAATTTGAAAAGTCTAGCAAGATATCGAGTTCTTCATATGATGGGTTTACTTAACATGCCAACCGTTTGTATCTAGTGCTTAACATTATGTGGATTCTATTGAGCTATTTTCGCTCATGTTTTAATTTCAAGACTTGATTCCTTGGCTTTGGCGGACAAGGCCCTTGGTTGCAACCTGATCATGCAAGTCGGAAGAATCCCTATAACAAATATCATAATTGAAATATTTATCATCCGGTTAATTAAATCTTCTAGAATAAGTAATAGTTTTCACGATGTAGATTATAATCAATAGCAGATTATAGCAATTTTTATTGCTGGGCCTCAAAAACATTAGAATAATAATAATCATAATGTCGTTGAAATTCAGTGTTGGTTTGAATAAATGGAATCATTTTCAAAACATCCTAATGTGAAAGGAATTTTATCATGGGACACACACATACATTGGCTTCAGTACCCATTCCTTTATCTCTTGTATTTACCCAAATGGCCCCACACGCTAACAAGTCATGAATAAACCTTTCACACAATGTTTTTGTTGTGAACAAATTAACAGGTTACACTTGGAAGAGTTTAAAGTATGTAAATCCCATCAACCGCCACCCATCCCAAAGAACTTAATTTATAAAAAAAGCAACAATTATAAGTTTATAGCATATGTTTTTTGCTAATTGGCCAATGTGTAAAATGCCTCTCTTTCTTTTGCTCTCAATGAATAAAGAGCGGGTAGATAATACCCTGCAGGTCCACACACATGACACATGCCTCCTTGAGAATTCATCACGTGAAAACATACCGTAATTAAAAGGCATATAAAAGCAAAAAAGAGTGGAAGTATCATAATACAGGAAGTACAGTTTTTGTAGAAAGGATAAAAAATAATCTTGGCTATTGATTTTGAATATGAAGGGTTGAAATTAGTTTATGTGGAAATCAAGTGTGAAAGAAGGGGGTAGGGCATAAAAGGAATAACACATTTGTTGTCTGTCTCTCTTCACATGCAAGACACAAGCCAAATTCCCCAATCATTTTAAAACGTCCATAACTTTTTTTACTACGTTTTTATTGAAAAACAAATTCACCATAATAATGAGTGTCTTTTTATCTTTAATATGAGTACCATATTGTAATATAAAAATTAAAAAAAAAATAGTGGGTTTTTTACAACTTGTGTTTTACCAAATTTGTTTTACAAAATTGTATTATACAATAGTATTTTTCATTGTGTTTTTTTTTTCATTGTGTCATACAATTGTGTTTTTTATTGTGTTTTTATCATTGTGTTTTTTTTTTCATTGTGTTTTTTTCTATTGTGTTTTTCATAGTGTTTTCCATTGTGTTTTTTCGGACTTTCCCGGCGAGGTGATGGCGGTGGGTGACGGGTGTGGTGGCGGTGGGCGGTGGAGTGGTGGTGGATGTAGGAGATGAGTGAAGATGTAAGTAGGTTTTATGTAAGTGGGTTTTTGAAATTAAGTTAGGTGGGTTTTGAGATTAAAATAAGTGAGTTTTGATATAAAAGTGTTAAGACAAAAATACCCTCCTTCCTAGTCTTTTTAGGAAAATCAAACTTCTTATTTGAATATAACCTATCATAATATATTGTAAGAACTAGTGTTTATGGTAAGATCTCGTATTCAAAATAACTATGTGGTTCAGTAATAGTATTAAACGTTTTATTTGATTGTAGAAATTATAACATGAAGATTTAATTGGTTTGAGTTAAACTAATATTAACCTAATTCTCAGTTAATTAAATTAAGAAAAACAAACAAAAAAACACATAAAAATACAAGATAGTTAAGAAACTAGACATCCCATCCAGGTACAGGTTGATAATTTACACTATGTATAAATGTATAAACCGACTTACTTCACTTGAGTACGTAGCAACATAAACATAGCCACCTTCAATATAGAGCATGATGGACAATTATAAGACTAAGGTATATAATTTCTTATTTTTATTTTTTTAGAACAGCTCTTATTGAATCAAAACTAGCAAAAGATAGCAACAAAAACAAAACAGTTATATTACAAGAAAAGGATTTTTAAGCCACTCGTTACAACTAATAATACTTTTACTCTCTCTTTTTGTTATCCATGAAAATGAGTAAATAATAAGAGAGTTGAAAATAAGATCTTTTCTGCAAACTTTCGTTTGAAAAACAACTTCATTCCGAGCCCGCCAGATAATCCACCACACGGAGAGAATAATACCATGAATTAATTTCCACTTCTTACTAGTAACTGAAAGCATGTCGAGCCATATCAATATACCCAAAACAAAAAGTCTTGTATCGAAGGCAAATCAAGCCACTTACATATGGCATTCCATACTCTAGTCGCTACTCCACATGCACCAAAAACATGATCTAAATACTCCTCCGAGCTAAGGCAAAAAGAACAAAGAACCGAAGGGACATCTATACCCTTATGCACTAAATTGGTGTGACATCCTACATCGGTTGAGGAGGAGAACTAAACATTTTTTATAAGGAGGTGGATACCTTCTCCATCATAACGCGTTTTGGGTGCTTAATGGTAGTGGATGAGAGGAGAACTCCATAGTTAAGCGTGCTCTGGTGGAATTAGTATAAGGATGGGTGACCTCCTGGGAAGTCTCCACCTGGGCAATCAAAAGCAAATCCATGAGGCGATGGTGGTACGTCCCGGCCAAAGCGGACAATATTATGGTGCGACGGTAGCTGAGCTGTTACAATTGGTTCGTAAGGCACCCGATTATTATGATAAATGCGTCAACCCAAAATGTTTACTATTAAAGGAACCAATCTATTCCACTACGTAACAAAGCCCCAATCCGGTAATGTCATAGAATAAATATGTTTCCTAATAGTTTTGACTGGAAACTTATAATCTACATCAAAATCCTAAAACCACGAATTCGGATGATTAATGAACTCCATCTGTGAAATCTCCGCCAATATAAGATCAAATTGCTCCTTATCCACACCTCCCCCAATCGGTCTCCGCCAAGACCAACTCCAACCAACCATTCCACGTTTAGAGGTAATTGAGCATCTCTTATTCGTTTCTAGGTGATACAATCTATTATACTTAGAACAAAACGAAGAATCACTTAACCACAAATCCTTCCAAAATCTAGTGCCCTCCACGTTCCCACCTTCTTTTTTAGCTTGTTCCAAGTAATAATGTCTTTTTCATGAAGGATTCTACTAGACTTAACAATGCGGTGCCAAACTCCATAACCCGACCCAATCTCAATCACATCAATAACACCTCCCATACTCCTGGCCATGAAGCACTTTTATCACTTTAACCCAAAGATCATTAGGCAGATTAACGAAACACCATCTCCATTTTTGAAGAAACGCTAGCTTGATGCCTTTGAAGCTACCAATGTTTATACCCTGTTTTTGTTTGTCCTCCAAAATCATATCCCATTTTACCCGCGGAATTTTTTCCGCCCCCTCACCTGAGCCCCAAAAATAATTAGATTGAGTTGATTCTAGTTTCGAGCCACATTATCAGGCAAAAGAAAGATGTACATATAATAAATCCCCAAACTTCTGTAACATCTCGAAAATTCTGAGCCAAATTGGACAAATATATAAGACCAAGGACTAAAAAAAAAATTTTGAAAAGTAAGACCCATCGCGTAGAAGATGATCATCGCGATAAACGATGGATTTTTCACAAAACTCGAGAAAAAGGTGACGTCGCACTACGCGATGAACCATGTCGTTGGTCATCGCGATACGCGACGTGGTTGACACGGTCAACAGACACATGGTGCACCACGTGGCAACACATGGCACAATCTGGCATGCCATGTGGCAAACCTAGGATGACGAAGCATACCTAGTTGGTCCACGTCGTGCTACAAGACGATCTAAAGATTAGTTCGTCGCGATACGCGAAGAATTAAAATAGCTAAAGGGCGGTTAAAGGATCCATCGCGTTATGCGATGGTGAGTTTTCTCTTCCATCGCGATTCGTGACAAACTTCAAAATTTTTCCTATAAATAACAAGGTCGAGCTCTGTATTTGTGCATCCCAAATCACACTCCCATGTCACATATTTAACATCGGGTCTATTTCTACCTTGATCGAAATTGAAGTTAAATATAGTTTTTCATAAATCGGGGGTATAGTTAAAATATTGTTTCTTTATATAAGAAATATAAAGTTTTACCTGCCGAGGGTATAGTCAAATTAACATTTTTCTTAAAGAGGAAACCTATTATATGTGTTTCTTCATGAAGAATAAATGTACCACATAGTTGATAAATAAAAAGGGACTAAAGGTCCAAATGTTTTAATAATTGATATATCAAGGTAAAGATAAGGGGACTAGATCTTTTGATCTAGATATTTATACAAGGTTATTCTCGTGCTATAGGTTCAAGATAACTTCAAATCATATTCTGTGAAAGTGTTGATCATAGAAAAGGTGAATACGCTCACATCTAGAAAACTCTTTAATTGAGTCATTAATTCAGAAACCAAAGTTTACATGGGATTAAAAATCCCTAAAACTTTAGCATCTGCTGGCATTCAGGCTAGTTATACTTGTGTTTTGATCCTTACATATGTGGGTAAAGGGTAGGCATTCCCCACCACGCATGGTACCGGGTCCCTGTCTCATTGAGCCAGTGTATAGGGTTACGAGGGATGGACTGATGTGATATAATTGGTACTCTGGTCTAGAGGGCCACTGATTGTTTTAAGTATGAACTAAAGGTTTTCATAAATGTTTTAAAGTCAACATGCTCACCAGTATGTATTGTTGACTTATTTTTACAAAAAATGTTTTACAGGTAATCAGGAATAGATGTTTGGAGACGGTGTATAGCCATTAGAAAATTTGATGCCTCGGATGAAGTTTTAAATTTATAAATGATGTAAAATTTATGGTTTTGTCAAACAAACTCCTTTGTAACCGTATCGGGTATTAAATTCCCGACCTGTGAAATATAATATTTTAAATAAACAAAAGACTTTCTCTTTAAACCTTAAACTCTAATAAATTTACAAAACAGGTACCAACTTGTGGTCACACTTTTAGGCTCTAAGTTGGGTTGTGGCAGGTTGATATCAGAGCCATCGATCTTAGTAAATTATGTTTTTGAGCATAACTAAGCTTAGATCAGAGATAAGTTTTAATATTATGTTATATTATATTATATATAAGGATAAGATTGGTTGGTATTCTTTCCTATCCCTTCATAATCTAACTTTGGAAGATGTCTATTAATCAATATGTTAATTATTACGGTCTTAGGAGAAAGATGGCTTCCCGCTCAAACCCAATTCCTCATCCGACATCCGATGACAGCGAAAAGAGCTATTTCATAAATTTCTTCAACTATGATCATTTGATCAAGTAGATAATAGAGCAGGTAGTGTATTTCCCATGTACCCAGCAAATGCCATTGAAATCCCTGGCGGTCCTTTAGGAGGTCGTAATCCCTCACTTAACATTCCCGAAGAACTAGAAGCAATTGAACGTGTCAAGCAAGAACTTTCAACAAAAATGCTAGATTTCCAGCCAACAAATAAAATGGAAATACAAAGCAAGAACAAAGAACCAGTGTCTGACGGTTTTAGTTGGATGAAGTGCCATTCAGATAAGAACCAATGGCAGTTTGGAAATCCTCAATATAACCCGGGTATATCCAGCAGTGAAGCATGCCCATCAAGGAGGCCAAAGATGAGAGTGATTAATCCCATTGAAAAATTTACCTTTCAAGCAAATAATATGGAAGAACGTCCAAAAAAAATCTGAACAAGTCAGAAAAAGAACTAGAAGAAGAAGATCCCAAGGAAGAATCATATGAGGAAGAAAGTAATGATGAGTATGAATGTCCATACATAAAAGAATAATATGAAATGTGAGTGTTCTGAAGATTCCAACTCTCCTGAACCAATACAACAAGGTTCTCAAAACAATGATATTTAAGGACCATCAAGCAATGTTCCACCTTTTCCTAGTGTTATTCCTTCAATATCTGAATAACCGATGAAATTCACCGGCAAGAAGCAGCTGTTGAAGCTTTTTTATAATTTACTATTTGAAGCAAGTCCCCCACCACCATATCCGAGGAATCACTATGATATTGTCATGATGGGTTACAAAGATCCATCATCACGGTATGGATTTCCCAATTTCATATCACGGTCTCAAGAAAAACATATTGAAAAGGCATTACATGAAACTAATGATCTCAGGAAGATGGTAGCCAAGGATGGTAAGAAGAAGAAGAAGAAGAAGAAGAAGAAGAAGAAGGTTGGAAACAAGTTACCTCAAAAATGAAATAAAATGAAGAATTTCATCAAGGATTTCATGAAAGATTAGAAATAGTGTGTGTTGATGCTTGTAATTGTGTGGTTGCCCTATGGCAGTTGATGTACTGTACTCTATCATCAATACTAGCGTTAGTTGATAGTATTTGTAAGATATCGTGGTAGCTTGTACATGATTTGTGAAATAAATAAAAGTTTCTGTTTCTAAAAACTATTCTACTTTTATTTGAATGTCAGAACAAAAATTCCAGGACAAAACCCTCATTCACAAAACAGAGAACCTTCTAACCCAAGAAGCAATCGAACAATAAGTCAACCTGCTCCAGAAATTCCTAAGCAATTGATTAATAAAATGCAATAATTGATAGCTAATGATATTAATCCACTAGTTGAAGCCATGAAAGGCGAATCAACACTTAAAAGTGAATCTCGGCATTCAAATAAACCAGTCAAATCTAGATCTCGTCCAAACCCTTCAAACCCGCATGAGGAAAGTGATCAAGGTTCAAATGCTGATGGAATTTTCAACAAAAATTTCAAAAAGAAGTTAACAATTGAAGGTTGTCTTTTCAAGGATTTTAAGACTTATGGACCAAAGGAATTTTATGGTGATAAGGGCGCCATAACTACACTTCGCTGGTTAGAAGAAATGAAATCGATTGTGATTATTAGTAAGTGCGCCAAAAAAAAAAGATTCAGTACACGCCCCAAATGTTCAAAGAAGAAGCATTAAAGTGGTGGAACACTCTAATAATATCAAGAGGTAGAGAACCCATGTATCAGTTAACGTGGGAAGAATTTAAAGGATTGGTAATGCAGAAGTTCTATCCACTGCATGAGACAGATCTGATTAAAACAAAGTTCCTAAATTACAAGGTGGTCAGAACTAATCTGAAAGACTACAATACGAAGTTTCAAGAGTATTGTAGACTTGTTTCATAGTTGGTTACACCAGAATCAAGCAAGGTGACTCGTTACATCTGGGAGTTACCATGAGAGATCCGATAGACGGTGAGGTCTCATCTGCCACAAACCATTGATTCAGCCATGAACTGGCTGGTTATGTAATGAATGGTCTGATTTGTAACAAGGAAGAGGATAAGAAAGGAGTAGACGGTGAAGGAAACAAGGATACCCGTTTTAAGAGTAAACAGACGGAAAGGAAGAAGGGAAGATTCAATCCAACCATTCCATTGTGTAAGACTTGCAAGAGACGCCACATGGGGTGATCCAGATATGAAACTTCTACTTCAACAACCAAATTCTACGATTCATGTAAACGGACAGGACATAAGGCGGCAGGTTGTTGGAAGAAAAACATGACTTGTTTCAACTGCAATGAGATGGGGCATCTCAGTTTTGATTGTCCTAAAAAGAATATTATGGGAGGAGGTACCGGTGGAGGTGCTGGAGGAAGTGGCACCAAGAATGAAGGGAAGAAAGGTAATGCTCGAGTCTTTGTACTCAACACCAAGCAGGCTGCCAATATACTAGACACCATAACCGGTACGTTCTTAGTTAATAACGTTTACACAAAAGTTTTATTTGATTCAGGTGCAAATCAAAGTTTTATAATTTATAAGTTCTGTAGTCTATTAAATGAACCTTTAACAAAATTAAATAAAATCTTAAACGTCGAGACAGCCAATTGTGAGATAGTCAAAATTTCAAAAACCTCAGAAAATGGAAAAATTTTGTTCGCAGGTTATGGCATGCCTGTTCAGCTATTATCCATGAAATTAGCCGATTTTGATATAGTTCTAGGTATGGATTGGCTATCTGACAACCATGCCCGTATTATTTGTAATAAGAAAATCATAAAACTTCAAGCCCCTAACAAGCGAACTATTCAAATCGCCGGTGGCAAAGATGCAGGGCAAGTTAGCCAAATCTCTTTGATTAAAGCTAACAAATGTCTAAACCATGGTTTTTTAGCATTTATGGAATACGTTACAAAAGATCAAAGCCAAAAGAAATCACAGATGTACTCATAGTAGCTGAATTTCTAGACGTCTTTCCATATGAACTTCCCGGTATTCCACCTAATTGAAAGGTCGAATTCATAATAGACTTGATTCCTAGAATTGCCCTGAGAGCCAAATCTCCATATTAATTAGCTCTAACCGAAATGAAAGAATTGAAAAGAAATTGGATGAACAACTAGAAAAAGGATTCATTCGACCAAGTTTATCACCTTGGGGAGCTCCAATATTATTTGTCAAAAAGAAAGGCGGATCAATGAGAATATGTATCGATTGTAGAGCATTAAATAAAGTAACTATTAAAAATAGTATCTGCTACCTAGAATTGACGACTTATTCGATCAATTGCAAGGAGCGAGTTTCTTTTCTAAAATAGATTTACGCTCTGGATACCATCAATTGAAAGTTCAAGAAGAAAACATTCCAAAGACTGCTTTCTGAACGAGGTATGCCCATTATGAGTTCACCGTTATGTCATTTGAACTTACTAATGCCTCAGCCGCATACATGGACATGATGAACATAATTTGCAAACCTTATTTAGATAAATTTGTAATCGTATTCATCGACGATATACTCATTTATTCTAAATCAGAAGAAGATCATAAGGTTCATCTTAGAATCTTTGTTGAATTACTCATGAATGATAAATTATATGCTAAGTTCTCTAAATGCGAATTCTGGTTGCATGAAATGCAATTTCTTGGTCACGTTGTTAATCCTAATAGAATTCAAGTAGACCCTGATAAAAGTGGAGCAATAGCCAAATGGGAGATTCCTAGATCGCCAACCGAAGTCAGAAGAATATTAGGATTGGTCGAATATTACAGAACATTTATTGAAAACTTCTCCCGAATAGCAGTTCCCTTACCTTCGTTAACTGGAAAGAATGTCAAGTATGAACGGGGAACTAAACAACAAGAAGCATTTGACTTACTTAAGCGAAAGCTTACTAGTGAACCTGTGTTGGCTTTGCTAGAAGGTCGTTGTATTTAGTGACGCGCCCCATTTAGGTTTGGGTTGCGTACTAATGCAAAGAAAGAAAGTAACAACTTATGCTCTCCCGTCAATTGAAAGTACACGAGAAGAATTATACAACTCACAACTTGGAGTTAGGTGCTATAGTTTTTGTTTAGAAATTATAAAGGCACTATCTCTATGGAATTAAATTTATCATGTACACTGATCATAAGAGCTTGAAACATATCTTTGAGCAAAAAGAACTTAACATGCGTCATAGAGGGTGGATTGAAACCTTAAATGACTATGATTGTGAAATATTTTACCATGAGCGGAAGGCTAATGTGGTAGCTGACGCGTTGAGTCAAAAAGAACATGAGTATTTAATTCCATGCAATTGCGATTGCGATTTGGTAACCTTGCGATTCTGCATGCGATTGTGAACAGGAGTGCAATTGCGAGCAAGAATGCGATTGCGATTAGGGATGCGGATGAGATTTGAATGCAATTGTGATTTGAAATGCGATTGCGATTTCAAACGCGAATTTGATTCCTAATGTGATTGTGATCTTGAATGCGATTGCGAATCAGATATCAAATGTTATTACGAATCAAATGCGATTGCGATCGACTATTTGATAGTACAGATTTGCAGAACGAGCTGTTCAAACACGAATCTTAATGAAAACAACCTGTTTGTAGAAAATAAGCTTCAAGCATCCCGAAATAACCCTTAGTACACTTAAGCACACTCAAAAAACACTAAAACAAAACCAAAATCCAAGGTTGTGATCTAAAAACCACAACTAGTAGAGCCGAACACTCTGATACCAATTGTAGATCCTTAGAACGAATCTTACAACTAGTTCTTGAATCAATCTTTTTGTAGGCTAGCGGAAATCACCTACAACTCACAAAGATCTCAGATCTTGTAGTGTTTGATTTATTTGCTATATTTGGTAAGGTTGGATTTGGTGAGAGGATAAGAGAGAGAGAGAGAGAGAGAGAGAGAGAGAGAGAGTAGGAGTTTGAATATTTTCGAAAAGGTTATGTTGCATGTCATGCCTTCCACTATTTATAGTGGAAGCATGGCTATGCATTCTTTCATTACTTCAAATGCTCAATGGGCTTTGTTTATATATGACCTTGGGCCCAAACATACAAAAACTAAATGAAAGCATATAAAATACATCGATGATAAAGTTAACAAGTATAAAAGACTTATACATATAAATTGGGCTCGGCACTAATCCATCTTCTAAGTCGATGAATAAATACTTGTTACCAGACGTCAACGTGTGACATCTAAAATTCAACTTTATATACCATAGATGGTTCCAAGACTGAGAATCCGATCCAAGTACCACTTCTTCAGAAATTTGAGGCATGCTCTTAGAAAAATTGAATTGTTTTTTAAATATCTTTTTGTCTCTACCCAATTTATCAATCTTGTGCCCAAACCTGTGACAAAATTAACATCGAATCTTACTTTTGTTGTCGTAATATTGTATCTTGTTTTCCAGTTTCGCTTCGCCTAGTCTCTTCTAATTTCTTCTTGCGGACAAAGATCTTTCAAGTAGGAGGATGATACAGATAAAATATACCATGCATTATCTAGTTTATTCCTTTATCTTAATTAGTGAATTATCATCATAGTAGTGTAAGCAGTTGGTTAGTGGTAGGTTTATTTCCTTGTTATTGTAAACACATATATAAAAAGGAAGTGAATGTTTACACAAAAAGGAAGTGAATGTTTATACGGAATGAAAATATGAATCGAGTCTCAATCTCCCAAATATCTCTTGTTTCTCTTTGTTCTCTTATGTCCCGCTTCCATATGCAAGATATGAGTCTAATAACCTAATGTTCCTACAAATTATTAGAGATATGCATCATGCATGCCATTAGTTAGTTGCATGTTGTTTCTTACAATTAATTGACTTATAATTAAGATACGTATGACAAACCAAAATTTCCCCATCACCGTAACTCATCAAGTGAACTACGACTAGAACAAAAAATTGATGATAGAAAGTTTTTAAACTTCGTATTCATGTGCTTTGTTTTGTCACTTATAGTGCAACCAAAAGACAGATGGGATGGCATTTACCACAAGCCCATCTAATTTGGTGATTACAACTTATTGTCACCATTATTGTAGACGAAAACATAATAATTCATCATATTACATGGTATTAGTTTCGTTATCGATCAGGCACTAAAACCAACGATTGTAGGATCCCATTGCCCCATGTTATACGAACCACATGTTTCCTTGGCAGCTTCATCCATGGCTTTCGTGCTAACACCATTGTTGCACACCTTAGCAAATGCTCGAGTACGTTTCATGCCGTACTGGGTTAATGATCCGCAATGTGTCTCAAACGTTCGAACCTTAACCAATCAAAGATTTAGAAAGGTTAAAAAATGACCAAAAAGGAAGCTGATCGTAAATTGAATCATTTTTCTTTTGGTATACCATAGATTTAAGACAGTCCCAATCGTCCACGAGGGCCCAACCTCCACCCCTCTGTGATCCATGTTGTTGGTCTCCTAATAGCTGGAATTTTATGGTATTGACACTACTATCCAGATGTGTCCTATGTGTGGTGATTTCCTTAATGTTGTTGAGCAATTCCTCCTTTTCTTGTGGTTCTCCGGTCCATTTCTTGTACTGTAGATTATGAAATTAGATCAGACCCTTGCAACAAATTTATGACTGAAATGGCAGTAGCTAAAGGATCGTGACCAGTTGCAATGAAAATTGCACATAAATACCTAATTATTCTATAGTTTTTGTATATGTGTACATACCATATGCCACATGGAGTGAAGATCCGCTTCTCTTTGATCTACAACACCCATGGATTCGAAAGATTGCAAAGGTTTTGCGGTGAGCTTCACTGGACAAGAACCTTGGTAAACAGAAACAGTCTCGTTGCTTATACGTTGAGTGCCATATTGCATCACATGAGATCCGAAAGAAGAGTAGTTGTTTAGAGTCCTCATTTTCACCTACAACCATTTTGGGTGATTTTGTGTCACGGAAAAGCATCTTGAATAGTACTAACATCTTACTTCATGCGGAAATAAGAAGCATCACCGATATCCATAGTAGTCGTTAATGATGGTTACTGTTGGATCCTATTCCGGTTAACCGGGGAAGGCTCCTAACTATCACAAGAATGGGATCACAAGTGTAAAAGTATGTGGTGTTTAGTATTGAATTAGTGAATGAATACACAAGTGTTATCTCCTATTTATTTATAGGAGAGGATAAGTGTACACAAGATCCTATGGTTTATCACTTCCGGTTGGGTCCTTTGGTCCGATCTTCTTTCCCTCGGGCCTTGCTTTCTTCGGAGATCTTTACCTCTTACTGGCCCCTATCCCGGATCACACGCTCCTCGGGCCACCCACCGGATCGGACGTGCTGCATGCGTTTCCCTCGCAAACCTTTTTCCCTCTATTCCGTCTTCTAAAACCATTTGTGCTATTGGGCTTTCCTGGGCTGGGCCTTGCTTAGATTATTGGGCTTGGGGCATGCCCGTGAGCCTGTCTCATGGGTAGGCTCTTCAAGTCCCCTAGTCTATTGTTCTCGTTATTTACGACGAGGACAATAGACTCATCTTGTGCTCTTGATCATCCTCTTGTGCCTCTTCCCGTGGATTCTCTTTCTGGTTTGGCCCGCTTAATTATGCATTTCTTCCCTTTAAGCCAACTTGCCTGATCCGGCCCAATTTCTTTCCTTTTTGAATTTTGACGATTTACCTTCCCAAGGCAATAATTAACCGCCCCCTTGTCTTTTCACCATTGTTGATCCTCTCTTTTCTACCTTTCTTCTCCAAAAGTTCCAGCGATTTCCTTCCTTGCCCAGGTTTGTCTCCTCCTTTCTCTTTTACATTATGAGTCGCGACAGTCGATCAACCATTACCTCGGCCATGTCCTCTGTCAGAATGGCTACCCAGTGTTCGACTTACCATATCCATTTGTCTTTGTCTCCGATACTTCCCGGACCAAATACAGCTTGCAACTGTCCTGGGTTTATCGCCTTTTATGCGAAAAACCTTGAGTTTTCCAATATCCGTTATCCTTTAACTGAATTTCAGTTGGCTTTGTTGAAATACCATCGATTGTGTTTCTCCCAAGTCCACCCTTTAGGGTTTCTTCGTGTCACTCACTTTGAAGTCGCTTGTCGGGCCTTCGGTGGAGATCCTTCTGTTACTTTGTTTCGGCGGTTTTACCGTTTAAAGGCTGACGACGACGATTGGTTCACCTTTGAGCGAAGAGCAAGCGGTAAACACCCTCCCTGTACTTCCTACATCCCCTCTGGGTTTTACCCTCGGGAGTGGAAAAATGATTTTTTTCTTTGTGTCTTCTTATTTTGCTCCCGGTCTTACTCGTCGCCGTCATGTTGGTTCTCACATTGATGATCCTACCCCCGGCTTTCCTACTGTACATGATTCTCTTTATAAATTGTTGATTAAAAACCCTACTGAAGATGCCACCTACCCTGAGCCCCTGTTATACATGACTGGACTAAGCAACATTTGGCTGGACCCGTTGACACGTCCTACTATGTTTGACGGGGAGCGAGGTTGGTGATTCCTAACTTCTGTCAAATGCCTTAAATACTTTCCCCCTGTTTCTGATTTACTTTTCTTTTTTTCTTTGTTGTTGTTTTGCAGAGATGGATTTGATGGAGATACTTCAGAAACGTCAAGTTAAAGGTGCTGAATTCGTTGCTCTTCCGGTATCTGCTGGTGTTTCCACCCCGGTGACTCGTACCGGTGATGCTTCCTCCGATTCCGAAGCCCCTGGCTTCTCAGGTGTGGCTGTCTCAGATTCTTTGAAACGCAAGAACTTTGCTTCTGAGTTTTTTGACTCATCCTTAAAGAGTCGCCTTCGTAACTCCAAATGCACTTATGGGCTCCACTGGGCAGGGTTCTTCTTCTGCTCCTGAAATTGTTGATGTTGATGAAGACTTTTCTTTCAAGGTCACTGATGCGGTTCCTGACCCTATTGTTGCTCATGCCTTTGTTAGCAAACATTCTGATGCTGCCGAGGCTGACCCCAAAGGTAAAGCTCCTATCGCCCTTGAAGGTTCTTCGAATCCTTCCTCAGTTAATCCTCTTCCCCCTGACCTTTTTGTCCCGAAATGGTCATTGACTGTGAACTCTTCTGTCAACACTCCCCACCATGCTCATGAGTTCTTGACATGTGTTATTCCCCCTGTGGATTATGCTCATATGCAAACTATGATGCCCGATGTCCTGTTTGGGGAGTTTGGTACGTACCTTTATCGTACCCTGGTGTTGGGTTCTTCCCTTCGTCAGGGGTTTGTGGATGTTCAAGTCGTCCATCAGAATAGTTAGGAGGAGATTGCTAGTTTGAAGAAGTCTATTGATGGTTATGTTCGACGGGTCGGGGAGATGCGCAAGAGAATTAATGTGGCCGAGGAGTTGAGTTTAGAGGTCTCTTGTTTGAAATCTGCATTGGAGTCTTCGTAGAAACAGGTGGCTGACCTTACTACTAGCCTTCAGCTTGCCTAAGAGAAGGTTGCTGATCTTGATGCCGTTCGATCTTCCCTTGTTGATGCTTAGGCTAAAATTTCCAAGGTTCGTTTCCCCTTTACTTTTCTTCTTATCTTCTTTGTTTATCTTATTTTTGCCTTGTGTTTTTATTGAAGCTTAAAGAGAGCCCCCCGCTTGTAAGAATTAATGAGCTGGAGAATTTGCTTGATCGTGAACGTTTTGATCATAAATCAGCTTTAGAGCAATTAGGGGCTGCTAAACATCAAGAGGGGCAGAAGGTTGATGGTCTGTCGAAAGAGATTGAGTGGTTGAGGGGTGAATGTTCCCGTCTACAGGGAGTTGTTTCGAAGCATGAAGATGATCGGAAGTGGTTGGTTTCCACGAGTTTTCAACAGGTATATGATCGGGCTCTGGGCTGTAGGGAGACGTTGGAGGTCCGGGACAATCTAAATCGGGCTGTGTTTGCTTCTGGTTTCCAACATGGGTTACAGGTGGCCTATGAACATTCTTCCCATGGGATTCCCATTCAAGAAGCTCCCACGTTTTCTCCTACTGCGGAGGTAGAAGCTCAAGAGGCATTTGTGGCCTTGACCTCCCATGTTCCCCCCATCATTGCCCTAGTTTCCTCGGACCCTGAGATCTTTGTTGCAGACATTCAAGCCCTGGCTTCCGTTGTTGATCCTCCGTCTCCGTTGTTATAATTTGTGGTTTGTTTTAGACAATTAACTTTATGTGGGTTTGTATGCTTTTAAACAGTTGCTTTGTTTGTCTGCCCCTGCGTGGGCAAATTTGAAATTTTCATTCTTTGGTATTTGAACATGCATTAGCATTGGAATATGTATGACGATTATTAGCGTATGCCTTAGCATGTTTAATTTTTGCTTATTGGTTAACCATTTAGCCTATCGGCGAGGCCTTCCCTCTTTGGGGAGCATATTGTGAGTATTTACGAGGCGGACTCGTGTTCTATACTTGTTGCCCTTATGATGAGACGGACTCGTTGTTTGCATGTTACGATTTTGATAAAGTACTTTCTTGCATTAGGATCACGTTTGCATAGCGGTTACAAAAAATACAATTTGACTTTCTTGTTTATTCCTCACAGAGAGGTCACTTGTTTTGTTTGATCCTTAGCTCTTTTGCTATTGCCTTCAAGCATAGTACTTTCGGAGTTGCATGGAGTTCCAGGTTCTAGGAATCTCCTTTCCTGTTGATTCTGCCAATACGTAGGCCCCATTATCCAAATAACTTGATAGGGCCCCTCCTATTTAGGCCCTAATTTCCCCTGATCTTCTTTTCTACTCGCCTCATTTTCTCTTAACACCCAGTCCCCTTTTTTGAATCTGACCTCCCTGACCCTTGCATTGTAGTATCTCTCCATCTTTATTTTGTACTCAACCTCCCGCCTTGCTGCCTCCTCCCTCCTTTCTTCCACCAGATTCAAGTTCAACCTCAAATCTTCTTCACCTCTCCCTTCTTCTTGCAAAGTTCGCCTGGTTGGCGCCCCGATCTTCGTAGGGATCATAGCTTCTGTTCCATACATTAAGCTGAAAGGTGTTTCTCCATTTCTTGTTTTGGGCATTGTTCTGTGCGCCCACGATCCCTTTTCTCTCCCTAGCCTTGCCTTGATTCCCTCTACCATACTTCGATTTGCTCTTTCTACCTGGCCATTGGACTAGGGGTGGGCTACTGACGTGAACGTTTGCTTGATTTTTAATTGTAGGCACCATTCCCTGAATGGGTTGTTGGCAAACTACTTCCCATTGTCACTGACTATGGCGTATGGTAGCCCAAACCTGCAAACAATGTTTTCTCATACAAACCTCTTAACCTGCTCCCCCGTGATAGTTCGAAGTGGCTTGGCCTCCACCCATTTTGTGAAGTAGTCGATTGCTTCCACCAAAAATTTTGCCCTTCCTATTCCCTCCGAAAAGGGTCCCACGATGTCTATACCCCACTTTTGAAATGGCCATGAGGAACTTACCAGGACTAACGCTGATTTTGGTTTCCTACCCACCGGGGCATGTATCTGACAGCTGTCACATTTTTGTCTCTCTAACAGCACTAAAGAACATCGATGGCCAGTAGTACCCGACTCTCATTGCCCGTGCCACAACCATTTTGGCTTCCATATGCATTCCGCAAATCCCCTCATGTATTTCCCTTATCACGTATTCTGCTTCTTCTTCATTAATACACTTCGAGGATGGTCCCAAATAAGACTTCCTGTATAAATTCCCTTCAATTATTTCATACTGTAATGCTTTGACCTTTAGTTTCCTTTCTTCCTCTTTATCTTCCGGGACCTTCCCTTCCTGCAGGTATTCAACGATGGGAGTCATCCAACTTTCTTTTTGGGTTTCGACATTGTCTATCATAGCTTCTGTCACCGACGGTTGCTTGAGGGTTTCCACTTTTACTTCTTTTTCCAAATGATCAAAAGCACTGCTAGCTTGCTTAAGGCATCCGCTTTCATGTTCGAACCCCTTGGAATGTATATTACTTCCGCTTCTTCGAACTTTTTCATTATTTCCTGAGTTACTCTTAGGTATTCCCTCATTTTTGGGTCCCTAGCATCGTAGGTTCCTCCCACCTGGTTGGCTACCAGGAGTGAGTCAACGTGAGCCTGCACTTTCCTTACTCTTATTTCCTTGGCAATTCTGAGTCCAGCCAAAAGTGCCTCGTATTCTGCTTCGTTGTTTGTGCTCGGGAAATTCAGCCTTATTGCATAAGTCAACTCTATCCCTTCGGGGCTTACTAAAATTAGCCCCGCCCCACTTCCCTCTTCATTGGAGGCCCCATCGGTGTATAGTTTCCACCGAGGTTCCTCACTCCCTGCATTCTCACTACTCCTTGCCTCACATTCTTCCCATTTCTCATTATCCTTCCCCCTTCCATTTCAGCTAAAAAGTCGGCCAACACTTACCCTTTGATGGACGTTCTTGGCCGATATTCGAGTGTATGATCCCCCAGTTCTACTGCCCACTTCGTTAGTCAGCCCGAGACTTCGGGCTTTGATAAAACTTGCTGAAGAGGTTGGTTGGTAAGTACTTGCACGACATGTGCTTGGAAATACCTCCGGAGTTTCCTCGCCGTGTAAATCAAAGCTAGCACCAGTTTCTCTACCGGCAAGTACCTTTCCTCTAGTCCCTTGAATGTGCGGCTTATGAAATAAATGGAACCTGTGTTTCTCCTCTTTCAACCATCAGCACGGAACTTATTGTTTTTGGTGTTTGGGAAAGATATAGTACCAACGTTTCCCTCGGTAGAGGTGTTGCAATTGTAGGGAGGTGACATAAGTGTTTCTTCAGCTCCTGGAAGGCTACTTCTGCTTCCCTGTCCCAACAGAATTTACTCTTCTTTGTACTTCTTCTTAGAACGGCCATAAAGGACAAGGTCCTTTCCGCTATTTTGGAAAGGAACTTGTTTAAAGTCACAAGTCTTCCATTAAGCCTATGCAGTTCTTTGATGTTCTTGGGGGATTTCATCTGTATCAGTGCTTCCACTTTCTCAGGATTGGCTCGAAACCCCCTTTTGTCACCAACACCCCCAGGAACTTCCCCAATTCTACCCCAAAAGAGCATTTCCCCGGATTCAGTTTCATGTTGGCTCTTCTTAGGGTTTGAAACGTTTCTCTTATGTCTTTCAACATTCCCTTTTCATGTTTGCTTTTTATGACTTGATCATCCACATAAATCTCCACGTTTCTGTCCCTTTGCTCTTCAAATAGTCAGTCCATAAAACGCTAGTACATGGCTCTTGCGTTTTTCAAACCGAACGGCATCTTAGTGTAACAGAAGGTCCCCTCTTCGGTGTAAAAAGCTGTCTTTTCTTCATCTTTGGGGTCCATCTGTACCTGATGGTATCCCGTATAGGCGTCTAAAAAACACCTCACGGGATATTCTGCCAAAGATTCTATCTTCTTCTCTACTTCAGGGAGTGGGTATGCATCTTTTGGGCAAGCCTTGTTCAAATCCTTGAAGTCAATACATATTCGCCAACTGTTGTCGGGTTTCGCTATCATCACTGGGTTGGAGATCCATTGTGGATAATTTACCTTCCTGACTATTCCAGCTTGCAATAACTTCCAGGTTTCTTTTAACACGGCTTGGCTTTTTTCTGGCCTCAGACTTCTTTTCTTTTGTTTTACAGGCTCCATCCAATGAAACTCTTTGAGACTGTGTTGCATTTGGTTTCGAGGGATCCCCGTCATGTCTTCGTGTCTCCATGCGAACACGTCCATGTTTCTCAACAACAGCTCTTTTAGCCCTGCCCTCCCTTTATCTGTCAACGAGGTCCCTATCCTGACCGTCTGATCGGGGAACTCACCGTTGAGGACCCATTCCTCAGTTCCTACATGTTTCTTTTTTTTACTTCCCTTCCGGATCTACACTAGCTATAATCTCAGTTGAGGATCGTATTGTGGTTATTCCTTCAGGAGTTGGGAATTTGATGCATCCGTGTGCGGTGGACGCTATAGCTCAGAGAGCCCTCATACCAGGGCGCCCCAGTATGATGTTGTACTTTGAAGGAGCTCTTACTACCGAAAACCAAAGCTGGACAGTCCGAGTCTTCACGCCTTCCCTCAGACTAAAAGGGAGGGTTATGGAGCCCAAAGGCTTAACTACCTCCCCCGAAAAACCTACCAAAGGGCATACATCTTCTTCCAGACGGTCCCGCACTTCCTTTCGGAGTCTCGCGAAGCAGTGCTCATACATGACTTCCACCTCGCTTCCCCCGTCTACGTGGACCCGGGCGACCCGGTGTCCTGCCAAGCTGCCGGATATGTTCAAAGGCATCTCCCTAGCGTCCTTGTTAGTTAGCCCTGAGAATGAGAGGGGGACGTTCATCCATATAGGAATCTGGGGAAATGCTTCACCTTTTCCCCTTTTAATACACCGATCTTCGCGCCCCTCCTCATCTCCTCTTCGTCGGATCATATCAACTCGTTGTAAAACACACGTATTTTCTGCACATTTTATCTACGTTTTACATTATATTTTATATGTTTTAACTCGTTTTAGATAGGTTTTACGTAAGTTTAATAACCTTGTAGGTTTTGGGTGAAAGAAAGAAGAAAACCGGGACTTTTCGAGCATTCTACGAGCCTTTTACGCATACAAGTTCAAGACAAAGCTCAAGGCCCGACCCGTATGCATCATGGAGGCCCAAGACCATATTATATTATAACATAAAAAAATTAAAAAAACCTTAAGCTGCTACAGTTGTTGCGATCGGAAATCAGGAAGGAAGAAAGAAAAGAAAGAAAGTTTTGTGTGCTAGGGTTTGGAGCTTGTGGCGGCTAGGGAATGAAGAACAAGCAAGAACCAAGCCTCGGGACCGATTATATCATATTTTACAGCAAGGAGCAGCCCCGGAAACACTTACATCTTTTTCATTGTTCATACACTTTTAGTTTCTTGCTTAATTGTTAATTTGTTTTGCAATTGTGTTAGAGATTGAAGTGTTTATGATTATTGTTGATCGTTGGACAATTGTTAAGATGATTGGTATGAGTTTATTAATGGTTTTATTCAATGTTCATGGCTGTCCAATTAATATGCTATGCTAATCTTGTTAGTTATACCTAGGAATGATGATTCTTGTTAGGTTTTGATAGGTTTTATGGATTGTTTGATTGATAGACTTGAATTGCTATTGTAAAGTTTGATTTAGACATGAAATAGGTTGTGTTTAGTGGCTGGAAATTTTAGTGATTCATTGCATAAACCCCATGTGTTGATTGATTAGTTTCGTATTGATTGATCGGTGCATTGTTTGATTCTAGACTTTGTGTTTAGGGTTAGTTTGCGGTAGGAACAACCGTAGGGTTTTGTTGCGTGATTATTTGGATTAAGTACAGCGGTTAAGCACCTTCTTTGAGACCGAGAGGTGATAGGAAGTTAGGGTTGTCTCATTGCCTTTGCATGCTAGAATAAGGATTGTGCGAGAGCGAGTTCGTTTCTTGTCAGGTTTAGGTGTTTTGAGTGATTAGTTGATTTATTTTGGTTTAAGTTGAATTGTTCCTCTATCCTTGGTTGTGTAGTATTCATTGCCATTAGGGTCAAGTGTTGGTGAGACCGAGAGGTGATCCTTCATTAGAACACGTTAGCAATTGTTTCCTGATTTGGTCGTTTTAGCCGATTTTGAGTAGTTAGGGTTTATTGAGTGAGACCGAGAGGTAATCCAGTGAGCCCGAGCGATCCTTAGTCGTGTCATCTTTAGAGACCGGTGTCTTGAAGTCATCCAATCCATTAGCTTGTTAGGCTTACAATTTGATTCAGACCTAGGTAGACGTTTTTTCTCCATCCTAAGTTAACATAGTTAGTTTTCCGTTAAGTTTTCCATTTTTGGTAAATTTTGTCAATCAATTAGGTTAGTTCAGTTAAGTTAAAAGAAATCAAAAATCAAAATAATATTATTCTAAGGTAGGTCTTGTCTAGGGTTAGTAATCGTTAATGTCTTACGTGTCCACGTGTTCGATACTCGGACTTCCTAGGTCTATACTACTTGCGATCGGTACACTTGCCGGTTGTGTGTGGTTTTAGGATTTTCGTTTTAATATTAAAGCTTAGTTGTGAGTGTCATTATTATAGGGTTATTAGACACACATCATCAACAAAATGTTTATCTTCATCTTCTTCCTTAACCTTTGAGGTCCCCTCTTTGTGAGGGAGCGATAGCTGCCCTGCCTTAAGGGCCGCCTCCCATAACTTTTTTAACTTCATGTGGCTCTCAGTGGAATGCCTTGGGCTGTTGTGATAGTTGCAATATCACTGAGGGTTGGGCCTATAAGGTTGCTTTAGTTAAGTGGGGCCAGGGGGTATACTTGCCTCGATCAGTCATCATCACATCCTTGTTCCCCGCATGCAACCGATCTCCCAAAAGAGGTTTAGGGTGAAAAGCTTCCGCCCTGCTAGGAGTGGAAAAGCGAGGGGGGTAGTAGGACGCGCCAACAGGATGTGGGGATTTGTAAGGGGAAAATCGGATCCCTTCCCCAGCGTTCTTCCTCGTCCTGCGAAGGTGCCTCTATATCTTCCCGTAGTTTCCCCCTTCTTTCCCTCCCACTCCCTTAGCTTGGACCCCGTGTCCTTTCCTCTAACAAAAGCTCGGACTCTGTCCATCAGCTAATCAAAGGTGGTGGGAAAATCCTCCCTTAACTTTTCTGTAAGTTGGGAGAACCTGACCCTGTTAATGAATCCACATATTTTCATTACCTCCGGTACTCCCTTTATATTCATGCTTTCAGAGATGTACCTTTCCATGAATTGTTCGACCTTCTCTTCATCTCTTCTTCGTATATGGAGGACCTAATTTGTGACAGATTAACGGCGGATGTGACCGAGGGATCACTAACGTCTCACTTTATCAACATGTTACCAAATAGCTGTTCTAAATGTTGATCGCTCATCCTAGGTGCTTGATGCCATTGGATTATACCAGTTATTTAATTTAACTTATTTTTGTGGTGTAATTGTTTTACATAGGAGATCCTTCAATATAATACCGACAGAAAGTTTTTGTCGGTATACTCATTTTTCTAGTAGTAAAGGGTAAGATTAACCAAACAAAGAAAAACCCTAGTTATTACTTATTACTAACCGTCAAGTATTGTTCTTCCAATTTCTCGGTTGCCAAATCTTTCACGTCACTAACAGAAGAAAGTTACATAAAGTTTATTTAGTGGCGATAGACAGATATCAGTCGGTATTGATCACTAAATTACATATAACGAAATACCTATATTCCATCCATGAGACACTGTATAAATCACCAAAGCAAGTCTTGTACTCCTAAGGTGGGGGAGGGGTTGTACCGGGACAATAAGTGCCATAACTACTCTCATTTGCATTCGATGCGGTTGTCACGTATAAGTTTAGATTTTCTTGTATTAGGCCTTCGAAAATGCTTCCACTTTCACATGCTTCTACATACATAACCTATATTTTAATATTTCACCATTAGAAAAGTGAATATTACTAACCGAATATATCTCTGACGACCATGAACAGTAATCGTTTATAAATCTATAGGAAAATGTAGTTTACCATCTCGCTATATGTACCCATTGCATGCTTTGTTTCCAAAACTTGGATCAAATCATTAGCGTATATGAAAGGCATGTTTGGCATCCCTTAGAGCATTCTCATCTCATTCTCTATAATTATGTGAGGAAAGTTTGCAAATTATAGGGTGAGGTTGTGAGTGATTGTGAGTGTAAATTATAGGGTGGAGAGATAAATGTAGTGATTTTTTGTAAATTTGGGGAAACATTTGGGAAAACATTGTTTCCCCTATTTATTTTTTAATATTTGTTGGATTGGTTGTGAGTAGAGGAGAGAGAAAACAGTAATGATAAAGGTATAAAAAATATTATTTAATTGAACATGAGAGAGAAATGTAGTGTTTTTAGTGTAATTACAGAAATAGGGATGGAGTACGGGTTGAGAATGCTCTTAACAATATTATAGTTATGTTAGAAACAATTTATCACTTCTGTGTTAAACAACAAATTAATTAAACACGAGGTAACGGAATACCTAGAATTCCAGGGCCTCCGTGGTCCGTGTAGTACACAAAGATTTTATCAAGAGGGCTGCTGGCAACAACTTTTCCACTTCCACCTGTTAGTGCTGAGGCGTTGCCAAGAAGCACGGCATAGAAATTGGCAGCGGTCACATTTTCACCGGTGTAATCCTAACACAACATATATATCATGAGGAGCACCAAAAGTTTTGGCAACTTTTTTGTCACTAAAATGAACCATTAGCGACAATTGCAATGTTAATCTTATATGATACAAATACATCATATACCTTTGGCACACCAGCATAAACATCCGAGCCATTGGGACTATTGATTATGACACCAGGGCTCGGATTATATCTATTATTGGCAATGTCATCATACATGAACACGATTATATTCTCGTCTTTCAATCCACCCCTTTTCAGTATTTGATACGCATGACAAACATCCGCCTGAAATAAGTACAATTAATTTATCTGTCACATTTAATTTTTTTGAAAAGATATCCACTTTATTAACGAAAGTCAATGGAATACAAGCTTGATGGCGATAGTTGAAGTAATTGTTCGAACCGGCTACCAGAACAGCCCATTTTGTGCCATTGAAGACCGGTAAATCAATATTCGGAGAGAATGGGCGGGCGGCTTCGGAGAGTTGTACCGTAAACTGTGTTACTAAAAGGAATTGGAAGGTGGCCATAGGAAATAGGAAGATAGTGCGATTCATACTTCGATAGTTTCACGTACATGCACAGCTAGAGGAAACATTGTACTTGAACAAGAAATATTAGTTGTCTCCGAAGTTTTTAGGTTTCTCGGAGGACAAAGATCGCACCAATATTGTAACATGTGACTCGTCCTCGACCTCGTTCATCCCGCTAACACTACAACAAAAGGGTGTAGGAATATAGGTCACCTTTTATATTAAAATTAATACAAATATTAACGAGACTCTTGTTATTAACATGAGAAAATATGTAGTACAAATACCGTAATACAAAATAAAAATAAACATAACAAATATGTTAAATGATTAAACTCAAAAACTTCAAATTATATAGTTTTCAACTTGTTATTCAGCAACATCTTCTTGTAATCTTTCTGACAAGAATTTAAATATAATTTTGCCAATTTTTACCATAATAACGGATTCTAGTAGTCTCTTTGGCTGCAAGAATAAACAAAACAAAAGTTGACGGTTGAGGGTGAGGCACGTGTTCAACACGCTTCCCTTAAAACAGATTTAGCGCATCTACATAAGACAACGCGTCTGTCTCCCATGGTACAACAACCAAAGCAGTTTGTACTGCCGGAGATGTCCATGCGCCCGAGGTTACATCAGGTAAATTACAGTATTAGGACTGGTGGAAAAAATAAAAGAATGAAAAGGTAGATGAATTGAATAAAGAAACTCATCTCTATAGGATCTCGTCACATGGATCTTCAAGACTTTCTCATTCACCAAGAACTCTTCATGTATGCATACATTTTTCCTTGTGTTTTCAAGCTTATATTTTTTTTTCTGGCATTATCAAAAATGAGACACATAGCCTATTATGTATAAGAGTTATGGATGGTGAATAATCTCCCTTAATTAGAAATTCAATTAGATACATAAAGTCTAATAAAAACTAATCAAGTTCATAAAGAACTCTACTCAAGAGTTTTTCATCATATAAAGATTTTAATATATTAATATAAATTCTAATAAATAAAACAAATGACATGAAGAATTTAATATTAATAATTTAATAAATTTCCATTCATATTATCCAATTTTCCATCAATTGAGTCACTGACAGACCCACAAAATAAGCATTCGTGGTCTTCTCATATATGGCATGCCACTTGGCACTTGACGTCCTAAGATTCGCATTATAAGTGGTCTTACAAAACAAAAGAAAAGTAAACATTGTACAGAAGAAACGACGACGTGTATTAGTGTATTAATCGTCATTTGTACGGTGATATCAATGTCCAAATTGGATTGGAAATGAACTGGATTAGAGATTTAGGGGCTGTTTGGGTTTCCTTATTTTTACCTTTTTATAATTTATTAACTTTTGTAAGTTAAAATAGTGTTTGGATCATCATCATCATCATCATCATCATCATCATCATCATCATCGTACTCAGTATATCCCACCAATAGCAATGCTATGGTAGGGTCTGAGGAGGGTAAGATGTAGACAGTCTTACCTCTATCCCATAGGGATAGAGAGGCTGCTTCCGGTGAGACCCCCGGCTCGATAGTAGTTTTGCATCAAGCCTTGGACATAAGGCACATAGCACTCAATCATCAGGGACACCGGCTGATTGGTGCATGTGCCCTTGTCTTTCAGTTATCAACGCCACCACATGATGCCTGATTAACCTTCCGTCACTTTTAACGTTATTTTCACGAGATTAGTAAAATAACGTCAAAATTAGTGCACTTTTACTTTTGCCCACCCGAGGGTTCACACATATATACATTATATGCGCGCACCGCAAGCAGGGCGTAAATTGAGTAACTTATGAAAAACCCTTTAAAAAAGGAAAAAGAGTTTTTTATAAGTTAGAATTGAGTAACTTATGAAAAACTCCTTATACAAGGTATAAGGAGGTGCAAACAAGGAATCCCAAACACCCCCTTAGAGCATCTCAGGAGACATGCAGTTTTTAAATAAAGTAAATTACACGTCTTCGTATGTACCTAAGCATAAAAATTATGTGTTCGTGTTTAGTGTTTAGAGAGTCATGACATATTTTGAATGATGGTCTCAGAAATATTTTAAGTGGGTTTTAATTTTTCGGTATGATTTTTTCCCGAATCGAATTTTTTTCCCAACCAAATCGAATCAGGAACAACAAAACTACCTTTGGGTTTTTCTAACCCAATTGAGTTGTATTTTGTTTGCTTGTTAAAAGATGGTACATTGGTACAGAAAGATGTCATTTTATTTAAGAGTGCTTTACCTTAAATACTCTTTTTATTTACAGCAATAAAATAATTCAATTACAATAGAAAGATGTAAGTGAACAATAAGGTATATCGCCCCACCCCTTTTAAATGACAAATCCAAAAAAAGAAAAAGAGAAAAAAAAATATGTTTGATAAAGGCTTTATGAAAAAGAAAACAAAAAAGTCTTAAGTGAATTTTAACACTAAAAAATAAGAGGAAAAAAATGCTTCAAATGAGGTTGGAACCCCTATCCTTTAATTAATGAAAAACGAAATCAACTACTTTACCCTCTTATCAACTACATTTTTATTTTCACCAACTATTTATACGAAAATATGTTGGATCAATCAAACTTTGATAGCATGTAGCATACAAATTTATAAGGAGTTTGAGGTCGCTTGACCCTGGTCCACATTTAGTGGGGTCCGTTCATGTGCATTTCGTCCACTTTTTTTTAACGGCCAATAAACATATAATGTCTAGGTACTTCGTACGGAGTGCCAATGGATGTCTTTTTTAACGGCCAATAAACATATAATGAATAGGTACTTCGTACGGAGTGAGCCAATGAATGTCTGTTATAAATTTTGGTTGAATTTTATTTATTAACTATTTAATCCTTAGTTAACAGAAATAACAAAAATTGCCAACATGTTGACTGTGAATTTTTTTTTCAACAGTCTCTACCCCTGCCCCCTATAAAATTTTGGTTAAGCCACTCGATTGACTCACATGAAAGGAAAAAAAAAACACTACTAATCATCACCGTGAGATACTCATCTTTGTGGTGAACATCATGTTTAACCGTATGTTTATGATTCTGATGAGGGTGTGCTTGGGGATTGATTTGTGGTGGCAGGTGTGGGGGAGAGTGGAGATGGCCTTAGGCTTGCTTGGTTTTGTTAAGTCATTGGAAATGAATTCGTGAAGAAGATATTATTAACTGGTATATAGTACCCGTGTGTTGCGCTGGGTTGTGTCAAGGTATGCGAAACAGAAAAAAAAAATCCACAGATGTTTTGACAAACATTATCATCTCAAATAACGCCTCTCGATGGAAGCCATTATACCGAAAAAAAAAATTACAAGCAAAAAAATAAAAGTCCAAGTACAAATACGTCAAGCATATTCTTATACATAGCAATTAAGTAATGAGTTTTAATATGATTATGGAAAATACTCCATTTACATAATCAGAAGACAGGAAAAGTCTCTCTGACTTCATATATTTTGGTGCTGGCAGATCGTCGAGGCATTTTGCACCTGGAGGAACCTAAATGCGTGTACAGTACATGAAAACGCCACAGTAGGTTAAAAAGTATGTGTATGCAAAAAAGTATGTGTATGATAAAAAGAAACAACTTAAGGATTGTTGACACACTTGAGCTTAGCGATGAGCAAATTCGGTGCTGGTACTGATTTGGTACCGATTCAGCAGTTGGTACCAAAGTTTTGAGTTTCGGTATCGGTACCGTACCAGTATTTAAGGTAAAGGTACTGATATTTTCCAAATTTTACCTTAAATACTGGTACCGAGACAAATATTTCAGTACCGGTACATTTAAATCTTCCATCAACAATCTTAATAATCATAAACTATCAAACACTGATCAAATCTGATTTAAGGTCATTGAATGCTATGCTAAATGCTAATCACCATAGTCAGATTCATACGCCTTATGATTGTTTGCCACTTTTTAAAAATAAAAGAAAATAAAACATTTGCAGCATCACCTGTGGTTATCCATTTCAAAGACAAAACTAATCAAAGTGACCCATAAATCACAAAAAAAAAAAAAAAAAAAAAAAAAAAAACACAATATTTGGAATTACAGTACAAAAGCCCAAAATTAGAATAAAAGGTTGAAAATCTATTAACAATAGGCCGGAAAGCCGCAGGCAATAGAATGATTCGTGAGGAGCCACCGAGTTACATCACCTAAGTGCCATCTGCCGAAGTGACAAACAAAGAGGACCAGAAAACACAAAAGCACCCACGGTTCACAAAAGCACACACGGCCAAAACAACCAACACCAAAACAATGAACTGCAACATATGAGCTCAAAAGTTGTGGCTGTAATGTCGTAAGTCGTAATGATCATTGCGCGCATATTTAACCCACATGTGTACACATAACCACCACATTTTATAGCCATTCGGTGGTAATCATGAATGCCATAGATATGAATCGTTAGCCAAAACTAAAATTAACTGCAAGTTCAGGCTCAGAATCAAGGAGGCAATATATTTGGTTGCTTGTGTGAAGCCATCTCAGTTGCCAATCTAAGACAATCATCATATCATTGCTGAACCTCAGTGGTATCGATGTAGCAGGCTCAAATACACATCATTAATTGCCTCGTAAATTCAAGTAACAAAGTTGTTAGCAATGGAGCCTCACGTGACCATGATAGACTCTTAACCTCAGCAATGCATCATAGGCTACAAATTTTCAAAGGTGAATAGATTGAAAAGTCGCAACCCAAGTCAAAGTCAATCCCCCCAGATTATTCAAGTTGCTACACTTGAATAATAATGAATTCATTCAAATTCACAACATGACTGCCTAGCACTCTATTCCAAAATATGGAACCCAAAAACAATCGTATTCGGAGAATGCACTACGGACACCGCTCTCAACCAATGATGACAACACCAAACTGCTTCATGCATGATATAAACTTTGAAATTCTATAAAATCAAAGAATGAAGAACATTATCTATGACTTTGCAAAGTTGCTATGAAGAGTCAATGCTATCGCTCTTTGAAAATTAAAATGTAAGAGTTACAGACCAAAGTATGACCTTATTCGTCACTACACAACAAAATCTGGTCGGGCTTTGGTGATAACAAAGCTTCATGTAGAATACTAAATCAAACCAAACTGTAGTGCTTTATTAAGAATGCAGGATACACTCCAACATGGGATTTTAAGTCATAAACCCTAACCACCGCCACCAAACAATCACTCCATCAGACTTTGGAGGATTGCATCAGAGAGAGAATTGACAAAGTAAAGCATGAGCCGAGTGATTGCATCAGGATGATTTAATCACCTCATGTGGCTTTGGAGGAAAGCTATTGGATGATGTGAGCGGCGGTGGAAAGCATGATTAATGAAGT
This sequence comes from Bidens hawaiensis, assembly GCF_021521415.1. NCBI lineage: Eukaryota > Viridiplantae > Streptophyta > Magnoliopsida > Asterales > Asteraceae > Bidens > Bidens hawaiensis. Next base: position 475,816 of record NW_027491844.1, on the reverse strand, counting down.
AAGGCCTCCGATGATTAGCATAATTGTAAGGGGGAGGTTGAAATACAGAGTACAGCATCTTAAACATACTCTATATGCCCACTAAAACATGCAGTACAGGTAAGAAATGCATTAAGAAGTTGCAAATTAAATTTATGTATAATATAATTACTTTATACAAACTCTACAAATTTGTGACATTACAAACCCAAAAATGACAATTAAGTGGACACTAAGAGTGGGGGTTGATTAAAACTACTCACTCTAAGGCATCAATATCAATAGGATAGCATCACATCAAAACAAATAGGATGTGGTGTATCAAAATACTCAATAATTAACCAATAGGATGGAGTCATTTCAAATCAACCAAAACCATCCCAACTAAAATCCGTCTACTCCACCCGAGTACGTATACTCGCTCCAAACTACTTGGCCAAAGTGAGGTGGTTTTCCACGTACTCGGATGGGCCAAGTAAAATGCCCCTTCCACTCAAGGACTAGAGGTGAACAAAACCAATTTTTTTCCTAAACCAAGCTGGTTTGGTTACCTAGTGGTTTGGTTTATAAACCATTTTAGAAGCAAGAGAGGCCAACCTAGTCCAGATCGATTCGATCCGGTTTAGAACCGGTTTTAGCCGGTTTCAAATAAGTTTTCCTCAAACCAACTCAATTTTTGGTTGTTAAAAGAGGGAACCGATACCAAAACCGACGGTTTGGGTCGGTTCATGAACCAGTTTGGGTTAAACCTGCTACCGGTTCGGGTCGGTATGCCATGAACGGTCCCAAACCAGTTTTTTTTAACGCCTCTACTAAGGAGGCTACATCTACTTCTCTAACTATAAAAAAACAAACTCTATAAAGGAAAAATTGAACGTTAACCTCATGGGTTTCGTTTCTAACGTTGGTAAAAAAAACGAATCAGGACATTTTAAGAAATAGCATGTTCATGTGCTGGTATGCATACGATTAATGTTTGACCACAAGCACCACGTTAAAGGAAAGATGACAAACAAGACACGCTAATGAATTAAATCCAAAAGTTGCAAAAACCAAAATCATTTATCCCTCAACATTAGCACCAGAACATTGACCAGTTTTAATCGTGATTTAACTGAAACCACCCCCAATAGAAACAAACAAAACCAAAACCATGAATCAACATCATTATCTCATTTGCACAATTCCAGCAGTGATCAGCTTCTGAATCTTGTTCATCACAGAAGGATTCTTCATGTGATCCTGTGCAGCCTTCGGGTTCTCTTGAAGGTCTTTCAAAACCTGCTCAACAAGCAACAAGTGCATGTAATGTAAAAAACCAACATTTTACAAACAAGCTTTTACCAAAAGAACAACACAAAACAAAACATACTTGCGCCATAACAGGATCTGTAAGAATATTCTGAATTTCCGGATCTTGCATAGCCTTTGCCTGCAAACAAATAACGATTATAGGAATTAAGCACGCAACAACCCTTTCTGTAAGATAATTATTCAGATTGGTACTGCTAAATTTTCAATAATTAAGAAATGTACATTTAAACTAAAATTAACTTTTTAGTGCATACCTGTCTCTCTTTTAGCTCATCAGCTGTCAAGTCCCCACGGGTAGCTCGGTTAATCTGCTGAATGCAGCTGAAAATAACAAGAAATCAACTGATTGGTCAAAACAGGTTGAATTGGCAAAATTGGTCAAAACAAATAATTTTTATGTGGGTTGACCCAAAAACACTGGTGTCCAATTTTTAAAGCAGTTTTGTAAATAAATGAATTACATGCTACAAAGATAAAATTAATAATAAAAATCTTTGAAAATTAATTAACATTCTACAAAGATAAAATTAATAATAAAATCCTTAAATAATTGGCGCCATTAAATAATTATCTGTATCATCAACAATTAATAAATAAAACAGTTAATAATTGGCACCCCTAAAACACACACAAAAATATATAGGTTGTGACTATACCTCCTGACACCTTCAAGCAACTCGGGATTTTGAGGATCATGTTTTAATCCCTCCTGGTAGGTCTCTAAAGCTTTATCAAATTCTTTCATGAAAAACTGAATTGCACCTTTCCGGGTGTACCCTTTCGAGAATTTTGGATCAATCTCTATGCATTTCTCTGCATCTTTCAGACCTTCAGGCATCGCCCCAAGTTTTGTGTAGCTCGCAGCTCTATTACTGTATGCCTGTGAACAAACAAACACAATTTTCATTGAGTGATACTTCAAAACAACCATTTTTACGAATTGCAAAACTTTTATGTACTGTAAATAAGCTTCACCCTTTATGTGGGCACATAACCAACAAAGAACTATATCAAGATCCAAAAGTTATACCTTTGCATCTTTGGGATTTCTTCGCAAAGCTTCTGTGTAGTGCTTAATAGCCTCCGGGTATTTCTGGTCTTTGAAGCATTCATTTCCTGAAAGTCGATTGTAACTCAATCATCATGAACATCTAAAAGCAATATGAAAAAGTAAAATAGGTACACTACAAAAGCCAAGGATAACCAATAACCAAAGATGAGGCAAAGTAAGGTGTAGACTGTAGGGTAAAGTTTCAAAACGTATTCTGGACAAAACAGGTTGCTCAGCTGCAGTTGACCATAAAACACTTTCTGCCCGCTTTTTAAATATCATGTTTTAGTGACCGCTGCAATAACTATCTAATTTCTTATTTTTAAGAACTTAGGGGTTTAAACGAGCCAAGCCACTCATAAGCTTCTTGAGATCACATCGCTAAAAGCTAAAATCGAGCCTAGCCTAAACATGCTTGAGCCTAGAAATAAGCAAGCTCGACCCTCACTTATCGAGCTCCAGCGGGTTTGCTAGCCTGAACGAGCCTACTATCTATATAGACTTCTAAATAATATATATACTAAATATATATTTATATAATAAACTATTATAATACCCAAGCCCTACTAATAGCTTGCTATTAATGAGATTTTACAGGGTACGTCTGTTTGTTTGTTCACAATGATTGTTATAATATATAAAATTATGATAAAAACAACTATATCATATATATAGAAACTATCCATAAACTACTCACGAGCCACGCTAAAGCTTTAGAAGTAAAGCACGAAACAAGCTGAGCTCAAGCCAAGTGAAATCAGTCTCAACTCAGCTCATTAAGTTTGACTCATTCCCATTTTAGCTGTTTTTAAAGCAATCTGATCAAATATAGACAACTTAAAAATCAAACTAACCTTTTTCGCGCTCTTTTTCAGCAAGTTCAGGGTCATAATACTCTTGTTGCTCCAATTCCTTCTTTGCTCTCTCTGCATCATTGAGCTTTTTCAAGGTATCCGGATTGCGATGCTCAGTAAGAGCTTTCTGGAAAGTCTCAATTGCGGGTTCAAAGTCTTTCGAGGTTTTCGCCATTTTAACCAAAGCAGTGCCTTTTCTTGTTAAAGCTCTTGCAACCATCTTATAATCTGACCTGAGCTCTCTTCCTCTCTCTACAGCTTTTTCACAATCTTTAATGCATTCATCATACTGCAAATAACAGAAAAAAGGTTTGTATAACACTTGCAAACAACAATCATTCAATGCATATATCATTCTCAACCACAGATATACAACAACCTCAATAAGATATTGAACACTTAAAACAACCACTTGCATTTGATTCATCCATGTGTGTCTCAACTCTTAGGAACAGTAAATCCCCTGCAGCAATTAATTCATCCACAAACCCGACACCTGATTATGTCGTGACCGAAAAGATCAAGAAAAAGAATGCCAACAAAATTCTGATGGCCAAGAAGTCTCTTTTTCCCTATGCGGATATTGCTAGATATATTATATTATTATGTTTATATCTTTTAACTAATCGCCTACGTTAGATATGATATTTTGGCAATATTTATATCATATCAAGCATAGGGGATTAAAAATATAAACATAGTAATAATAACAGTATATTAAGCAATATCCACAAGAAAAAAAACAAACTTCTTGAAAATCAAAGTTCTGTATGTCGTCGTTCTTCCTGGATCTTTTCGGCAACGACAGCAGGTATTGGTTTGAGGATGAATCAACCGCAGCAAAGGATTTACTTTCTTCAAGAATTGAGACACAGATGAAGTAATGACATGTTAGGTAACAAAAAGTTACAGATCAAGAAATTATTCAATATCCAACCCCCACTTTAGTAAAAGATCATCAACGGAGAATAAGAATGATCAATCCTCACAATATAGACATTGTCATAACTTATATCATTTATGAATCTGTTGTACGAAACGACATGTTCCAGTTATGGAAATACCGTGCGTTCCAGCAAGTGAAAACACTCCTAACATCCCATCCTTGTTCATCCCAATAGATGGAAACTTTTTGGAGTGTGAATGACGTCAAATTGAAAGAAATGGATGAAATGCCAAATCTTGTTTATTAATGGCCTTACCCAGCGACATATTTCGCAAGTGGATTCATGCGAATATGCTAAATCAATTAACAAATCTACTTAATGGTGGAAAGAAAATGAGGAAGAATGGAAAAACCAAGTGCTTAAGTACATGTAATCGACTAATCTATGCGTAAGGTATGAAAGGGTCTATGTAAGGACTCGCTAAACAACTCACTTAGCTTATAGTCAAGCCTATAGAGCATCCTTCTAAAAAACCATAAATCACGACAGGTCGACAGCCATATAATTTCTAAAAAACCATAAATCACGACAGGTCGACAGCCATATAATTAATAATGTTAATAACTTAATTTAAGGTTTCTGCAATATAACCACATTCCAATCCTCTCCGTCATCTCCCCCAACCTTTGCCAGATGATTGTGCATCACCCTCCCCGATGTGACGCATCGGGCTTCTAACACATACTGCGTGATCAAATCACAGATGTTTTTTACAATTTGATAAACTACCGACATTAAGCTTTTATGAGATGAGAATAATAAGCACGTCAATAATATCCAAACATGTAAAAGCTGCCTCTGAACCACTATGGCATCAATCAGTCTCTTCACAAATATAGCCATGTCTCCAATATAACTTAAAAAACCGAGAAAGAAAAATATAAAAAGACAGCTAGCTTTGCGGACCTTCCTTTTCTTGGCCTATGACGATCAAGTACTATTCCGCTATTCCTAAGACAACTAAGCACATAGCCTACATTTGAACCGCTACGAGGATGTGAAAGTAAAAGCAAGCCACTTATAACCTTATGGCAATCATAATCAAACACAAACATTCACAAAATCGGAAGTTATGCACAAAAATAATATGCAAGCCCCCGATTTACCACTTTAAGACTACAAACTTAATGTTATGCTACAAATTAATTAACTTAATTACTAACTACTTCAATCGACACCCTATGTATCAAAGTCTCATTTTTCACATTCACAAAAGTCACACATACCTTCCCCATCTCCAAGTACACCGCAGCCCTATTCGTAAGAAACGAAATATCCCCATCATCCAACTCAATCGCCTTACTATAACGCTCTATCGCAGTCTCAAAATCCTTCTTTTTATAAGCAGCATTCCCCGCCTCCTTCTCCTTCTGCGCCCGCGCTTTCCTCTCCTTAACCTCCCTCTCCTCCTCCGAGACCTCCATCGGCTCCAGCTCAGGTTCCGGCTCCACCTCTCGCGTGTTTGTATTCGTGTTCTCGGCCACGGACTCCGTCTTAACAGGCGAATCCGGCATCTCCATATCATCACCAGGAGCATGAGCCTGCATCTTGACATTCAACAAGACACTAAGCGCCTGCATAATCCTCTGATCCTGCAAATACAAATTCAAATTGCTCGGGTTTCGTTGCAGATCCTTCATCATGTTAACAAAATCCGGCTGCTGCATGTACAGCCGCGTCGACGGGTCAGCCGTAAGCCTGGCCCACATATCCGGCCCAAACGCATCTCCAAACAAATTACCCGCCGGCGGCCCACGTGGCCTACCCGAACCCGAACCCGAAGCCGCCTGAGCCGCCGACTGAGCATCAGCCAGACCAGACTTCAACGTCTCGTTAGTGGGATCAACTTCCAAACCCTTATTATACGCCAACACGGCTTCATCGTACTGGCGCAAGCCGTGATGAGCCGCGCCGAGCCGAGAATAGCCTTTAGCCCAGTCGGGTTTGAGATCGACGGTCTTTTTGGCATCGGTTAAGGCTTCGGAGAATTGGTTTAAAGAGGCGTAAGCGGCTGAGCGGTTGGAGTATAAGACGTGGTTGGTGGGTGCGAGATTGATGGCGTCGGTGAAGTGGCGGATGGCGTCGGTGTAGTTGCCGGCGGAGAAAGCGGCGTTGCCCTTGGCTTTGGATTCGTCGGCCATATGGTACGGTGGTGCTGGTGTGTGATCTGATTGATATTAGTGGCGGAAGACTTGACTGATTGATTGTTTGAAGAGAGAGAGAGAGAGAGAGAGGTTAGGGTTTATAAGGGAGGATGAGAAAGCTTCTCGAGACTTCTGGCCAAGAAAAGAATATTGTTAATTAACTAATTAAAGTAGTTAAAAATTTTAATAAAGTTTTTTTTGTTAACGGTTAACGAATTCTTCAAGCTGGCTTCTGGCTAAATTTGCTTCTGGCTAAATTCGATGATATAGTTGTTTTTCAGCTCAGGAAAAACTCTCACTAACTTCAACGCTCGTGAACACTCGTCCGAAAGCATGACAGTGCGGTGAGATAAAACCCGTTTAGTTTAAGGATTTAGTTAGTGAACGCCAAATACTCGCTTACTCTTCATCATCATCCCGGTTATGCTGAAACTAAATGCTGAGGAAGGAATCGAAACTGGGTCATATAAAAGATCAAGTTTCTTCCTTTACCACTCCACCACTATCAAACTTGTATTTGTTTTAGTAAATAAATACATTACTATGTTGTATTTAATTAAATAAAGTTCTTACTTTTAAAGCTTATAATCGATTAGTACAGTTACAAAATTACAATAATCATCGTAGTATATGTCCCGCTGTATCAAATCGTTGTTAATCATGTTAGTCTACGATCAATTTCTCTTTTACTTTTGTTATTCGCATCTCTATTGATTAGTTATATGCGTGTTGCCTATGTCGATCAGTTCTTAAGAATTCAATGATTTAATATTGGTTTATTGTTCATGTCGATGTCCATTTTCTACAACCATCATTCGAGCGGTTGAGTAATATGCTGTAGCAACAAAAGGTTTTCGGGATGCAGAATTAGAGAATGTGGAATTTGATTCACTGAAGGTAATTTTTTTATTGTAAGTTAATGATTTTTTTTTTCTAATTCAATTTATCTACCCTGGATTTTTTTAGTTCTTATTTAGGTAAAGAAAATAATTTTAAAGCCATCTTCGTTAGTTAACTATGGTTTTTTTTTTTGTGTTGCTTGATTCTCCAACTTCATTCGCTTCTCCATGCCGCCCAAGATAGTCATATAGGCGGTGTTTTTAAAACCGGTTTATACCGGCCGGTTGAATCGGTAATACCGAGTTTTGCATACCAGGCTGGTTTTTTGTGCCCGGTATTTTTGAATGGTTTGCTAGAGCATCGAACCGGTGGTTTTTCCTAAAATACTGGTTTTAAGTCCAAAAGATTTTTGATATTTTGCGACCCATATTTTCTAAAAATTATTTTTAACCTAGCGATTAACATTGAAACGAGTAAACTTTTGGGGTACTTTTTGAAAATCGTGTGTTTTTTGTATTATATTTTTAAATTGATTTAACTTTTGGATTATATTTATAATGAAATCATATACTTTTTGATTATTTTAGAGTTAAAGTTGTATTTATATGAAATTACATGGTAAACTATTCAGCCGGAAGATTCAACCAGTTATACCATTTTTTAGTCCAATCTGATACGAGTAAATACCGATTTTAAAACATTACATATAGGGTTGCCACTAGGGTGTGAGCAAGATTATGTAACATTTGTATTTCCATGTTTAAGATACACATCAACAACCCTATTGTTCACATTCAAATAATTAGCAAGCTTCTAATGATCCGAATCACTATCTAAAACATGAATGCCAAAATCTAAATCTTGTTATGCCAATCCAATCCAACTATCCAACTATCTATCTATTATAATAAAAGACTACTTAATTTTGTCACTTGTCAATCTTATAGCCATCCTCATCTTTTTTCAACCTATTTAATATATGGTCCCTTATCTTTAAACCATTTCAATATATTAATTCAAGTTTCTTTTTATTATAGGTAAATCCTAACCGATTCATTCATTAACATTAATGGTGAAATAAAAAAATAAAAAAATTTCAACAATGAAGTTGTAGACTTGTTAGAATAAAATTTTCAAGTCACAGATAATTACAAATTAAAGAAAATAAAGGCGCATCATTGTCGAAGAATTTGGATTTGTATGGTAATAAACTACAAATTATTTTTAAACTTGGATTCGAGTAACAGTGTACAATATTTTATATAAGGTTAGTTTCAGATTTGGATTTAAAATTTTCCCATATGCATTTGAACTTAGTAAAATGTGCATTTTTTTAATTTTCTCTAAACATTTTGTATAAATATTACAAACATGGAGAATACCTATTACATAAATCTTGGTGTTTAGCTTTAATTAATTCATTGAAGTTGAATATTATAATTACAATCCATATGTATAACAATTTACTATATAAACTATATGTCATTTATTTATTTGACCTTTTATATAATATAAAGGGTTTTAGTAATAAGAAGATCAATATTTAGTTTTCAATATTTTCTTTCATAGCTTAGAACCAAATGCTTCAAAACATATATTTTATGACTGGATTCATACATTTAAATATATTTAATTTAGTATGCCTTATAAGACAAATTACTTAATTAAAAGTATTCAAATTCAAATTTTTAAACAAAAAAAATCAATTAAAATCCCATCCCACTATTTTCGGTTTCCAAAAGTCATTTAGGATATTGAAACCTAGATTCATAGAATATCGTTTTCGTTAGGTTTTTACATAATTTTCATATTATATTAACTTATTAATTCTATTTTTATACAAATACAACGAATTAGGGTTACGTTGGTGTTTTTGTTGATTAGTACATAATTAAAGTGCTTATTATTATGGTTTATATTCAAAATAATAAAGTTATACATAAAATTTTTTTAAAAAAATTACAGTTATAACACTTTTATTATTAAAATGTATTATAAAAATTTATTAAGATTCATACTTTAATTATAGTGTAACCTAATAGAGATATTTATTATTTTTATTTTTATTTTTCTTATTATTTGTAATTTAATCATGTTTCTCATTACATTTCAAGGATATTCCGTTTTTATATTAATTTAAAAATTAGTTAATTAGGTTAAAAGTCATTTATCATGCTTTCATAAAATCCAAAATCTTTGCTTCTTCTTCTTATTCTTTTTTCTCTATAAGTTGTTAAAATATATATATCGATTAATTAAGTATTTCAACAATTTTTCATAATATTAACTAATAACACGGGATTAGTATTCAAAATTTAAGCATTCCTTATCCAATACTTTGAACTATTATAAATAAGAATCACACATTCACTTTATGCAACTTTAAATCTTCTAATATTCTTCTAACTCAGAATAATCACTGTTATTTGAACAATGAACTTAATGTTATTATGTCTTTGTCATTTTCATACGAATTACATTCATATGAAATGAAACAAATCATTTTTTATATTTTAATTTTCGATTTTATATGTTGCTTGATTATACAACTTTTAATTGTAAAATATAAAATCAATTAAAAATTTGTTATACACACAATATTAACGACAACAAATTTATCATGATCAATCAATTTCAGATTATAAAGATTCCAAGGATGATTATATCATCAAAGTTTAGGTAATCTGGTTTTTGGATAAACATGAACAGATAATCTAAAATGACATCATATTAATTGTTTAAAAGGTATGATATTTTATGTGTATGAATATTTTTTGTTAGTTTCATGGATATATTTTTCATTATTTAAGGTTGGTTTGTACTTGAACGAACCTAATTTGTCACATGGACAACTATACGTGTCTACCTCAAGAGTTACAAGTAAACCTATATGTTATCTTATCAATTACAAGAACATATGGACTAAAGATTTTGATTTTTGATAAATAATGTATGCCCACCAATACAACAACAAATTAGTGTACAAGGAAGTTTTTTTACTTATTTGTAATAAATTTGTGTAACTTTATTTATTTAATTTTTACAATTTTAATGTAAATTGTAACTGTATTAATAATATATGATCATTTTGTTGACTGAATGTCACATAATGGCTAGAGTTTAAAATTTTTATCAATTACCCGTGTAATACACGGGCCTCAAACTAGTATACAAATAAAAGAAAATAATAAAGATGATGTGACAATCACACATTCATTCTTGGCCAATATTTATCTCATATTCTTCTAATCTCTCTTTTCATTCACCATGCATGTCCATTGGTCATGTTTTGACAAATGGGTTATAACTTTCCTTTTAATTATTTAATCTCTTATTTCATTCTACCTAGCTATCTATGGGTCATGGGTCAGGTTATAATTTCCTTTGTAATTCTCATGTCTCTCATCTTATTTATCATAGTTGCCCATGGGTCATGTGTCTAAACAATTTTAGCAAATGGGTTACAATTTCCATTCTAATTCTTTAATCTTTCATCTCATTCATCATAGCTATCCATTAATCATAGGTTATGGTTAGCACAATTTCAATATTGTATATAAAAAGATTTTTTTTAATTTGTAAATTTGAGATTCTAAACTTCTTATTGTTTATACTATATATTATTTATTTTTTACCTTTAATTTTGTTCATTTTTGGATTTCTTTCCAATTAGGACTGTTCAAAGGGTAAGACCCTACCCGGACCCTTTACCCTTTTAAGAAGAAATGTTACCATTTAAACAATAAAAGGGTCAGGTATAAATAAGGGTTTCATGGTCCAACCCTTTTCCCCTTTAAAGCAATAATTGCAACTCCCTTTATGCATTTACTAGTTGCATATCTCATATTGACTTTAATAAATGAATCCTAGAACAATCATACTTTTATTTAATAACACAGTAAACTCTAACTTCGAAAGTTTATCAACCATTTAAACCGATGCAAATAATATTCACATTCACAAATTACATATAGAGAACAATTCAGTGATTTTCATATATATATATATATATCCAATCAGTAGTATGGCCTTTTATTTTTATTTTTCTTGGTAGTTGGAAAATTTATGATGAATCATATATAAAATGCAAACCTCTCCTACATTTCAGATTAATCGTGAATCTGATGTATATCTATCTATAAACTAGTAAACAGGTCAAGGGTTTGAAAAAAGGTCAGACCCTTGAAACTTTTTTACCCTTTAAGGTGAAATTTAAATACCCTTTACCCAACCCATATTATATATTCGGGTCTAATTAAAGGTTTTATAAGTCGGGTAAAAGGGTTTCAAGGGTATGACCCTTATCTTGCTCACCCTATTTCCAATAACGAGCCTTTCTTATTTTTATTATTTGAAAAATCTCGTGTAATTCACAAGTTCAAAAGCTAGTTGGTATTGGGTAATAAGTAGCCCCTCCATCTACCTAACCTACCTTTTTCCTTATCAATTCAAACATGTGCACACCAAACTTTACAATTTCCAACAAATCAACGAAAGTTTTTTTTTTTGAAACGCTAATTTAATTTACAAAACCTGGTTAACTTAGCCCAAAGCAAGCCGAGAAAAGCAACGTCAATCAAAATACAAAACAATATACTGGTTACTTGTATATGTTGAAGTTACAAGTAAACAGGAGAGCTAGGTCTTATACTCAACCAAAGTTTTGCTTCAGCTTTTACTATCTCAAATTCTTTGACCTTCCAGATGACCAAACAATGACCAGATGTATCGTTTGAATTCTACTTCTTTTTTTCCTCATGTCCAAATTTAGTATGACAACCCAATAAGCTTCTTATTGATTCACATCCACCATCGGAGGCAAGTTCAGCCATAAGCACAATGGATTCCAAATATTAACAAACCATGGGCAGGTGACTGTTCACATACATATGGTCTGGAAATGAAGTGAAATAACCTCCCTAATGCATATTAAAATAAAAAATAAATAAACAAAAAAAAATTAAGGTGGGATACAATTATGCAATTTCTAGAATCAAAAGAACATTCAATCTCTAAGATCATCTCCAATAAGAGATTCTTGGATGTTTGTAGAAGAGAGAGAAGATGAAGTGGAAGAGAGATGATGATGGGGAGGAAAGAAGGTGGGATTAGATTCTTTCACAAGAACCTTTAAGAATATTTTTGTGAGGGGAAAATTATGAGAGAAGAAAATGTATTTTGGGTGGGCCATATGCCATTTGGCATACAAGAACAATCCTACAACCTTTTCTATGAAATTGAATCAGTAACTTAGAATTCACTATCATCAGATTCATCATGTTACTAACAAATATGAAACGGTAACATATTTTCTTCACATCGATTTGGGGATATGGAGCCAATTGAAGAATGATCGAATGAAACAATGTTCATACTAAATTTTTTAGCATGCTAACGGAGAGTGAATTCGGTGGTAGGGTAATAAGTTTAAAACAATTTCATGAAATGAGGGTAAATAAATTTGCCCTCACATCTATTATATGTGTGTGTATTAACTAGTTTTATCCCCCGTATTACAGGGTTGTTTTACACTATTCGTTTCTAGTATTTTTATATATTCTTTTATCTTAATTTTATTTATTGTAAGGAAATTAATAATATACTTATGATTTGATGATGAAAGGGTTTCACAAATAAATGAGATGTTATAGCCCGGTTTAAAAGATATGTGGGTTTGGTGAGACCCAGGGGCCCGCTTATTTTTTTTACTATAAAATTACTTCTTAATTATAAATAATATCTCTTTTTTTTTCAAAAAAAAAACTGCATATTTATTTTTGGTATATCCCTATTTTATAGGATTTTCGCATTAAATATTTGGTGAGATTAATTTTTAATTTAATAAGATGTTATACCATTTAAGGGCTATATGGGTTTGATGAGACCCAAACCCATGAATTCGGGTTAAATGCATGAGAGCCTCATTTACAAATAAAACAATCTAGTGTCTTGAGAGAACGTAAAAAACAACCAGAAAGCTTTTAAAGGTTTCTTTTATATATTTCTAAGATAATTGAGAAGTTAATTCCACTCATAGATTTCTATTGTTCTACTGTTGCCACTTTTTATGCATGGGTTACACCACTTGAAGCGTGTTCTTACTGCCAGCTCATTGTATTTCTTTTGCAACGTGTCTTCCACTTCTATCTTTCTAACATATCCACTTGCTTATACTTCACTTTACTTTTCCCACTTTCTTAATTCTCTCTCTCTCTCTCTCTCTCTCTCTCTTCAGTTCTTGGCTGCCGTGTCTTCTCTTCGACGACTCCATGGTTGCCATCTATATTATTGACGACGCCGGATCTATGGTTATGTATCTAGAGAGTGAAAGAGGGAGATAGAGAAAGAGGGGCGAAGGGTGTGCTTTAGAGAGAGAAGCAAAGAGACGAGAGTTGCCCCACCGTTGCCGACGGCTCCGACTGTCTATGGCAGTTGCGGAATGTGCGGCACCTGTTCAGTTTTTTCTTTTTGCACTCCTTCTCCTGTGACTCAATGGCCTCTGTGGATGATTACTAGCGGCAGTGAATCTGAGACTATATTGGGTTCTAGAGAGAGAAACAAGGAAACGATCGTTGCCTCTCCGTTGCCATAGACTTTGGTTCCTTATGGCGGCAGCGAAATGTGTGACGCCTTATGCTCTCCGTTTCTTCCTTTAAACAATTTTCTATGACCCGATGATGATAAGAATCTGACTGGGTGTTGCACAGCCGTTGCCGGCGGCTTTGGCCGTCTATGATGGCGGCTGCCATATGTGTATGTTGATGATTATAAGTTTTGTTAGGTTTTGTATTTTGGCTATGATATACTTTTGGAGATATCTGAGCCTCCTTAGCCACAATAAATCGATGATGAGCCTAGGTTCATTGGAGAGGTGATGGATTTCGTATACAATAATTTGTTTATGTTGATTTATATAATTTAATGATCATTGAGCGTCCTGTATTGATTGAGAAGTTCATGGTCACTCATAAACATCTATTGTTCCCATTTTTTTTATGCATGGCTTACAACCATATGAAGCGTGTTGCTGGAGGCTCCGACTATCTGTGGCGGGGTCGAAACATGCGGTGCCTTATGTTCTCGGTGTATTGCTTTGAGCCATTTGCGTTGACCCGATGATGAAGAGAATCCGCCATTACCGGCGGCTCGGCCGTCTATGGCAACAGCCGCCATCTTTCTATGTTGATGATAATAAGTTTTGTGTATTGGCTATGATGATAATTTTAAAGATATTTAAGCCTCTTTGGCCACGATAACTTGGTGATGATGAGATGACCATAAATTCGTCATAGAGTTGGTGAATTTCTTAAGCAATAACAATATCTGATTTCTTGCTTTACATGGTTCATTTTTGGTTTTAAAATTGATTTCAATTTCTAATACCTAGATTGTTACATTGGTTGAAATTTGTAACTGTGTTTGTGTTATTAAGATTTTATTCTAATAACCATTTGGAAGTAGAGGTGTTCAAAAAAAACCGGTTATAGAACCGGTTTGGTCGGTTTAACCGAAAACCGGTTAATAGAAAAACCGGTTATTAAAAAACCGGTTAGACCGGTTATTGAACCGCCGGTTAGTACTTCGGTTACTCATTCGTGGACAAAAACCGGTTATTGAACCGGTTAGTAAAAAAACCGGTTAAATTTAAAAACCGGTTATTAAAAAACCGGTTAACCTAAAAACCGGTTAACCGGTTAACGGTCAAAAACCGGTTAACCTTAACCGGTTTTTAGGTTAACCGGTTGACCGTTAACCGGTTAACCGGTTTTTAGGTTAACCGGTTTTTGACCGTTATAAAACGGCCATATGACCGTTTGGGTCCTTTTTTGCCCGTTTTTTCTTGATTTCTAGCCGTTTTTTTTAACATTTTACCCCCACAAACAACTATATATAGTTTAGGTTGGGTAGGTTAGCTCACACTCGATTATACAACTCTACTAGCTCTAAACGTTTATTTCATACGCGATTATTTTGTTATCTCACACTCAATTATATCACATTACCACTCCATACGCTCTTATTTCGTAGTCGTTTATTTCATACTCGTACTCGTTTATTTCATACTCGATTATACGCTCTTATTATCATGGCCTCCCAAAGTGCTGCTTCATCTGTCAACATGGGTGCCTCGAACACAGACATAACGGTCGTTCGGATCATCCCCACGAAACGAAACCAAGACGTGTGGCAACATTTCGACCTATGCGAACTGTCTAACGGTCGCCAAAAAGCTCGATGCAAGCACTGTTTGAAGTTCTATGCCAAAGATGCAAACTCCACTTTAAAAGCGCATATACAACAGCGCTTTTGCAAGGCCTTGAAGGACGAAGCGGGAAGTAGTTCGCAGCCGGAGATGACGAATCAAGGAGGGGTGTTTACGTACGACGTTGAAGCGGTACGTCAACAGTTTTCAAACTTTGTGATTCAACAAACACTTCCTTTCAACCACTTCGACAACCCTCATTCACGGAGATGATGCAAAACTATGTTCAACCACGCTATCAACACGTAAGTCGTTCGACCCTTAGAAGAGATTGTCTTAAAGCATGGAAAAAAGCTAAATCCGAACTAATTTCATATTTTTCAAACTTACAAACAGGTGTAAACTTAACAACGGATGTTTGGTCGGTACCTCATGGTTCGCCCGACTCATACATTTGTGTGACGGCTCATTGGGTTGACCCCGAGTCGTGGCAAATGATGAAACGAACCGTTGCGTTTCAATTGTTTGATTACCCGCACACGGGTAGAAATATTTTTCAAATCTTGGATAAAGTCATTCGACAATACAAAATTGAAGATAAAATCTTTTCAATTTCGTTTGATAACGCGTCCAACAATACGGCCGCGGTTGGCCATTTAAAATTAAAGTATAAACCTATTTGTGATGGAGCGTTTTTTCATAGCCGATGCATTGCACATATTATCAACTTGGCCGTGCAAGATGGGTTAAACGTGATCGAAACGCAAAGAAACAGTTTTAAAAGAATGTTACGAGATGTTTTTAGCAACAATAAAACATTTTCAAGATACAAAAAATTTTGTGTAGAAGCTAATTGTCAATGGTTGGGGCCAAATTGGGATTGTCCAACAAGATGAAACTCGACTTGTAATATGTTTGAGAAAGCCATCCAACAAAAAGAATCATTAATTGCGTTTCATCAAATTTTGTCAAGTAGGGGTAAATGTGCACCATATGATCCTAGAAACTGGTTATTGATTGAGATCGTTACGGAGGTCCTTCAAATTTTTAAATCTTGCACAACTAGTTTATCCGGGGTTTACTATCCAACAAGCCCCATTGCTTTACCAAAAATTGCTGTCATGTGCACAAAGTTGAGTGAACTTGATTGTAGGGGTGCACCTTATTTTGATATGGGTGTAAAAATGAAAGAAAAATTTAGAAAATATTTTCAACAACTACCCGCTGTTTTGACATGTGCTGCTGCGTTAAACCCTTGCATCAATGTTGGTGGTGTTGAAGCTTTAATAGAAAAAATTTGTGATGAGCTTGGGTTAAACGACGATCAAAACCCCTATTATAGCCAAACTTTAAAGAATGCTTTCAACACCACCTTGTCAAACATGTATGATGTCTACCTTACAAAATACGGGTCGTCTTCCCAAATTCATGACTCGTTAAGAGCTGTTGCCCAATCTCAATCCCAAACCGACCTTGAAATTGTACTACATGATTTGGGAAGACGCTGGTAAACGTCAAAGGGTAAACACCCCAAGCAGTGAACTTGGAAGGTATGGTGGTACCAACTTTGTGAAACACATGACTCCGGATGAATTTAGAAGTCTTGATTTGCTGGCTTGGTGGAGAGGTAAGGAGGATGAGTTTCCGATCCTCGCCGCCATGGCCAAAGATTTACTAACGGTCCAAGCTTCCACGGTAGCTTCGGAGTCTGCTTTTTCTGTTTCTGGCAGGGTTATATCGATTAGGAGGACTCGACTCACTGCACCAGCTATAGAGATGTCGATTTGCTACAAGGATTACTTGGACTCTTTAGATAGGGCACAACATCAACGCTCACTCGATGGGGAAATGGAGTATGAAGCGGGCTTGTATGAATACGAGGTCAATGAAGGACACACTCAACCAATGACCGATGAAGAAGCCGCGTACGACGATTACCTAAGAAATAGCTCGGGATCGGGTAGCGAAGAAAATTAGTTAAAGAAACAGCAAACATGGAGGCAAATCATGAGTAAGAAACAGCAAGTTGTTCATGTAATCGTGTCTAAGCATTCTTTTTCCTAATATGTGCTCTTATTTACTTGTTGATTTGAATTTTTCTAATTTAGTTAAAGAAACAGCAAACATGGAGGCAAATCATGAACAAACTGCGATTGGGAACAACAGGAGCATCTGCTAGTTCACGATTTAATGTTTGTATTTTTGAGTTAAATCATGAACAACAGTTCTTGGCAGAGATTTCTTCAGTGTTAATGATTTAATGTTTGTATTTTTGAGTTACGAATATGCGATAACGATTTAATGTTTGTATTTTTAATGTAAAAACTATAAATGAAAGTTATGTGTTTTTAATCTTTGGTTTGTTGAAAACACATTCACCAACACACACTCATACTCATCTTCCAAGCAAAGAACCCTAACAACGAAAGCAAAGAATGGCTTCGGTCAGTCCGTTTTGCCTTGTAGTTACCGGTTTGCCTTGTAGTTACCGGTTTGTTTATATTGTGAAAAAATAATGGTCTTCATTAAGTACAAAATATAAAAAACAAATATTCGTATTTGAAACAGCGAAATTTTAAAAAAAAAAAAAAAAAAAAAAACCGGTTAATAAAAAAAACCGGTTAATAAAAAAACCGGTTTATTAACCGGTTTCTAAACCGGTCCTAACCGGTTAGACCGGTTAGGGTTTTGACAGAAAAAACCGGTTATTAACCGGTCCGGTTATTAACCGAACCGGTTTTTTCCGGGCCAAAAAAAACCAGTCCGGTTAATAACCGAACCGGTTTTTTTAAAAAAACCGGTTTGTGCACCTCTATTTGGAAGCACAATGCCAACAAGAGCATCAGGGCTGCAGGTCTTGAACCAGCCGTGGTTGCATCCATTCCCACTATGAAATTTGACCGCTGAACCTTGGTTCCATAGAGGATGCTTTGTGAAAACAAATAAATATATTTGTTTAATAAAAATCAGGGTTTTGAAAGGGAAACGAAGTAGACCTGACTACGGTTACAGACTATTCATGTAGCCAAAATAGAACGAGATATGTGCAAGCGCTCGTCGCAACACACGAGGGGCAATATTCTAGTTTTACATGAATTGACTTAACAAAAAAACTAACAGAGATGTCTAAAAGATGAAAAGTGTAACAGATAGGCACGTAAAGAATGAATATGGTGTTTTATGAACATCTTACTAATATATTAAAGCAAGATGATTCTATCCACATGTCCTTATTCTAGCCTATCCACATAGGATTCTATGTAATCACATTTCCATATCAATAATTTCCACATATTCATAATTATTTTTAATCCACTAAATTAAAATAAGCATTCCAATTTAATTCAATTAATTCTGCAATTAAATCTATTTATTCAAATTAATGCAATTAACTCCATGATTAAGTCTATTTATTCCAATTAATAACCACCTTATCAATGATTTAATTTACTCTTGAGGAAAGAAGAAGAGCCGGTGAATGGTGATCAAACCGAATGTTCTTTAAGTTTTATTTATTTATTTATTAATAAATAATATGAAAAATGATATAAAAATATAGATATCTCTGAAAATTATTTATAAAAAACACTATAAATGAAAAAAGAAAAAAACGTTTTTTAGAACAATTAGGAACATTTAAAAATTAAAAAATTATTTACAAAGAGATTTTCAAAAACTTAATGTGATACAGTTTAAAGTTGGTATGTATTTGTAAACTCAGTTTTCAATTAATATTACAAAATCTTTTACTAATATGTGTTTTTTATTTTTTTTTCAGGTCTAATGGTTCATTTATGTTATATTATTTCTTATTTATTGCATTGTTTATTTATAAAGTATTTTCTTTTTATGTTATAGATATAGTTTAACATCTTTTGTAACATCTGAGGGTAAAAAACTTATGTCAAATATTTGTGTTGACTGAATGCGTAGTTTATATTTTATATTGTTTGTTGATATGTTTTCCACCCGTGTGTAGCACGGGCTATTATCCTAGTAAAGGAATAAAACTGCAACTGTTAATGAACACAAAAGATAATTAACGCAATTAATGAACATTAAAGATAATTAACGTAATTTTGCCATTTATTTTTTAGAAAAAAATGAAATATGTTAATGTTACTCATGCGAAGAGAATGGCTATAACATTATTATATATAACAATTACAAAGTTCGGTGTCGCATATTGCCCATTGGACCACATGGAGGCACCGTATTAGTCCCTGAATTTTGTTTTGATTTTTTTTTCCGGTACCGTGACGAACATAACGAAAACCCGAACAAATTCCCGTAGACTCGTAGTCTCAATGACCAGGACCGACAACACTCGGCTTTTAACAACACCCGATTTTACCAACTTACGCCATCCCATTGGTCCACTTCATTTTTTATATTTTTTTCGTTTTCTAGCCCTGCTACCCAAACGAAAATATCAGAAACTGACCAAACTCGTGTTGAGTTACCGACTCAATGCCCGAGATTGACAACTCCTGGGGTTTACCACCACCCTGACATCGAACATTTAATTTTTTATATGTTAATTTAACGAATTTATTTTTTGGGTTTTTACGCTCAGGTTTTGCCAACGATTTTTATACGTTAACGAGTGTAACCGGCAATGCCCGATTTGCGTCGACTCACCATCGTTATGCTCAATGCTAGGCTTTCACGTCATTTTGTTTTTTTTTTGTTTTACTTTCAGTAAAGTAATGAAAATCGACCGAATGCCTTTTTTATTGTTTTTTTGTTTTAGCTTCGGTATTGTAACAAACATGACGTAAACAGACCAAATTCGCGTAGACTTACCGTGTTTTGTTTTAATTCAGGTACCTTAAACGAGCGTAGTGAAAACCTATTTAATGCAATTTGTTTTTTTAGTTCAGTTACCATAACGAATGTGAAGGGAATCGGCCGAGTTTGCGTAGACTCACTGCCTCAACTTCCGATATCCACAACGCTCGGATCTTCCCAACGTCATGTCCAGATTTTATCGAATGACGACACCCAATTGATCCACCTCAAATTTTATATGTTTTTATTTTATTTTTGGTTTTTAGTTCCGTGATCATAATGCACTTAACCGAAACCGACCGAATTCACGTCGACTTATGCATCAGTGCCCGAGACCGACAATGCTTGGTTTTATCATCGCCCAGGATTTATCGACTTGCCCGGTGCAACACGCCGGTTAAAACACTAGTTTAATGCAAATTTGAAGTAAACTTTCGACATTTACCAGTTCTAAGGGCAGACGAGGTGGGCGCCCGACATGGCACTTTTTATAGGGGCAAAATTTTAAAAAAAAAATCCACACACACACACACATATATATATATATATATAATACCCGAACGCTTATAATCTCACTATTTTTATAATACCCAAACACTTTTTAGACCTTTTTTTAATTAATCAACGAATTATAGGCTCGTTAAAATTGATAAAAGACCCATTACTTTTAATTAATCAATAAAGTGAATAGGCGGGATAACGACAGGGTTGACTTCGAACACCAGCAGTCACGCTAGCATCTGCAGAATGGAGTTTTTCAAAATTATAGTTATTGAAATCTTATTCACGATCCACAATGCCAAAGAAATACTTAGCGGGTTGGTGATGACAGTTATCGAGAACTGCATATTAGAGAAGATCAACTACTATGAAAAGTTGATTCACTAAATTGCTATCAAGAATGCTATGAGAACTTCACAAATCATCGGTTAGCTATTAGCCTCTTCAATATGTCATAAACTCATTTTAATACCATTATTTTTGTTAATTGCTATGTTTATTGTCATAACTTTAATCGTTTTTTTAAAAAAATTGTTTATATTATTTAGTATGTTAAGGTTTAAGGGGCATATTTTTTCTGGCTCAGCCAGGACATGCGAATTCCCAGGGCCAGCCCTGACTTTCGAGTTTTAAAGGGTTGTAGTTGTTATTTATTATCAAATAAGTTTAATTAATAGTTATTTGGTATTTTCAAAGCCTTTATATGCATATTTTACTACTTATAATCTTATGTGTCCATATACCACTTGAATACACATGTATTAAACTCATATAAGTCTTATAATAGTGGTACGTTTGTGTCTAACTTTAATTTGCGACGATGATAATACTTATGGGTTTATGGTTGTTGATTATCATGATAATTCTTTGAAACTAGGATAGGGAGAAGACATAGGGCTCTAAAATCATGATAAACTAGTTTCTTTAAACGTACCCATTGCGACAGGAATTCGGTCATTATGTATTCGGTTTGTTACGGTATTAGTTTATGTCATATGATTGTTGAGTTGTTTGTGTAATTTTAAGACTGAATAACAAAAGTAGTCATTTATTTTTGTATGTTTTTTCAATGATTGGCACTTGGAAAACTTAATGAAAGAACTCATCCATTATGTTTAAAAACTCTATCACGTGATCTCCTTTGACCCTAGCCTGGTTAACTTTTCTTGTTAAATCTAGTCATGATGCGTAATGCACACGAGGGTAGATTAGTCTTTTTATCATGTTTATCTACTATAGTATTAAAGAAATTGAGTTTTTAGACAAATGGCATCTTATTATTGGTTCATCACTATTGTTTCTAAATATACCAAGCATTCTCAATTTTTCTTCATAATTAAATAATATTATTTAATGCGGGACCCGTTTTTTTACAATAACCCAATATCTGATTTTATGGATTCATCGAATAACCTAACAGCAATCACATCACCCTAATTAAATAATATTATTTAATCTTCTTTCATCAAAGTCAGACTCATAATCAAGATTGATAATGAACAAGGTTAGTCTATTATTTCGATTTCAAGTCTCGATTCTATTCCAAACTCAGATTCATGTTTTATGGAAGTAATGTATATGTAAATCCTTTTCAGGCTATTTTTGTTTGATTGATTTTGCAATAATAGGTTTTGATTTTTTTTATGGATGATATCAATATCCTCTTAGTTTGTATCAATTATTCGTTTATACATCCTAATTGCTTAATGTCGATACTTTGGTAAACCCTAATTACGGTTTTAGTGTTTGTGTGTGTGTACTGCTGATTCGCTTTTCTCTGTTCTTTTGCTTAGTGGTTTTCTTAGTTGGTCTTTTAGGTTGTATTTTTGGGATTTCATACTCTTTTTTATGTCGCACACCAGGTGTTAGACCAAATGTCAGCTGTTTTCTTTTGAAATGTTACATTTAATCGATATAATTCAAATATAGTAAGGTTAAACTGGTTACCCATGTATTTAGGTAATTAAGGTACACTTTAATATAGCCAACTAAATAGGCTAATTTTTTTTTGTTTTCATTTACTTTTATTATGTAATAATGTTTCAATTATTGATTTATTTCCAACAATTCGTGAGTTACAAGTTTAAATCGGAATTTAAATGACTATAAATGGATTTTACCAAAATTTTATTACACTCAATAATTCAGTTACGGAATTATTTAATAGCATTCCTTTTTTTTTTTGTTTACCGAAATTAAAATGAAGATATTAACTTGAATGATACAACTATGTTTGTTTAGTAATTAACTTCAATTGCTTATATCCTTTTCGTTTACTTGTGTGTAGACTTAACTTGTTTGGCAAATCTGATTCACGTTTTTGTTGAAAAAAAAACATACGTAATTGGTCGGGTGTAAAAATTAGGAGTGTAGGTGTTTTTATTAGTTAATTAATTTTGTTAGTTTGATGATGTGCAGTTGTTTACATTCAAAGTGGTGAAGAAGTTGCTATTATGTTGGCATAGCCTTATTTGCTATTGTTTTGATGTTTGACTTAAAGGAGCTACACCAGAAGGTGTACTGAAGCTCATGAATGTTGAAGGTTTGACTATTTATCATGTGAAAAGTCATCTGCAGGTATGTAACAAAGTTATTTTTGTTCTGAAAATGGTTGGTTTAACCACCAAATTCAAAGTAACAACCCATATCAGATTGATGTTTTTCTGTTTTGATTCAGAAATACAGAGCAGCCATGTACAAGCCAGAGTTATCTGAAGGTAATAATATTTGTAGATCCAGTAGTTATTATATTTTTATTTATATAAGAAAATTATCGGTTTAATAATATCATTAATGTAGGAATAGCAGAGAAGAAATCAACTTCTATCGATGAGATAGTAGCTTTGGATATTAAAAACAAGTTTGTTTCTATCTCCAAAAACACAGCACATTCATTTAATTTTATAACCCTTATCTTGATATGATTGCTAAAGAAAAAAATTGACAAGGGTATTATATACATTTAGCTATGATCAACATTTTTTTTTTGTATTTACGAAATGGAGAACGATTCATAACTTCCAATTAATATGTCAAACTAGAAATTTAAGGTGTGTTTTCTTTTAATAAAATAGCTAATATCTGAAACTTATGTAAACGGTTTTTGATGACAGGAGTTTAGGGTTCACTGGTGCATTAAAATTGCAAATGGAAGCTCAAAAGCAACTTCATTAATAACTTGAGGTATGCAAATATTTATTTGTTTTTTTATAACAGGTAAATACAGTTTTGGTTTGAAATGGGTTTTTAATACAGGATGAATTGGGTCTGGTTGACCCACTAACAGTTGTTCAGTTCTAAATAAATAGATAATGGCTACAGGGAGGTAACAATTCAAAACACTATATATTGTGAGAACACAATATTAATATGAACAATTTACTTTTACCAATTTTTAAAAATTAACAATAAAAGAAACAGGTTTAAAATTATAAATTTAATGGTTATTGTTTCTCTTTAATTTTTATTGAAAATTAAAAAAATAAATAAAAGAAGAGGAACAAATTTGTTTAATTCTTCATTTATGGTTTTTAACACACATTTGTTGATAAACGGTACAAATTTAAAATAAGTGAACAAATTAGTCTGATTATTCGTTTATGTATATAAGCACACAAATTTAATCGGAAATAAATACGTTATGAATATTAATTTAAAATATGTATGTGATTAGGTGTTAATTCAACAAAGAATCATATTGTTGGTGGAAACTTAAACATTGAGTTTTTTTTTTGTCGTAATCAAGTTCGGAAATGTTAGATAAAGAAGCGATTAATTACTTGAAGACAATGTTGAATTCTCAAAATTTTTTGGTTCAAGGATACAGGATAGTAAGGGATTGTTTTGAAAACGATCCTAGTATGGATTTGAAGTTGCGCATTATTGGAACAAGGCAAAAAGATGCAAGAACTTACAACCTAGCAAAAACTTCTAAAGTTGCAGCATTAATCATTAGTGATATTGGTGACACAATGGATAAGTGCGATATAATTGTAACAAATAAAAAAGAGGATTTCTATCAAGAGTTGTAATATATCTTAGAGACATGTTGTAACATCTAAGAAAAACGCATACTTATTTTGGGCTAAAGTTGCCAAATTTGAAAGTTGAAGGATTAAAAATAATTACAAAGACAAGTAATGAGAAAAATAAGATAAGAAAACGAAAGCATCTTATCTTAAGGGAATAAGAAAAATTTCCATCTCACATGGAAGGATGAGAGAAAATAGAAGTGTTCTACATGAGTATAAATAAGGAATGGAATTTTCTCCCATATGAAAACAAGTAAAGAAATTGAAGCTCTTTATAAGGAAGCAAGTTTCCATAAGAAATGTTTTAATGTGACTAATCACTCTCCATATTCCTAGCAGAGAGTGCGAAGCACCCGACACGCACGCACACGGACTCGGACTCGGACTCGGACGATGGGCGTAATGTGGCGTTTTGATGGCGCACTTTGCACTTCGCACGCTCGCATCACTAAGGGCCGCTTTAATATTTTTGGATAGTACAAGGACTAAAAATGAAAATCTAAAATTTTACATCTTCGCGCATCGCGAAGGATCAGGCTTCAACATCTTCGCGATATGCGAAAGACAAAAGACTTGAACCGGCCTCGAAGCATCTTCGCGATACGCGAAGTTGCAGAATAGGCATCTTCGCGATACGCAAAGTTGCATCTCTGTATGCATGACACGTGGAGATACGTGGTAGCACCTGGTGACACGTGGCAACCCTACTGATGACTCAGCAAACCTAGAGCATCTTCGCGATACGCGAACCGACCAGGCCTGCATCTTCGCGATACGCGAAGATGCAATATTTCAATTATAAATAAAGGGGTGTTCGGCCTCTTTCATCTCACACCAAACACACACTTTTACACGCACTTAGTCTCGTGAAGCGTGTCGACCTCGTGAGGCGTGCCGATCTTGTGAAGCGTGCCAAGCTCCGAAGCTCTGACGATTTAAGCAGTAGTATGTAAAGTAGAGTAGAAGTGCTGCTCGATCAATCAGAGACATTTAACTTCAAATACCCGTACGAGGTAGGGGTTCTGATTAAATTATTTTATTATTATTATAATAGCTTAGATCTTAGTCAAGGGTATAGCCCGAACCTTGATTACTGTTAAACCTAATATAGCTTTTTCATAAGCACAGGTTATAATCTAATTATAGTTTCTTCATGATTAAGAAACATAATCATTTACATGCAAAGGGTATAGTTAAAATAGTATTTCTTAATGATTAAGAAATATACTATTGATTCACAGGTTATAGACAAAGTAATGTTTCTTCTTGAAGAAGAAACCTGGTATAAATGTTTCTTCCTGAAGAAGAAACCTGATATATAATTAATAAATAAACAAAGGGACTAAAGATCCACATGTTTTGTACAAACAAACGAATTGTCAAGGTTACAGCTATACAAAACAGACTACGGGGTCGGAAGCTAGATCGTAGATCTAGATATTTATACAAAATTTATACTCGTACTATAGGTCCGAGATAACAGCCAATCAATCAATCTGAAAGCTGAAAACGAAAACAAGAATCAGTAACAGAAACTGATTTATAGACGGGGGTCAGTAACAGAAACTGATCAATATACAGGAATCAGTATCAGGAACTGATTACAATCATAAAAGGTGAATACGCTCTAAACTTTTACAACTCTTTTAGAGTCTGAACTGTTTACATTGGATTTATGAATCCTTAAAACTTTGTGTTGCAATAATAAGAAACGGGCATACTCAGATTAAGAGTATACCTGTGTCTGGATCCATACATACATGGTGACTCGGAGTTTCCCCGAGGCCATGCATATCATCTAACATGCCTCTGGAAGTCTACGGGACTATTCAGAGAAATGATATTGTGTATATGATTAATTGTACATGTACTTAGGGTAATTTTAACCCAATTGAGTTGGGTGCCTAATGAGTATTGTCACAAAGGTATTATTATTTACACAATGGTATTACTGAGTCAGCATCATTCACCGGCTGTATGCTAACGTATATTTCCCCACATTTCAGAAAAACTGTAAAGAATAGAACTGACAAGCAAGACTGATAAAAGATTGTAGACATATTCATTAGAGGTGATCTGATGGCTCAGATATTTTATTCAAAATATTATTAATAAATTATATTTTCAAAAGACATGTATTTGAAATATCAAACGGGTATTCCGGCCTGACATTTTATAAATGAATATTATATTTTAAAGACTTCCGCTAATAACCCGCAACTCTGATATATTTTCAAAACGGATACCAACTAACGGGCGTCGCACCCAGGCCCTGAGTCGGGGCGTGACACACGTTTTTACTCATAGTCAACTATATGTTGTTTTATCAAGAGTCAAGAGTAGAGATTGTATTAAAATTCTTATTTTGAGATAAGCAAGGTAAGTTACAAACAAAACAACAAATATGATTTATAAGGAAATATTTAGCAGTTTATGATTTTGAAAATTTTAAAGTTCTAAATTATGTTTCCAATCAATGTACTATGAATCTTCTGTTTTTTGGTAAGTTTATGTTTTTAATTACTTTGTTCACATACGAATATGAATTGCAATTATATCAACTAATCCTCCCAATTAACATATAAAACAAACTTTTGTCATTTTAAGTTATATGTCTTTAGTTGACGATTTCTATAAAAGAGTCAATACCCTAATTTATAATATGTTTATTAAAATTCAAAAAAAAAAAAAACACTCCCCCCTCTCTCCCTGAACTTTCTTAGCTTGTCCAGAGCTCCACCACCGTCGCATAAAACCACCATCACCATTGTTTTCCCTTAATCGCCAAAATCCACCACTATCACCACTACGATTCCACCAACAAAACAACTTGAAACTGCTTCCATATTTCCCCACCCAACCTACAAAAACCACTGAAATCGGAATCATCTCCGCTTGCAAGCACCACCTACAACCACCGCATATTCAAATGGCAATAAGAAAATTGATAGATTTGGGTTTCATCTCCACCGCCATTTTTGCCAGAAAAACCAAATTGGGAAACCCATAGTTTTGTCGAAATACGGGGGTTAGAAACCTAACCACTGTCACACCGCAACCTAAGGCGGAAATGCTCGGGCGTGATCCGATTGCTCACAGCTCGAAGATACTATCATATATAAAATGTGACAATATCTAATTAATTATTTTATTCAAATAATACACAATATCCAAATACAACAATAAAATTCAAATAAATATAAACAATAAGTTAACTTCAAGTTTGTATTCAATATAACCCTAAGGTCTTTCTAAGTGTCCATAATTCAACTCAGGCAACCTGCATATGCGTAGAAAATGGAGTTTTTTCAACAAACATGTTGAGTGAGTTTACCACCAAGTTTTGACACCAAAAATAATGTTAATATAATAAATAAGCAAAACGTAATAACTGCGGTAATGAAATCAAATCATAAGCAAGTAAGTTGTCGACTAAACCATTGCCAAGCGAATCGGGCGCCGGTAAATCAACCATGAGCAAATAAGAATAAGACCGTTGCCAAGCGAATCAGGTGGTGGTCAATAGAATGAGAACCCTTTCCAAGGGGATATGTCAAACGATTGGATACAAAAACAAATAAGCACAGAACAAGTAGATTTGATTAATCACACACAATTACACGTTTGCTATTTGTTGATATGTATGCATAGATATGTATATATATAGTATGATATACGCATATGTCCCCAAAACGTTTAGAAAAGTTGGTAAAATAGGGGAATGATAAACTCACCTGATCGATTAAGCCAAACGAAAATGAATATGTCAAGAAAGTGGAAATCACACTCTTCGAGAATTATCGACAAGAATCCTAATTAAATAATATTTAATGAATTATAAATGATGCACTACGTATAACGAATTTAGGATTTCGATATGATTTGAGTTATATTTATGGTTGGATACGTTATGGATTGAACGATTGATCTCTAAGGATTATTATTATTATTTAATTATAAAAATCATTGTTTATCATAAAATCGGGTTTATGAATAATTAGTTTAAATAAATATGAGTTAAGACCTACTATAATAATAAACGTTTAAATATATAATTATCATAAAATTTATATTTTGGAAATCTTAACGAAATTCGATGGTAAAAGTATATTTAACACCTTTAATACGTTAAATACGTTTATTATAGTTTTATTTTAAAACGGATAATACATACATACATACATACATACATACATACATACATATATATATAATAAATATGAGCAATTTTACAAAGGCGTTTTACGACGAGAAACATCACATTACTGCCGGTTTTTAATAAAATAAGGATAATTTATTATTGATAATATATATATATGTGTGTGTGTGTGTGTGTGTGTGTGTATACATGAAAACTTATAACGAGATTATTTGACACGAAAAGCTTAACTTTAGGATGTCGGTTTAAATAAAATACCGTTTATTTAATATCTAATATTAATTATAATATATTATATAACATTAAAATGATAAAGAAATAAAAATAACAACAAAAAGCGGATGGCCGGACTCGAACTCGCGTAGATGGCCGGGTCACAGAAGATGAACACACACACACCAGCGAACTGAGCTGGTGTGTTAATTGATTTAAGATTATAAACGCTTATATATATACTAAATTAATCAAAACCAAATTGATTATAAAACCTAATTCATAAATCGATCAATCCGTTAATTAATGTTAGGCCTTTTGATTGTTGATGATCGACGAACATGTTCATTTAAACAATTACCTGATTAGATGTTTGAACACAGGTCAATTGGAAAGCAACAGAGCCGGCTTATGAGGATGATGAACAGGATATACGAAGACGACGATTCAATTAAATATGGGGGTTCAGATGGCGCTGGTATTAGGGAGGTGCAGGCATGAGGAATTGAGTTATGAACAAGCTTAGGTTATATAATCAAATTTTAGGTTAAGTCGGCTAATTAACGAATCAATACACATTATAGATGATCGGGTTTCCTAATTCATTAGGTTGTTTAGGCTGAAAT
The DNA here is from genome assembly GCF_021521415.1 of Bidens hawaiensis. Classification (NCBI taxonomy): domain Eukaryota; kingdom Viridiplantae; phylum Streptophyta; class Magnoliopsida; order Asterales; family Asteraceae; genus Bidens; species Bidens hawaiensis. The sequence goes on along the minus strand of NW_027491844.1, from coordinate 446,163 downwards.
TAGTAAGAGGAATCAAAGTCTGGATTCAATTCCTAACTTAGATCGTTAATTTAGGCTCAAGTTAACCATACGGGTCATGGATACGGGTCACGGGTTTGGGTAAATGGGTTATAAAGATAATCTATGAAAATTGCATTTTAGTCCTTGGGGATTTGAGATGGGAACAATGGTGGTTTAAAGTTTATATTCGGGTTAAAAACGTACACTTTTGAAAGTTGAATATATTTTAAATAAATATAATAAATAAATATAATTTGTATAGAAATTCCTCGATAAACGTGATACCTTTTTAGTGTAAAAATTTCTCGAACCATAAAACGGGTTGAGTAACAGGTTTGAATCAGTACGTGGAAAAACCGAGTTGTTACAACCACCACCTCCGGCCCCGGAAATAAAAAAAATGAAGCTAGTTCTAGATGCGATGAATCGGAAATCGAAGCTAGATCTGGATTTGAAATGCTGTTACTAGCGTGTTTATGATCAATTTTTTTTATCCAGATCTAGCTTCAACTTCCGACTTAGGTCCAACTCCAATCTTTCAATTTGAATGAAGTCGAACTCAAATCCCTCTATAGCTTAAAATCCTAGCCAACAGTGGAGGAGATTGTCAGAATTTGTTTTAGACCTTGGCGGTGAATGGTGATGGTAGTTGTTCGTTTGAGGTGATGGTGGTGATTTTCTCCATTAATATAATTATAATATAAAATAATGTGTGTGCTTACATACATATATTATATAATATAATATGAGTATTGTAATTTATTTAAAATGATATTAATATGTTATTGATATTTTTAATGAATAAAATGGTGAAATGACTGATATACCCTCATGTGTCTTAGATTTAACGGAAAAATTTAACTGGGTTAGGGCCAAAGGACCTAACATGAAAGGAATCTGAAACAAGAAGTATCTTTTGTTAAAGGACGTCCACTGAAAAAAAAAACATTCAAATATAAAGGGCAAGTTTTGTTATTCTGTCTGGTTTTAATTTTCTTTATATGGCTACATCCATTGAGCTTTAGCCCATTAGAGATAGGCAATATGTTTGGGTCCATTAGAGTTTTGTGAATAGTGATGGTAGTTGTTCGTTTGAGGTGGTGGTGATCGTCGTTTGCATGAGACAGTATTAGGGTTGTTCATCTGAAACAGTGGTGGTGACTTTCTCCATTAATATAATTATAATATAAAATAATGTGTGTGCTTACATACATATATTATATAATTTAATATGGGTATTGTAATTTATTAAAAATAATATTAATATGTTATTGATATTATTAATGAATAAAATGGTGAAATGATTGATATACCATCATGTGCGTTGTACATGATCAGATTTAACGAAAAAATTTAATTGGGTTAGGGCCAAAGGACGTAACATGAAAGGGATCTGAAAACATGAAGTATGATTTATGTTATTTCTTTTGCTAAAGGATGTCCACCGAAAAAAAAAAACATTCAAACATAAAGTTATATGGATACATTGAGCTTTAGCCAATTAGCCCATTAGATATTGGCAATATGTTTAGGTCCAGTCACCATCCTTTAAAATGAGATTTAAGCCCAACTGAAAAGGGCTCCCTTCCTTCCCTAGTTATATCCGCCCTTACTATTTAATCATAGTTTTCAAACGAAACTATTTAGACAACAGACTAATAAAAGGGTTTTAGGTAGCCCAAAACCTAAAATAAAAAAATCGTGTTTGACCCATAACAACAGTCCAATCCACCCATTTCCCACCTCTACTCTAAATTTAAATTATGGTCCTTTCTTCTATATGACAATGAAAATTATCAACCATCATTTTATGTACACAATAAAAATAACAGATAGTAAGAAAGATAAATGGGTAACTACCATGATAATTGGAAAGATGGATTTTGTGGAAACCTTTGCAAGCTTGATTAATCAATTTGTCACCAAAGAATGTTTGGCCTAACGGCACCAAGTTGCTAGATAAGTCTGTTTTTCTAAACGGTAAAAGTTCAAGTTCCTTAGTTGTCAAAAAATATGCGATTTAGTAGTAAAGTGAGAGAGTTTAAAAATATGTAATTTAGTAGTAAAGCGAGAGAGTTTGTAAGTTGATATTCTAAAAAGAATTCATTTGGGCTTCTCAAGGATCACACAATGTATCAAGGAGACAAGGGACTGGATCAAGGTAGTTTATTTTCTCAATCCCAATGGGCTTCTCAAGATCACATAATGCTCCTTTTCTTTTCTACCTAAATGGTGTTGGTGAAAGAATATTTATTAAAATGGTAATGTTCAAAAGCATAGGATTGATAGTTAAGGCTTGAAATTTTTACAGTCTCATGTTTGAGACCTAATTTAAGGGGGTTTTCTCACAATTGCGAGTTTCATGGTGGTTGTCATTAAAGCTCAGCCATTGATTCATCTTCTAATATTATTTCACATGGCGCTGACTGAACGTTGACCGGGCATTGGATAAAGCCCCTATTGAAGCCATCTGACCTTGTTGTGGTTCAGGTGAGCGGGGACTTCAACGATTCTTTATATATTTCTAAATTTGTAACTAATATGATATTAAAATAAAATATTACAACAAACAAATAATACTAGCCTAATACAAGACCTTCGGGTCATCTATTATACATACATACATACATATATATTTCTAAATTTGTAAACTAATATGATATTAAAATAAAAATATTACAACCAACAAATAATACTAACCTAATACAAGATCATCGGATCATCTATTCTACAAATGTTCAATCAACTCATCACGAAGCAGATAATTATATAAATATACTACTTCAATAAGCGGGTAATTATACTTAATTGAAAATTTTTAAGTTTATAATTTTCCAGCTCATTAATGTTTAAACCCATTTTGATAGTCCATCTTCGTTTACACCCAACAAAATATATTATTAGGTTTAGGATAAGAATATATTATTCCTTTCCATTAGGGGTGAGTAGAAAACCGAATTAACCGAAAAAACCGCACCGAAAAAACCGAACCGAAGCATTAGCCAACGGTTAATGTTTTTTTTTTGAAAAACCAAAATTTCGGTTTCGATTCGGTTATCCATTTTTAAAAAACCGAAAAAAAACCCGAACCGATTGATGATGATAAAGATTATCAAGATGATGAGGAATTGATTAAACTTTTAAGATAAATAAATAAGATGATGAATGAAGATTAGGGCTAAACTTTCAATGCTTTTTAATTTTTAAACTCTATCTAGCAACTTTGTATTCGTATAGTTCCACGTAACATGTCCCTATTTTTGTTTTTTGAATTCAATATATATATCGACTGTGTTACTCTAACACAGTAACACGTTCTTACAGGCTTAAAATATGCATTTTCATTTTTAATTTTTTTTGCAACGTCAACACATAAGTGAAAAAAAACCGAGTATAACCAAACCAAAACCGAAATTAACCGAAAACTAAAAAACCGGAAACTAAAAACTGAAAGGTTTGCATATTCAAATAACCGATTACTTCGGTTTCGGTTCGGGTCCGATTAATAACCAAACCGAAACGTGCACAACCCTACTTTCCATTGTCTTCTCCATTTACAAAGCCAGTCGTCATCTCCAAGCTTCCACAATCGTCAACATTACAAAATTCCACAATCTCCCATACACTCCTTTCTGCAGCTAGCCCAGTCACGCCTCAATGATAGCGCCCCCGCTCGTTGGCACACATTGTGGTGTGCGTGACCATCGTGGCAGGAGCTGGCCCTAACTCACGAATGTCAACCCACAACCTGATGGTGTTTCTAGGTGAGTTAGTTTGGAGCTTGAAAATCAGTATGGATGGTTGGCATGGCTCACTTGGGTTCTATGGGTAGTTCCAAACACTATTAAAAAACAGTATATTGGTTTTATTTAATTCCAACTATTATCTGTTAGTCGTTGTTGGTCCCCACAAATGGATTGGCTGCTAACGGTGTCATCTTTAAACGTATTTGTTCCTAATGGTCCGTGACTAACAGAATCCTAATGCAATTACTTGCAAGTAGCAAGAAAAACGCTTTTGAGCGGAAAAGTCCCATTTTTTGTCGGAAAACTCAACCTAACCACCACATGAGCACAGCCACCACTACCGAATAATTCACCACCACTTGAGCCCACACCAACCGATTCCGATGATGGTTCTAGAGTTTCGAGGACCTCAATAATTGAGGATTTTACTAGGAAAAGGTTTCTAAAGATCCGATCCAAGGTTACAAAGATGCTTGGGACGAAAATGTTGAGTTTTCCAGAAAAAGTTGTGAGCTTTTCGGTCAAAAATGCTTTACAGCTACCCGCAACTAAAGGCGTTAGGATTCTGTTTGTTGCGGATCGTTGGAAACAAATACATTAAGAGATGGGACCGTCAACAGCCAATTCGTTAGTTGGAAGCGATAAAGACCAAAAGATGATAATTTGAATTAATAAAAACCAATACATCTAAAAAAAATGCACGATCAGTAAACATTACACACCACACATTTTGTTAACTTTGAATCAGTATGCTACTTGAGGTTGGGACACTAAGGATTGACTATAAATCGGATCCAATACTAGCACCCTTTATAAAAAACGACTAGCTTATGTTCCCTGTATTATAGGGCCATTTTTTTTTTCATTTGCCGTTTCTAATACTGTGAATATTTTTTTTTTGGATTTTAATTTAAATTATTGTAAGAAAGTTTATAAAATACTTGGACCTATTTTGATCCATTTATGTTTGGTTATTTTTTGGATGAAACATTGAATGAATCTCTACTTAATGTTCTATATTTGTTTGCTTGTGTTTATTTTAAGTGTGTTTATTCATATTCATTTATTTTTGTTTGTGTTCGTTTGCGTTTGTTCATATATGTTTATTTACCTTTATTCAATTAGGTTCGTTCACGTTAGTTTATGTTTATAAATTTTTCATAATGGCGATTCAGGAGATGATGGTGGTTGATTTATGAGAGAGGAGGTTGACAATGGTGGGTTGTAATAAGATGCTAACCGGTGATGGAGAGGACAAATTGATGACGGAGAAAATGTAGAGGAGATAAATTAAATTATGGTTTGATGTTGGAAATGTTTTTCCTACATAAATGAGATGCTATATAACCCATTTGAGGGCTATCCTGGTTTGGTGAAACCCATGACCCGCTTATTTTTTTTTTAACTTAATGTAATAACTTACAAATAAATAAATAGTCAAAAAGAGTAGATAATGGGAGTTTTCATCCCACATTGGTGGAGGAAAAAATGGAATCATTCCACTTTAACATATATGAGAAAGTAAGTTCTTGTCCCACATAGCTAGATTACAAAAATTGTGAGCTCCTTATAAGGAAAAGAGCTCATATGATAATATTATTGTATGACAAGACACACTAATGGTCATAGCAAGGGTGCAGAGCACTCGATGCGCAGAGGCTTGGGCATGGGCGAAGTGCGATGGGCGCAATGTGGCACTTTGATGACGCACTTTGCACTTCGCATCACCGCATGCCGCCTTAGTATTTTTGAAAATCAGTTTCGTCGCGCTACGCAACAGGTAAACCAAAGTTTTATCGTGTTTTCACTTTGCACGCTCGCTTCGCCATGAGCCGCTTGAGAGTCGTCTTAGTATTTTTGAAAACCAGTTTTATCGCGCTACGCGACAGGTAAACCAAAGCTTCATTGCGATACGCGAAGGCTTGTGGCTTTCCAGAATTTTTTTGTGTCCGTCGCGCTACGCGACAAGGTTACGCCTTGACTCGTCGCTCTATGCTTTTGGTACGTCACGTGACATAGCTAGGGATGACTCGGCGAAGTTATAGGCTCGATACGCTACTTGACGGCCTTTTGTTTGTGGTCATCGCGATACGCGACGAGACCAAAACTACGGTATAAAAGGGACGTGATCCGGGGCTGAATTCTTCTTCCAAAATACTTTTGCTCTCTCTCACTTTTTGTTATATTAAGGTATTAGTATAATAGCTCGAGTAGTCGTAACCAAACCGATCGAAAGAAGCTTAAACACAAATCCAAAAGCTATGCCCGAAAAAGGTAAGACTTTGTGGCATTGTGTAAAGTTACTAATCTTGTGATTATCATTATGGTTATTAGTTTATACTAATCTAGATATACTACATTGTGTTTAACTAAGTGCTTAATACCAAGAAGCTATTTGTTTGTAAACTTGCAATGTGAGACATTTGAGTTTTTGCACAACTCACATTTGTGCGAGACAACTGGTTTTCCAATACAGTCATGATGAATTTTAAAACTTATTAAACTCATTACAGATAGTTCAAATGCTTTCAAAATATTTTCAAAAGGTTTTAATTACGTTACAATGATTAAGTCCATGTATACTTACGGGATGGTTACTACTGCTACTGTGGCATTTTGTATACAACGCTTGCCTAATGGGCTATTATACACTACATATTGGTCAAATGTTAGCCAATTAGTAATATGACCACAGTCACAGATACGCCCGAGTGACAAGTACCTTTCGGTAATTTGTAAACATGCATGTATAAAAATATCTTATTGTTGTAACTATAAAAAATGTGTCATTTACAAAAGAGCATGCTCACCAGTATTTCTTGCTAACCAAATATTTTTGAACATGTTAGAGACACAAGAATGATGTTTGTGGCCTTCCGGCTTAAAGAAGTGGATTGTCACCATAATAAAGCACTATGTTTTGTAAATTAGGGTTTATCCCTATAAAAATTATATTTGTATAAATATGGATTTTATTCTCCGTATATGAAATAAGAATCATGGTCTTGTATAGTTGTATGCGTTTAGTGAACTCATTTCATGGGCTTTTTATGTGTTTTATATCCAACTAGTGTTTTACCGGCGCGTTGCGCCGGGCAAACTCGAACGGTGGTAAAATTCAAACGTTGTCAATCCCGGGCATTGAATTTGTAAGTCGACGTGAATTCAGGTGATTTCGGTTACGTGCGTTATGGGTGTAGCGTCGGTCTGTAAAACTCAGTCTTTGTAAAACCCAAGCGCGAGACAGTGAGTCTAAACAAATTTGGTTGGTTTCCGTCATGTTCGTTTCGTTAACATAACAAAAACAAAAAAATAAAAAAAAGATATACATAATACACCAAATTGAATTTAGCAAAAAAAGGCTAACAAACAATAACAACCGTTGCAAAGAATTGAACTTGGGTGGCAAAGCACATTAGACACATGAACAACCCCACACAACCAACATGCTAGAAGTCAATGTTGTTTTTTAAGTAGAAACTATCTACTATATACCAAAATAAAAGTTTATCAAAATACAAACTTTGTGGCACCAAATTTCTCTTCTATGCTATATATATATATATATATATATATATATATATATAGGGAGAGGATCAAGAGAAAACTCATCTTTAGAGAGAAAACTAAAAAACTCATAAAGAATTATTTTTAACTAAAAATAAAAAAATATTTTCAAAATTCTGTTTTAGCCATTATTCTTATATTTTCTTATATGTCACTAGAAAAAAAAACCCCGCTGTAATGCACATACGTATTACTGTGCGATACCGTTGTATTACACATGTGTATTACTATGTATTTTTGAGTTTAATAGTGCTTTATTGCATATATTCAATATTTGTGTATTGTATATGTGTAATAGTGTCGTATTCTATGCAATACAAACACTTTTGCATATATGCAATGCACACTATTACACATGCGCACTATACCGACGAGGTTACCGACAAGTTTTTTTTTTGAACCAATAACAACATATAAGAATAATGGAAAAAAAAAGAAACTTCAAAATTTTTTTTTTTAAAAGTTAAAAATAGTTTTTTAGAAGTTTTTAAGTTTTCTCTTTAAGAGGAGTTTTCACTAGAACCCGCCCCTATATATATATATATATATATAGGGTAAGGTTAAAATGAAAACCCATTTGAGTTATGAAAACCCGCGAAAACCCTATGTAACATCGTTTTTTTTTGTTACATGTAATATATGTTGTAACATTTAATACAAAACATCGAAACATCAAAAAAAAATGTTTTGCTATTTTTTTAACATTTTTTTACTAATTTTTATATATGTGTTCAGGAGAGAGAAAAAGTTATATTTATATTTACATTTTTTATTCACTTTAATTGTGGACTATAAGATTTAAACATTAATTAAAAACATGTGGTTGAGAATGAGTTTCTAGAGTTTTCACAACTCAAGTGGATTTTCATTTTATACTTAGCCTATATATATATATATATATATATATATATATATATATATATGAATTGTTTGTTTTCATATTAAATGGGTGTTATCCTGAGTGTTATCATATTATAGGGTTATGAATTGTTAGACGAACGACCAATGTTACTCAGGATAACACTATATATAACCTTTCACAGTATGTTTGTTTTCATATTAATGTTAGTGTTATCCTGAGTAACATTGGTCGTTCGTCTATATGTTTCGTATTCTTTCCAATTTCATTTTTATATATAGGAATAGGGGTTTGCCATAACTTGATTTACATCGAGTCACAAAATTATTCGATTACACAAATCACGACGACGAATGTACTACATTTGATTTTGTTTGTGGTGGTCATTACGTTTTCAATTATTAATTATTATTTGAGTGTGAAGACGAAGGTTTGGATTGAGAACCTATTATTGTTTCGTGTTAGAAATAACCCAATTATGCTTATCCATCACGATCATTTAATTAATGCTTATCCATCACGATTATTTAATTAATGCTTATCAAGATGACATAACTACAAGTCTCCCCATACATTTACTTGATGAAAGTAATTGTAATAAGTTAAATGGGCTTTATGATTTCCCTTTAGATGGCGGAGATAATACAAAGAGTTCTATAACCATCATCATTATCGATTATTACATGGATCATTAGTAATATAAAAAAACTTAAAATAACACCAATGTGAATTCTCTTCCAATTATCCATCACTAAAAGACATCATAACGGGAATCACTATGATTTCATCATCTTCATCAAATATCGTGCTTCCCACAAGTAAGTCTTATGAATTTACATGTTTATTTATATGATAGATTGAATAAACAAGATTAGGGTTTGATCCAAGTTTAAGATATAATCAACATGTGGTATCAGAGCGTATGTTGATTATATCAATTCAATAATTGATTTTCACTCATGTGCTTAGATTTAAATCGCTTCCTTATTTGAAACGAATTCAAGATTTCGTAAACTCTAAAAACGATAAGATTTTTCTGGAAATAATGATTTGAATGACTTAAGTTTCCGAAACCAATTAATTGACTAATCGTTTTTTTTGTAATCTGAAGTGCAGTCACATTCTATTTTGTTTCTGCTAATAGAATATTTGATGTGATTCAAAACCTGATGCATATGAAAATTGTATGCCGATTGTTACGATACTATATCGTTGCGTCTATCTTTTCACAACGGAAGTATGTGAGCCCAATTATTCATCTGGCCCTTTAGACACTCTGATATAATTAATTACTCTTCATATAACAGGCCATTTAACTCAAAAACCCAAATAAACCTCATGGAATTCTGATTTCATTAGAATTGATAAATTTAATAATGAATTTGTTTCTCATTCCAATGGTGGTGTTTATCACAAAAAAAAAAATAAAACTAACAAACAAACATGAAATGGACAAGTTATTTTTTAAATTCCAATTCATGTTGAGTTGTGAAATGATTTTTGTGAATTTGATTAACGCAATTGATGGTTCATCTGTCACTTTTAGTGAATTATTTTGTCCACAAGTTAGCTTGGTGAATTATTCTGGTGAACTATATTTGTAACTAAATGTTTTGAATACCCAAAGTACATTATTTGTAACTAAATGGACAACTTAATGCCCTTTTCCTCATGGAGTTAATTGGTATATGTGAAAATAATAATTATTACTATTACCATATGAAAAAGAGAAAAAAAAAATTAGATACATTATGCGAAAGTCTGAATTTACTTCTTACAGCTTAAAATGACAAAAACCTTTCAACGCTAAAGAAGGGATTTGTTGGTGTTGGAATAAGCCACCAAAGTTTACCATCTGTTGTTTGTGAAAGTTTAATTCAATTGTTTATCTAGATCCCAATTTTTAGAATTTTATCCTTCAAGTCATCATGGTAGATTTGTTTATTTCCAAATCAATGCGGCACTGACTTGATATTGGCATTTGATTTTAACAATTTGATGACAAACAAGTTACAATCTTTTAAATGGCTAGTACATTATTATGTCCTCATTTCCATTTGCATAACTTCAAATTACCTTAAAATGATTTACATGATGATTTCCTTTAAATCAATTAACATGAAATGACGTGCTTGCATGTCTTATGTGTTAGCTAATTATTATGTGACTCATTTTTATGGCTTAACTTTCACGTAAACATTGGAAGTTTGTGTTATACACTTTCAAATAGCCTAACTTATGAATAGGAAAAACTTTTGTATGGCTTAACTTGCGTATGGCCGGACTTTTGTATGGTCTCATTTTCATGTGAATACTCCAACGAAAGTCTAACTTTCGCATCGAACTATAACTTTTGTGTGAGTTAAACTTTTTGAATGCATTAAAACTTTCGTATGCAATATAAACTCTTTTATTTTAATGGAAGTCTTGAATAAGAGATTGGATGATTGAACCAACGGGATATCATTTAATTTAACATTGAAGCATAAACTATGCCATCTTAAGCAATTATGTATGTTGTCAAAACAATATAAACCTAACAACTACTTGTTTGATGATACGTACACATAGTGCATTACTAGCCTAATTTGCATACACATATCATTTCTTGCAGAAAGACGTTATGATGAAACTTGAATGTTGATCATAGCCAACGCAAAGCTAACATTCAAGTAGAACCTTATTTTAATTTGTTCATAACACTTTAACACATATCTTTTCTTGCAGAAAGACGTTATGATGAAACTTGAATGTTGATCATAGCTAACGCGAAGCTAACATTCAAGTAGAACCTTATTTTAATTTGTTCATAACACTTTAACGTCGGTCATAGCCAAAGTAATCCAACGTTCAAGTTGAACATTACTTTATATTGTTCATAATATTTGAATTTTGGTCAAAGCCAAAGCGAAACCAAAATTCAAGTAAAACCTTATTTTAAGTTGTTCATAATATTTAAATTTTGGTTATAGCCAACGCGAAGCCAAAATTTAAGTAGAACGTTACTTTAATTTGTTCATAATATTTGAATTTTGGTCATAGCCAACGCGAAGCCAAAATTCAAGTCAAACCTTACTTTAATTATGTTCATAGTACTTGAATGCTGGTCAAAGCCAACGCGAAGCCAGCGTTCAAGTAGGATGTTACTTTAATTTGTTCATAACATTTGAATTTTGGCAATAGCCAACGCAAAACCATTTTCAAATAAAACTTTACATTTAGCCTATTATTTTGGTGTTATAATAGGTTTTATTTTCAATAAATTACTTGTGTCTGTCCTAGTTGATTATCCCTAGTTTAACTTCTAGAAACTCTTCTATCTATATCAATCTATTATCCACTTTAAGCCATAGTCTTGGAATTGAACTCCCAATGGAGCGAAGTTTGCCACATGAAGGGACTTGATTAAACTAACTCTTGAAATATTGAATCTTGATTATGTCCTAAGACTAACGCTCCTAGTGCTTTTTGATGCTAAAAGTATTGCAGATCATAAACATAAGCACGAAAAAAATGGGGGCGATCAAACTGAATGTCTATAATGGTTGCCAAGAATTCCAACTCAAGTGCCACCAGGGAAAGTATACTCTAACTCTAAAGATACTCACTTCAAAGTATGTGAAGCCAGTGGTGTCCGGGGGGGGGGGGGGGGGGGGCACAATGATGATGAGTGACATGTCCCATAAATTAAAGGGAAATGAGCAATGGTTTTCTAGTGTACTTTATAATGACTTCTCTTTTAGCACATTTTTATGCTTTTTCAACTATAACACTCTTATAGACAAATGTTCAATAAGTGAGTTGATAAAGTGTGCACAAGAGGGTAAACAATTGAAGCCAGACGACTCAGAATTTGCTTAGGCCACTACCACTAACTTACCTAAGAGAAAAGGAAATTTTGTTGGGGATTTCAAAATAGCAACCTGGATTATTTAGAGAGTCGTGTGATAACTTTCAGATTAAAAGTTATTTTGGTGGTTCTCCAAAATACTTTAATCAGATAAAACTCTAACTTGAGACAAGAATTTCGTATGGAATTTGTGAGGAAGATGAACCAGAGAAAAAAATCAATCCAAATATGAACGATATATTAACCTAGGGCAGTTTCCAAGCAGTTTCAAAGTTAGATAACTGCTTTAAGCAGTTATCTATTCAAAATTCGTTAATAAATAAACTCCAAATTAAACTTATGATTATGTGTGACATAATCATAAAATTCATTTTTCTAATGAAATTTTAATGAAGCAATATTAACGAAAATAAAATTTTTCCAAGCTGACCTGGCAGCTTAACCCCAGCCAGGGGCGCTGCCCCTTGGACCCTGTTAGGGGCTGCCGCCCTTAGAACCCCGCAACTGGGGGCGCTGCCCCCGGACCACCGTTCGTTAGGGGCTTCGCCCCTAACATCATAGTAAACTAAAGATAGCGTGCACTCCACACATCCCGAACTTGCTTAATGTTTACTATGATTAAATTGATCGACCAGTTAATCCAATTATACTAAAATACTAAGAAATTTCAAAGGAGAAAGTAAGACTAAAGCCTTAAAGACAACAGTTCATATACTAAAATGGTTCCTTCTAAGTTTGTCCCTATAACTACTTTAGATATTTGGACACGAAGGAATCCAAGTTTAAGGTATACGAAAGTATGATGTTGTCATACCGAAGCTAAACTTTATAATCCTTTAGAAAAGAAATTTAACATGAGGACCGTCAAATTCTACTTTATAGAATATCCTGATGTATTAAAGTGATTTAGATTAAATTTTCCTTCCCAGGTTACTTGCATGTAGAAACTTATCATGCTGAGTTTTTAGAGAACTCTAAGATTAGTGGGAGCAATGAATGTGAAGTTTTAACTTAGAAGAAGTGCAAGAGGAGGGGGGACGAGCTCTTCAAGTTTGCCTCCTATTACACTTCTTGTATTGATATTGAACCATCTCATGTTTTCTCATAAATTAATGCTCATAATACCCTAAGAATGAAGGCATATTAAACCTACAAGAGAAATTCCAAATCCATGAACATGTAAATGAGCTTATGGACATAAAAATCAGCTGAGGAGGTCATCAAGGTCTCAAAGGCCTAGTAATATTGATGATTATGTAACCTATCTTAATAAAGCTGATTTGGATTTAGGAAAGACTATTGATCCAACCTCTTATAATTAATAAAAGCCATTAGTAGCGATCCATCTTCTAAATAGAAACAAGCTATGATTTATGAGCTCGACTCCATGAGTTCGGATGAAGTTTGGGAATTGGTTAAGTTACCTGAGAGTATAAACCCATTGGATGTAAATGGGTTTACAAAACCAAATTAGACCCGAATGAAAATGTCGAACACTATAAAGCAAGATTGGTTGCTAAAGGCTATACTTAAAAGGAGGGAATTATTAAGAAACCTTCATATCTTTTATCACTAAATGGTTTCTTGAGGATCGTTATTACATCAACAGCTCATTTCATTTTAATGCTCGAAAATAGAGGTTAAGAAAGAGCAAATAAGATTGATATCTTATGCTTTTGTAGTAGGAAGCGTGATGTGTGCCCAAGTCTTTAGTCATCCAAATATCACATATGTTACTCGAATGCTAGGTCTGTATAATCTATCTTGACCTAGATCATTAGAAGATGGCAAAGAAAACATTGTGATATCTATAAGGAACAAATGACTACACAGTGGCCTACATAATAACTGATATTTTGAAAGTAGTTAGCTATTACCATTTTGACTTAGCTAAACGCAAATATCATAAGAAATCAACTTTTAGCATGAGTGCATTTTATGCAAGAGGGCAGACTAATTTTATGGAGGAGTCATACGCAATAGTTAACAACAACCTTCATAAATATAATTGAATACGTTGTAGTGTACAATGCAATGTGCCATGAGACGTTGATAATAAATCTTATAAGCGGACTCAAAATTTTTAGCTCCATAATCATTGAAGATTTACTTTAATAACTCAGTTGCATTGGTTTCTCAATCAGTAACAGTTCGAATGGCACTGAATTATATTTTGATACAAAGTATTTGTTTGTATTCATACGTGAACAAATAGAGGAAAATAACTTTTGTGTCGAATAAATTAAAACTAAAGATATGCTATCGGATCCGATAACTAAAGGTCTCCCACCTAGAAATTTCAAGAACTTATAATGAGGATGGATATTAATAGAGAGCTTGTATAATAGCATATAGTACGTATGAATTATTAAGATTTCCTCAAACGCTTTATTTTGTCTATAATAGCATATGTGCACACTTAATGATCTATAGACAAACATGTACAAATTAAATATTGTACATTAAAGGGTTTATTTTAGTCATTTTGGTTTTTATGATTTTAAGTTTTGTATTGAGACTTTTGTATGACTGTTGGGGGTCTCGGATTGACTTCAGTTCGAATTACTGTAACTATCTACTATAGTTTCAACATGAAACTTAATAAGTGTTTAATTTGGACAAACCTACTTATGTTCATCACAAATGATCACTAGGCCAAGTGGGAGAATGTTAGAAATAACTCAATTATGTGGCCATCATGATCATTTAATTAATACTTATCAAGATGACATAACTACAAGTCTCCCCATACATTTACTTGATGGAAGTAATTGTAATAAGTTAAATGGGCTTTATGATTTCCCTTTAGATGCCTTTAATGAAGATAATACAAAGAGTTCTATAATCGATCATCATTATCATTATTGATTATTACATGGATCATTAGTAATATAAAAAAACTCAAAATAACACCAATGTGAATTCTCTCCCAATTATCCATCACTAAAAGACATCATAACAGGAATCACTATGATTTCACCATCTTCATCAAATATCGTGCTTCCCACAAGTAAGTCTTATGAATTTACATGTTTACTTATATGATTGATTGAATAAACAAGATTAGGGTTCTTTGTTTTGATCCAAGTTTAAGATATAATCGATATTTCGATCTTGGGCGTTAGTGGATTGAGCGACAATGTTTGAATCAATTGGCTTTGTTTGGATTTGCTATCTAGGCTTAACTCGAGATTCTAATAACTACATTTAGAATTCATTTAGAATTCAAGCATACACATGTAATATCCTTTAGCATCCCACGTAGATATTTTTTATTAACTACTAATAGGATATTTATTTAGTTATTCGACATATATAATTTGACACCTGTTTATCAAAGACCCTATTTAAAAACAAAACAACGATTTACTCAAAGGTCGTGTCGTTCTCCAAAATAACCGTCTTTTAACCGAAAATAACCGACAACCATCGGGCCCTTCCGAAGGCTATAAATATTCATCCATTCTCATAGTCCACACCCCCAACGTCCGATGGTATCAAATAAGCATCATCTTCAACACCCCGCCCGGTCGCCAAAGCATGCGTCAAACAGCCACCAATTAACGTCCCGTAATGGAAACTTATGTTCATAGGAATCGTTGACCAAACATAGTTGGCGGCACCCTCGTCAGAAGAAAATATGGTGGTCGAAATGGGGGGCAAGAACGCTGGCCGCGTCGGTTGATGAACCGCCACCGAAATGTTACAGTTACGGGTGATGAACCACCGCCGAAATGTTACAATACACCAAACCTTTACTGGTGCGCCGTCACCATACGACGGATACTTAAAATTATAAACCGCCACCGAAATGTTACAGGTGATCAACCACCACCGATTTGCACCGCCAAAGGTGTCAGAGACTTAAAAATTATTCTGGCGTCTCACATTAAGTTTAATTTACTATTTGTAAACTTAAAATTATTTTTTTTTGTCATGTGACCAAGGGTTTAAGACTTCAAGAAATTAAATAATTTTGACAAATAAAAATGATAGATATAAAAATATTGAAGCGATAAATAAGAAAAATGATTATAAAAATAAGGAAGCAAAAAATAATTAATTTAGCATGTGTAATATATTTGATTTACTTACATAATATTATTGTCTACATCATGTCATCATCTACTTGATTTGAATAAATTATACATAAGGATTAGATCTTTAGCAGTGACGAATCTAGAGAAAAATTTCAGAGGTAACCTAAAAAAAACAATTATTTTTGACCTACAGATAGCAACAGACCCATGTTTTTTTTTTGCACAAGATCAAATATTTATGCCATATGCATGTTTACTAAATTACTCGGTTTGGGTCGGATTGAATCAAAAATTTTTTGAATGGCCAGTTAGATTATTGACGGACCACTGAACTACCCGACTCTATGTATATTGAACAACCATTTGTATCATTTACCGACCTCGGGTTGGTCGAATCATATTATTATCTCATATAATCGTATTATTATCTGATATAATCATCTATTCATCTAGCGTTTCATTTTTTAATAGAAAAAATATGTATATATATTGTAAACTTTATTTCTATATATACACAGCATTAAAAAAAAGTTATTAAATATGCATAAATCATTAGTAAAGAAAAAAAATAAACACAACCCAAAAAGAATCAAAAGTTCTGTTTATCAATAGGAAAAGAAATCGGTAAATGCAAAAAATGACAGAAAGTTGATTATATTAAACATTGATGATCTCTCCATATTTAACTTTACTTTTTCACCTATAATTACTAGACCTACTTTTTACACAAATTCTACCCATATTTAATTCACACCTTAAAAACAAAACAAGTATCTTCTTCAACCTCCCCTTTAAGCTCCAGTCATCTTCTAGACGTCTTCATACATCGGAAAAAAAATTCAGGTGAGTCGAAGTTCACTTTAGGTCCGCCCTGTTTAAGGGTATCCTAATAATTACTCAGGGTATCCTATACATAAAACGGGTCATAAAAACTAAAATTTACACTAATTTTACACTTCACCGACAAAGTTGAGGGGTAACCCGGGTTACCCCTAAGCCTTACATAGATCCACCTCTGATCTTTAGCCTACCCACGTAGTGATTTTATATCACATTATTTTTAAATTTCCTTAATCATCAGAAAAATATTCATATGCAAAGAGGTTTCTCCATATGCAAACCATTCAAATTGCGCCTCTTTCAATGACTACGTACCCCGTCGATTGCTTACCACCCATCATGTTTATATATTATCATCTGGTGTTCGTTGATGACTTGATGATTATGTGGCATTTGATGGCGTTGCCTTTTATGGATGAAAGACGTGCAATTTCGTGTATGATCCGTGCATTTTCAATTATGGTCTAAACTATGTGAATGAAGAGGTAGGTCCCAGCAGAGACCAGTTGGTCCCGCAAGACTCACCTTGAACAGGGACGTCTGCGCAAAGGCCATCTGCTCCCGCAGGACCCACCATGCTCATAGAATCTTACGCTCAGTACGCAAGCTGTACACGCAGGGAAAGCCTCCCAATGGTGAAGTACCCCGCCTGTTCCCGCAGTTGCGGATACAAGCCATCAGGGAAGGCTACCCGCAGACAGCAGGGCTACACGCACAAGACACTAGATACTTCAGTAGTCACATGAAGGAATGAGCAAGGCGGGAACAATCCCGCCTAAATGAGCCAGTCTGTATGATTCTGAAAGATCTTTTGTACTATACCTACCAAGGTATGGATAGGACAGACGATCTGACCAGAACAGCCCATGAGCCAATCACAGGGTGACAGCTCACCGACAACAGTGCGAGGAGGAGCACCCTCTAGTACTGTTTGTCACTATTAGCCGCTGCCTACTCACCAACCCTTACTGTGGGGCATGCGCAGCCTACAGTTGGTGGAATAGTGTTACTGTTGGCCGTAACCTATTCACCAACCAGCATGGCCTGCGTACAATCCACAGTAGGTGGGACGTGCATAATCTGCAGTTGGTGGAATAGTGCAGCCGACTTTGTTACTGTTGGCCGTAACCTACCCACCAACCAGTATGGCCTGTGCATAGTCCACTGTTGGTAGAACAGGAATACTATTCAGCCGGTTGTACCTTCTAGGAAACCTACCTTCGGCTATAAATACTCCAACATCTTGGAATGGTAAGATCATCTGCTATCCAGTTATCTAGCAATCTCTTAATATACACTTATATTCAGAGCAATCTAGTCTGATTCTCACGCCAGAGGGTGGTCACAAGGAGGAACCCCCCCCTTCTCAGTGACGAGCTTACGGTGTTTGTTTTGCAGGTCCCCTGAAGAACAACCGTCTCAGTTAGACCTCATTCTCGTGGGAAACATTACTTAACCCCCAGATTATCTATAATCTGTACCGGGTCACTTAGTGTTTCTTCATTGGCGCCATCCGTGCATAAAAGCTAGAACTATTTTAGTTTTCACAATTTCTGAAGAAATGGTTAACGTTACTCCGGTCCAAAGGCCTGTAACCGACCAAGAAACCCCGGTAACAACCCCAACAACTGGGGGGAACACCGGCGGTTATACAATCCTTACGAACACTACCCCGACTACCCAAGCCGGGGCAAGTGCAGTAAATATTCCACTGGGGTTCACCGATACCCAGCTGGAAAAACGAACGAGGGTCCGTCGCCAAACACTAGATCAAGTGAAGGCGTGGGCCGAAGCACGGCAAAGAGAATTCCAAGCCGAATTGGATGAACGCTTGCGTTCAGCTCAACAGGCTGACGAATTCGGCAGTACTCGCCAACACCTCAATATGAGCAGTGACTGCGAGTACTCAGACGACGAGTTGGAGTCCGATACCGACGCGAACCCTCGCCATAAGGCGAAAGGGAAGCGTAAGGAAACGGACGTCCAACCAAAAAGGAATTTTGGGGAAGCTTTTAAACCAATCGCGGAGAGAAACCCGCGTGACTTCTCCAAAACCTTTAGACCAACTGCTACAAATGCAGGAAAGTCAAAATTCGCAAGGGACATTGCGGAAGCAATCGCCCCGAGAAGTGCCAAACAAATGTCCAACATTGGCACTTATGATGGTCTATCCGACCCAGATGACCATTTGAACAGGTTCATTGCGGGGGCTACCGTCAGCAACTGGACGGAACCCACGTGGTGCTACATGTTCCAGATGACTCTGGTCGGAGTGGCCAGGGCATGGTTCGATCGTTTACCGATCCACCACATATATGACTGGGCGGACTTTCAGAACAAGTTCAGCCAGCACTTCAGCCAACAGAGGAAGTACACTGAAGAGCAGTGGACGATCCTCAACTGCGTGAGAGAGGAGGATGAATCTTTACTAGACTTCATCACTCGTTTCAACTCCAAAAAGCTAAGTCTCGGCAACATAAGTGAGGATCTGGTTCGCGCCGCCTTCATCCAAGGCGCCGAATACCCAGAACTTATCCGCACATTGACGGGTAAGGATGGCATGCCATCAACATGGGATGCCATCATGACGGCGGCAAAGCGCTTTGCCGAGACGGAAAAGCAACTGGGAAGGGATCTTCCCCAGAGTACACACCTCTACACGCAGAGGACAAGAGAAAACAATGTCCGGATCGCCCGGCAGAACAAAAAAAGGAGGCTAGGTATTTGGCAGTCAAGGGTAAACTTTGACACCTCATCCAGCTCTCGCCCTCTTGTTGGCGGAAGGGACAACACACACCCTTCAAACCGAAAACACCGGTGGACGCCACTCACGAAGAGCGTCACGGAGATATTTGCCACGGAAAAATTGCCATGGCCAAAAGCCCCATTGATCCGGCAGAAACCTAATGCGGATCAAAGCAAATCCTGTGATTTCCATGGAACAAAGGGTCATGGTACTGAAGAGTGCACATCCTTGAAGGATATTATTGAGACATTTGTCAAGGATGGAAGACTTGCACATCTCGTGGCATCAATCAGGAAGGGAGGAAGGAATGACAACCGGTACAGAGGTAACGGACGAAAGCCCGTCGACATCAGCATCAACATGGTTCATGGCAAGGTCAGAGGAAGAAAAAGACGAGTGACAGAACCATGCGCGTGGAAGGAAGCTGAGGTGCGCTTCCCGCGAGTGCCAGGAGGCCCCAGCAAAGAAGGCCCCATCGTCATCAGAAGCCAGCTGGGGCATTACATCACTTCCCGCACTCTTGCTGACAACGGCGCTTCGTCGACAGTGATGTACAGGCAGTTCTTTGATAAGCTGGATGATGAAGACAAAGAACGCTTGGAAACGGTCTACGCTTCAATGGAAGGGTTTGACGGCAGTACAGAAACCCCCCTGGGTATCCTATCTTTCCCCGTTACTCTTACTGATGGGAATCATTCACGCACAGAAGACGTGGATTTTGTCGTGATGAAAAAGCCACACCACACGTACGACATCCTATTCGGAAGAGACGGGATGGCAAGATTCAACGCCGTGGTATCTTCAGTCCACGGCATGATGGGATGGCCAACAGCTGAGGGTGTAGCGATGATCACTGGCATTCCCCAGGTATGCATCGCATCTGTCTCATCTAAACCCAAACCGAAAAAGGCTAAACCAACCATCACCGAACCGGAAAAATGGGCCTTCAATGGCAAATACCCCGACCAGGCCGTTACCATTGGACCAACAATCGTTGATCCCACCCGCACCCTACTCAAACGCTTACTGCAGAAAAACGCTGACATCTTTGCGTGGGCACCAGCTGACATGACTGGTGTACCCCGAAGTAAGGCGGAGCATAAGCTCAAGTGCGATCCGGCTGTTACGGCAGTCATACAAAAGCGCAGAGTAATGGGGCCTGAACAAACTAACGCGTGTAGAACCCAAGTCAAGGAACTCCTTGACGCAGGCATCGTACGCGTTAGCAGATATCAAACATGGGTTGCAAATCCCGTAATGGTACCGAAGAATGACAAACAATGGCGCATGTGCATAGATTTCAAAGATTTGAACAAAGCATGCCCCAAAGATTGTTATCCGTTACCAGAAATTGATCTTAAGGTGGACTCGTTGGTACCATTTCGCCTTAAATGCTTCTTGGATGCGTATAAGGGGTACCATCAAATCCACATGGCCGTAGATGACCAGGACAAAACCGCATTTCGGACGCCCGATGGTACATTTTGTTATAAAATGATGCCATTCGGACTTAAGAATGCAGGGTCCACGTACCAACGACTGATGGACAAAGAGTTTCATGCCCAAATCGGGAGAAACTTGGAAGTCTATATGGATGATTTGGTCATCAAAAGCCCCGAGCCAGAAGCGATGTTGAAAGACATTGAAGAAACTTTCAACACGCTCAGAAAGATAAACATGAAGCTCAATCCGAGCAAGTGTTCATTTGGGATGGAAGAAGGGAAGTTCTTGGGAGTCATTGTTACTAAAGATGGCTTCAGAGCGAACCCTGAAAAGGTCGAAGCCATTATTAAAATGGAATCACCTACCACCATCAAACAGGCTCAGACACTGAATGGACGACTAGTCGCACTTAATCGCTTTTTGGCAAACCATGCGGATAAGTCGTTTCCTTTCGTGTCAACATTGAGAAACTGCTTAAAGAAAACGCACTTCCGCTGGACACCAGAAGCGGAAGCAGCTTTTCAGGAGATTCGGTCACGCCTGATCGAACTCCCAACACTTACAGCACCACAAGCGGGAGAGGAGTTAATCCTATACCTTTCCGCAACAGATAGAGCAACCGGGGCAGTCCTGCTAATAGAACGAAAAGGCATCCAGATGCCAATCTATTATGTTAGCCGTGTACTAACAGACGTAGAAACCCGGTACTCTATCCTCGAAAAATTGGTCTTAGCACTTATACACGCTTCACGCAGGTTAAGACGATATTTCCAGGGCCACCCAATCACCATTCTCACCAACTTCAAACTCTCATACGTTCTAGGCAAACCCGAATTATCGGGACGTCTAGCCAAATGGGCAATTGAATTGGGAGAATATGCAATTAAGTACAAGCCAAGACCAGCCATAAAGGGCCAGGTCCTGGCCGATTTTATTGCAGAAGTCCCCGCTTCGCGGGAGAAAGAGTGCCAGGAGGAGGCTCAACCCTCCCCAGCACAGGACATCAAT
Organism: Bidens hawaiensis; assembly: GCF_021521415.1. NCBI lineage: Eukaryota > Viridiplantae > Streptophyta > Magnoliopsida > Asterales > Asteraceae > Bidens > Bidens hawaiensis. Next base: position 424,064 of record NW_027491844.1, on the reverse strand, counting down.
GATGTCTGGCGACTCTACACTGATGGAGCAGCCAGTAACGAGGGTTCAGGCGCAGGGTTAAAATTAACCAACCCAGCAGGCCAAGAATATACTTACGCTATTCGGTTGGATTTTCCAAGTACGAATAACGAAGCCGAATATGAAGCATTCTTGGCCGGTTTGAGAATTGCGCGTAAGATGGGAGTGAAAAACTTGGAAGCCCACGTGGATTCCATGCTGGTGGCCAACCAAATAAATGGGACGTACACGGCTGTGAACGACACAATGGCCCTGTACCTCGCCCAGGCAAAAACCCTTATGCGTGATTTTAGTGATTGTAAAGTCATACACGTCAAGTGCAGCGAAAACAAATATGCGGATGCGTTAAGCAAGCTTGCATCACTAGCCTTCACCCACTTGGGAAAGGACATCCGCATTGAACTCCTCGAAGCACCATCAGTCCCGCACAAGGAAATTTGTGTCATCTAAACCGGTACAGAAACGTGGATGACACCAATAATAAATTATCTTGCAGCAGGAACACTACCAGAGTCAAAAACACAGGCAAGAAAACTACGCTGTAAAGCACTGAATTATCAGCTCGTCAATGACATCCTTTACAGACGTAACTTTCTTGGCCCACTCTTGAGATGCGTGGACAACCAAGATGCTGACTACCTCCTAAGGGAAGTACACGAAGGCATCTGTGGAGTACACGCAGGTCCTCGCGCTGTTGTAGCCAAGCTAAACAACGCGGGATACTTTTGGCCGGGGATGCATACGGATGCACTGGCATACATCAGAAAATGCAGGTCTTGTCAGCTTTACGCACCCAACACGCACCGCCCGAAGAATGAACTTGTTCCAGTCACTTCTTCATGGCCATTTCAGAAGTGGGCCATCGATGTGACAGGCCCATTTCCTACAGCAGCAGGAAATGTTCAGTTCCTAGTGGTAGCCATCGACTACTTCACCAAGTGGATAGAAGCAAAACCTTTAGCCCAAACAACCGCGAAACATATCAAAAAATTTATTTGGGAATTTATTATTTGTCGTTTTGGACTTCCACAGAATTTGGTGAGCGATAACGGCACCAACTTTGCTGACAAGAAGCTACAACAGTGGCTAAAAGAACTTCAAATCACCCACACCTTTACCTCAGTGGCACACCCGCAAGGTAATGGTGAGGTGGAAAGAGCAAATAAGAGCATCGTCGAAGGCATCAAGAAGAGACTATCGGAACACAGATCCGGCTGGGTGGACGAGCTTCCGCACATCCTTTGGGCAAACAGAACGCTGAAGAAGGCCAGTACGGGAGAAACCCCGTTCAGCCTCACTTATGGCACTGAAGCCATGGTCCCGGTCGAAATTGGTCTACCCTCGCCAAGGGTCTTGATTCAGCCAGAAGACAATGATGCGGAAAGACGGTTGGATCTCATGCTAACCGAGGAACGCAGAGACTTAGCCGCAGTGCGTGAAGAGAACTACAAACGACAAATGCAAAAGTACTACAACACGCGGGTAAAACTCTGCAACTTCAAGATAGGAGACTACATACTGCGTAACAACGAGGCTTCAAACCAAGAGCGCCCGGGAAAGCTGGCCCCGGTTTGGGAAGGGCCATACATTATCAAAGAAGTCCTGGGAAAGGGCGCATACCGGCTCGAAAGGCTCGATGGCACTCCCATCCCAAGAACATGAAATGGAGCTCAATTACGCAAATGTTATATGTAGATCAATTCCAAAACTTGTAAAGAAAAGGCCTAGAGCCACTTCTAATGGAAATGATTCTCCTTTCATAATGTGTTTACCTTTATACTTATGAACTTCCCACTGGTCGGTATTTACCGCATAAACGGGAAGAAGTAAGTCGTTACGTGTGGAAGGCGGCAAAACCCGCATAAACACAACGTTAAAAATAAGGGAAACCTACACGCAGGACAGATGTAAGTAAAGTTTAGCCATCCTTGTAAGTGCAAGTGACGGTCTTACCCGCACAATCACGAACAAGGAAGCAAAACTTCAACCTATCATCTACCACGTTCAAAGGTTATCCTAAAAAAAAAAAAAGAAAAAAAAAAAAAAAGATGAGGAAAACCTACACGCAGGTCAGATATGGGTAAAGTTTAGCCATCCTAAGTGCAAGTGACGGTCATACCCGCACAATCACGAAAGAGGAAGCAAAACTTCACACCTATAATCTACCACGTTCAAAGGTTAACTTATCCTCAAATAAGGTAAACCTACACGCAGGTCAGATGGTAAAGTTAGCCATCCTACTACGTGCAAGTGACGGTCCTACCCGCACAATCACGGAAGAGGAAGCAAAACTTCACACCTATCTACCACGTTCAAAGGTTAACTTATTCTAAACACTTGGAAAATTGCTAATTTAAACTTAAGTCATATAACGTTTATAAAGCAAGGAATCCAATGAATCAAGCGGTCTTAGCCGCGCAAAGATTTACATTTCATAAATATTCGTTACAAGAATGGCCGGGTAACTACCCGCCTACAAGAAAGTAAATCTGTACAAACTAAATCTATCCTAGCAGCGGGAAGGGATCTTCAGGATCAGGCTTCAGGGCCACTTCCACTTGGACCAGCGCCGTCAGTAGAGCGTGGCTGTTCAAGGTAAGCCTTAAGGATAAGTAGCCCGTCATCAGCAGCAGCAATTTCATTCACCTTCTCCGCCACCGGATGCGGGAAGGCGGCGTATTGATTTACTGCTTGGTCATATATGGCTTCAGTATCTACATTGTACAAAGGGAAGTTGGATGGCGGGACGCCTTTCTCAACAAACCCTAGACCAAGTAGGAAGTCGACCCGTTCCCCATCCTCGTGAGAAGCGCTGAGGGCTGCGCTCATTGCATCGTCGTAAGATGTCTCTGAAAAGACCCGATGCACAACCTGCATAAGAAAATATACAAGTGTCAACACCCTATCTACAAAGAAAAGCGTGAAGACATGAAGATAGACATACCTGAGACAACGCTTCTCGAAGAAGCCATTCCTTGGCAACCAGAGCTTCTTTAAGAGCGGCTTGAGCTTGGGTGCAGGCGCGTTCGGCTTCGCTTTTGTTAAGGTTGGCAAGTAGCACTTCCTTTGCGGCAGCCTCTTCGACGCCCTTAAGCTTCCGCTCGGTTTGGTTAAGCACGCCCCTCTGGTCCAAGATCTCCTGGAGCTTCTTGGCATCTTCCATCGCCAAGGCATCATGAGCACGTTGGAGAGCCTCTAATTTGGCCTTGAGCTCCTCGTTCTCCATGCGTAAAGGCTCAGCAACGGCTTCAGCCTTGGTGGCCCTCTCGGTCGCGTTCCTCGCAGTCTCCTTAGCTAGCCGAAGCTGTTCGTTAACAGCTTGGGCAGCCTTGGAGCGGGCCTCGAGTCGCGCTTGAACCTCAACCTCGAGGGCCTTGAAGGCCTTCTCCTTCTCCGTAGCAGCTGCGGACAGCTTTTGGTTCTCCTCCCGAAGAGCCCGCGCTTGAGATACTTCTTTGGCGCGAGCTGCTTTCAACTTGTCGTTTTCACGAAAAAGCAGCTCGACGCGCGGCTGCATCCGGGCTTGGAGAACCCGAAGCTCGTTGGTTAGCCTACCCTCCTGGTAGCTAGCCATGGCTTCCCCCAATGCACCATGGGGAGCAGCGTGGCGAGCCCATTCCACGCACTCCACAGGGGTACGAAGGGTTGTTCCTCGGCGTATGTTCCATCGCGGAACATACACTTCATTGGAATCCGACACTGCAAAAGAAACAAAAAGCAGTTAGGAAAAGATGATAAAATATATATAGAAAAATGGGCCAAAAGAACCCTACGCACCTGTAGGGTCAATTATAGGCCGATAGCCGCCGAACCCATCACCTAAACCCAATGGAAATCCGTCCAAGAGGTCAGGCAGATGGGAAGGTGGCGGAAAGATGCGAGAAGCCCCACGCGTACCTGAAGGACCGGCCGTCGTTGCCGATGACGGGGGCAGGGTAGCAGCCGCCGTGGTTGCCGCCGCGGTCGCTGCCGTAGAATCCGCGGCAAAAGTAACCGCCGGCTCTGTGAAGGATGCTGTAAAAATCGCACTCACAGCCGGCGGTGACGTCATCTCGGCTGGAACAGTCGGCTCAGAATGAGCAACTGAACCAGCGGAAGCAGGCGCAGGCGCCTGGGTCGACGCCTCAGGTAGGCTGACCAAACCTACCGTCATTGGCGGAGAGGTAGTACTCGGCCCCTCACCCTGGAATGCGCCAACATCCACACCTGCGTAAAGAAGAAAAGTGTTAAAAGACTTGAAAAATTAAACTACGAAGATAAAAGCCAAGAGTTGTACTTACGGGTTTTCTTGAGCTTGAACGTACGGACGGGCGGGGACGAACCCGATGGAGCCGGTCTCTTGATGCCGGTCACCGTCGTCGCCATTGGTTCTCTGGAGGTAACAGTCGTAGCCTCCGGAACAGTGGTCTTCTCACCACCGGGGTTCCCCGCCACCTCTTCACTATCTGACTCAGTGTCAGATAGGAGCACTGGATCGGCTGTGGAGGCCGCCTTCTCCTTCCCTTTCCCGCCGGCAGCCCTCTTCTTCCGCACTAACGGAGGACCATCTGCGGATTCCTCAGAAGAAGACAGGATGTCAGGAATTCCAGCAGCGGGTACAGCACTGAGGGGTGGAGGAGAGAATAACGCCTTACCTGGCCGCCGGTGGCTCAGGATCTCGTGGCCCAGCGGATAGATCTCCACGAACCGATCAGCTGTTTGCTCCAGGATGGGCAACTCGTTCTCGTCAAGAGCACGAGTACCCACCCGCACGGGACCGTCAGCTTCCCGCGGGTACAGGAGCGACTCCAAATTGTTCCCCTCTGAAAGAAAAGAAACAGTTAGAAGACAAACTCAAATCAGCAAGAAAGACAAGACATACCATAAGGAGTAGAGTTCAAACCGTATTCGAGAAGGATGGGAACCTCAGACGCCTCCTTCCATACCCGGCTCATCCCCAACATCACCATCCCGGACTCCGCAAACTGGTAAACCGGAGATTGGACCCGGGATATCTTCGCAAACCATTCCGCCTCCTGGTAGTTGGTGGCGTGGTGGCTCGGAATTGCTTGGCCATTTTTAAACTTCATGGCAATGGGGACGGCGCGGGCAGAAATGTAGAAGAACTCCTGCTTCCACGATCGGAGACTGCGCTCGGTCGCGCAAATCTTCAAACCCTTGATCCGGGTTGTCAGGGTGTACCACCCCTGGATGCACCTCCAAGTATAGAAGGTCATCAGGCGGTCCACATAGGGCTCAATGCCCAAAATCCGGCACACCCACTCGAAGTGGCGAATCTTGGCGATCGCCATGGGGTGCAACTCGGTCAAATGCACACCGTGCCTCTCCAGGACACGGTACACAAACTTTGTCAATGGGAACCTAAGGTTCCCATAAACAAAGAATGCAGCATATACCCCGATCTTGCCACTGGGGGCATCGTACACGGTCTGATGGGGTTCAGGAAACTCAGGCTCGAGAGGATCGAGCATGAACTTCCTAACAATATACCTGTACTGATCGCCGGGCAGAGCACACTGGCACTCGCCAGCAGTACTCTTATCATCGACTACAGCTTCAGTATCATGTGAAGACATATTGCAAAGGAAGAAGAAACGATTTCGGAGGAATGCTCAACTGAATAAGAGAGTATTCACCAGAAATCGCCTTAAGAGATGAAAGAGAAGAAGTGAAGATGTGAATTACAAATGACCCTCTTCCCCTTTATATAGTGATCGCAATTAATGCGGTGAATTTAATGCGAAGGAGAGAGAAATCGAAGGTGCAATGAAACTATGACACGTGGCAAAGAGCAGGCTGGCAACAGCTGTTGACAGGACGCGTACCATTAATTTCGCGGCCACGCGCCCGAAAAATCACGCCCACGCGCCTGAAAAAGCGTCTGGAATGACCATGTACTGTCACGTCACCATAACTTCCTGCACGTCCTGACACAGTCAGAAGAAACCGTCGCACGACGTTTCAGATGTTTGGACTGTTCTTATCCTCACCAACCTTTCGAATTTAAAAATTCAAAATTCAAAAAGATTCAAAAGTAAGCGGGAAAATACCCCTTACCTTGGCAACCAAGTAACTATAAGACGGGTGCGGGTACAGTGTTAAGGCAAAACCCTTCACATACCTAGCACCCGCAGGGAATTGAAGCCAAGAATACCCCGGCAACAAAGTAACTATAAGACGGGTGCGGATACAGTGTTAAGGCAAAACCCTTCACATACCTAGCACCCGCAGGGAATTGACGCCAGGGGTACCTTGAAAGTAAAGTAACCGTAAGACGAGCGCGGGTACAGTGTTCAGGCAAAACCCTTCACATACTTAGCGCTCCGCAGGGAATTGAAACAAAGGAGGATCTTCTGGGCAATGCTTGCGGAAACGGAACTAACACCCCCGCGAAGCGGGAACGTCGAGAACTACATTGTTTGAGGCTCCAGGATGGAATTGGTGGTTTAAACATAATTGATCACTATGTTCAAAACTACCAAAACCTCAGGGAGAATCCACACAAGTGAGACTCAACGCTCCTGACTTGCGAGAAGGTTACATACCTACCCGCATCATACCCAAAGATCAAGCAAAAAAATCGGGAATTTTTGCAAGTGACATTAGGAAACCCGCGGGAAGAATCCCCACGGAGAACCTTAAAACTAAAAACCCTTTTCAAAACCCCTTGCTTAAAGTCCAAAAGTTCACCTCACTTTATTAAACATTCATGAGAAGAACATTGGACTGGGGGGACTTGAAGAGGTAGGTCCCAGCAGAGACCAGTTGGTCCCGCAAGACTCACCTTGAACAGGGACGTCTGCGCAAAGGCCATCTGCTCCCGCAGGACCTACCATGCTCATAGAATCTTACGCGCAGTACGCAAGCTGTACACGCAGGGAAAGCCTCCCAATGGTGAAGTACCCCGCCTGTTCCCGCAGTTGCGGATACAAGCCATCAGGGAAGGCTACCCGCAGACAGCAGGGCTACACGCACAAGACACTAGATACTTCAGTAGTCACATGAAGGAATGAGCAAGGCGGGAACAATCCCGCCTAAATGAGCCAGTCTGTATGATTCTGAAAGATCTTTTGTACTATACCTACCAAGGTATGGATAGGACAGACGATCTGACCAGAACAGCCCATGAGCCAATCACAGGGTGACAGCTCACCGACAACAGTGCGAGGAGGAGCACCCTCTAGTACTGTTTGTCACTATTAGCCGCTGCCTACTCACCAACCCTTACTGTGGGGCATGCGCAGCCTACAGTTGGTGGAATAGTGTTACTGTTGGCCGTAACCTATTCACCAACCAGCATGGCCTGCGTACAATCCACAGTAGGTGGGACGTGCATAATCTGCAGTTGGTGGAATAGTGCAGCCGACTTTGTTACTGTTGGCCGTAACCTACCCACCAACCAGTATGGCCTGTGCATAGTCCACTGTTGGTAGAACAGGAATACTATTCAGCCGGTTGTACCTTCTAGGAAACCTACATTCGGCTATAAATACTCCAACATCTTGGAATGGTAAGATCATCTGCTATCCAGTTATCTAGCAATCTCTTAATATACACTTATATTCAGAGCAATCTAGTCTGATTCTCACGCCGGAGGGTGGTCACAAGGAGGAACCCCCCCTTCTCAGTGACGAGCTTACGGTGTTTGTTTTGCAGGTCCCCTGAAGAACAACCGTCTCAGTTAGACCTCATTCTCGTGGGAAACATTACTTAACCCCCAGATTATCTATAATCTGTACCGGGTCACTTAGTGTTTCTTCAGTGAATATTTACTTTGTGAAAATTAATGATGGACAAACATACATGATGAGTGACCCAATAGGTTGTATGTGGCAACTTTTGAAGAGTTGTATCGTAGTCACGTTTATATCAAATTAACAAGTGGTGTGTAGATAATTCTACATAATAAATTCAGTCTTTAAAATAGGAATGGCTTATAGTTTTATCTTTACTTCAGATAAAGAAACAAGGATGATCTATTTTTTCACTTTTTTTTGAGCGGCATCTATCTTTTTACTTGACAATTGGATTAAGTATAGAGATGAGATCGGTACCGTACCGGTACTGACCGGTCCCGGTCCCTAAAATCGCAAATTTTTGGTAACTGTACCAAAGATAAAAAATTCGAGAAGTACCGGTATCGGTCCCGGTCTAGATACCGAAACTCAAAACTTTGACACCAATTTGGTACTACCAGTACTGAATTTGCTCATCACTAATTAAGTATATTATATATTTATTCCAATTTACGGTTTTGATCTATTTCATATATTTTGCATTTATTTTTCTGAGTTATTGTAATAATTAAATTTATTTGTATGCCTTTTCCTAAGTAAAAGTTCAGATTATATATCAAATAGAGTTAATGTCATGTATAATTAAATGTAATTGTTTTGATTTAAATAAATTTTGAATAAACTTTTACTTACATCCCGGGATCCTGTCTTATGTTTTGGTTACATCATTTATGTTTTGGTCATATAAAATCTTAACGATCTTATTTATACGTGCATTCCAAATGCATTGTTTCATCTTTCGGTTATAAGAGCCCCCTTGCATCATAGTTTTTTTCGGTTGCTATATGAATGTTATTACTATGCCAATAAACTGAATCGAGTCAATACCAACCGGACTCCCGTCGCAACGCGCGGGTAATTCTGCTAGTTTATAAACATTTAAGAAATAAAACCAATAGCGGTTATCATATTATGTTTGGTAGTGGTGATGACAGTAAGGATTGCCATGACGGTAGTGATTATTTCAATGGAAAATGATAACGAATGTTTGATCATGATGGCAATGGCGATGATATGGATGAGGAGGACGATGACAAAGACGAATACAAGAAAGACGAGAATGAACAAAGACAGAGATGACGAGGAACAATATGAAGATGATGGGGCTTCTTTTAGCATACTCATGATCATAGTCGGTAGGACAATGATTCTTGTTCCCTTTTTTCCTATTATGATTGTACATGGTTGTATAGAAATATTATATTGCTTAATCGTAAAGGTAAAGCTAGACTCCAAATCTACAATACACGACATAGTTTGATGATGAGGAAAATCATGAATGAACCCTTTACACAACGATGAAAAAAAAATAATGATGAAAGTTAAAACCCAATCTTTTTCTACATATTAATAACTAACGATAAAGAATAAAAATAAAAAAAAAACTTTTTTAGAAGACAAAAAAAAATATTAATTTAGATCGATTAACGGGGCGGACCGTCCAGGGGTCATGGGTAAAGATGCACATTCTTGTTAACCAGTTAACCGATAACCGGTTAATTATTTGGTTGGATATAACCGGTTAGACTGGTTAATCGGGTCGGGTAATAACCGCTTTTGAGACAAGAAACCCCTACCTGGTATAACCGGTTTTAGGTATAACCGAACCGGTTAACCGGTGACTAACAGGAAAAAAACGTTTTATAAAATAATAATAAAGAAAATCTGTTAACCGGTTTCAGAAATCAATAATATAAACCGGTTTCTAACCGGCTGTTAGAACCGAGTATAAACCGGTTAGTGGTGGATATGATATTAACCGGTTAGGTTTTCGGTTAGAAACCAGTTAGAAATCGGTTAACCGGTTAGCTTGTGCACCTCTAGTCATGGGGTTGTAGGATATTATTTTGGGTTAGTGTGAATTGTTTATTAAGAAAAACGGGCTTCCCGATAAGCAAATAGAATGTTGTAGCTGAGTAGTGACTCGATCAGTAAGTTGTTCTTTTGTGACTTACATATGTGAATTAAAATAGGTTCAAAAGAATAATTTTTATCAGCAAATGATTATGAACAATAAAACAATTAAAGAGGTACACTAACAGTAATAATTTCAATTTTTCATAAAAAAAAGGAGCACATTGATTTAATGGGTGAAGTCGGCAAAGATCAAACCCCACGACATTATTGTTTGGCCATATGGACAACCCATCGATTGATTGGGATTTTCTATACACAACGGCGGTGTGTATAGAAAACCGGGCTAAGCGCCACAGAGAGTGCAATCCGCGGCGTATTAGTAGGTCATTCTCAAAAGTCGTTTTTTCTTTTATTGCCTATATATATATATATATATGGTTAGGTTCAAATAAGAAGTTTGATTTTCCTGAGAATGCTAGAAAGGAGAGTATTTTTGTCTTAACACTTTTATATCAAAAACCCACTTACATAAAACCCAATTACATCTTCACTCATCTCCTACATCCACCACCACTCCACCGCCACCACCTCGCCGGAAAATTCCGAAAAAACACAATGGAAAACAATATGAAAAACACAATGTAAAAAACACAATGGAAAAAAAAAACACTATGAAAAAAAAAAACACAATGATAAAAACACAATAAAAAAACACAATTGTATGACACAATGGAAAAAACACAATGAAAAAAAAACACAATAAAAAATACTATTGTATAACACAATTTTGTAAAACACAATTTGTAAAAAACCACTAATTTTTTTTTTAATTTTTATATTACAATATGGTACTCATGTTAAAGATAAAAAGACACTCGTTATTATGGTGAATTTGTTTTTCAATAAAAACGTAGTAAAAAAAAGTTATGGACGTTTTAAAATGATGGGGGAATTTGGCATGTTCCTTGCATGTGGAGAGAGAAAGTCAACAAATGTGTTATTCCTTTTATGCTGCCCCCCTTCTTTCACACTTGATTTCTACATAAACTAATCTCAACCCTCCATATTCAAAATCAATGAACAAGATTACTTCTTATCCTTCCTACAAAAACTATACTTCCTATTATAACTTAACCCTAAATATATATATATAATAGATTAGAACCCGTGTGATACACAGGTTGGTAACAAAAATTAAACTAACATTTCAATTCACAAATTTTATAGCTTAGATAATAAGATACATAATGGGGATCATAAGACAGAAACAAATAAACAATTATACAACCAAAAAATTTACACACTTTTTCCAACAACACAAATCTATCTTGACCAACAATATAATTTGACTCATTTGTTGCGAGAATCTGCTGCCATCTGCTACTTTTATTGCAACTCGTTGACCAAAAGATTTGACCCGCACCACAAATTTCTAGTGTTACTGTTTTTCCTCACGTCCAACATCTCTTATGATTTCCCTACAATAATTGTCCAATTTGCCCCTTGGCTTCTTACCATTTTCTCTCCTTCGCAGACCCGATTACCTGCCCCATGTTGTCGAGTTAAAAAACAAAAAAAAAAACCATATCCGGCTCTATATAGTCAACTGAAACAACTTTTCGGCTAATATGATAAATCCTATAGCACTACAACTATATAATATTACAAATTTACAACTATTTAGTATTAATATATAATCCAATGATGAGTTGAAATTTTGGTCGGTGTTTTGAAACTTTAGACGATTAGACATAAGTTTAGCAAACATCAGCGTTCACTAATAAATTGAAGTGCTTATTTTCTTATAAAATGAGATGTTTGTCCCACATAGCAGGCAACGGTTCAGAGAGCACCCTTACAAAAGAAGAGGCCCATCTTCATTTCTTAGCCCATTAGCTAAAATCGGAAAAGTTTAAAGTCATATAATATGAGTATTATTTTTTTTATGAATTATTCCGGTTAAACCAAAGTAACCAAACACAAAAACCGACCCATGGTGTTGTTAACAAAAAACCGATAGTCGAATTATCAGAAAGTACTGATATGTTAATACAAACTCATAACTGTAAACTTTGATTTTGGTTTTGGTTTTGGCGGGGGCTCAAAACTGAAACGAACAACCCTGTGCACAGGACATTAGCATCAGATTTGTGAAAAAAGGAATTTTAGCACATTAAATAACTTTACCATTTTGGCTTGTCAAAAGAAACAACAAAAGACATGCTTCGAAAAACATGTTCTAAACAAAACCATCTATTGAACGCATACTGAAATATACCAAGAAATAGTTGTTTGTAAGAAAACATAATATTTTTTTGAAAGACACTTAATCAGCAATTTTTTTTTTGAAAACATAATATTACTTGTTTAATGTTATGGTACAAAAAATTGCATGTAATTCTAATGCATTTTTGAGCTGCAAGTTTACTACAGCTTTTGTTATTTTTTTATTACGTTATAAAATATGTAGTCTTCACAACCTTACAAAACGTTATATTAAAGTTTAGGATGGTAAAATACAAACATAACTGCTTTTTCTTTTATTTTTTTTAATCTTTTTGCAGAAAGATAGGAATGTCACATAGTGATATGGCAAAAACATCACATTTTTATATTTAATGCTTCCTACGATATTTTTAAATCATTCACCTGAAGTTGAGAACTTCAATTTCACCTAAATAGCAAAATAAAAAACAAATTAATCAAAGCATTGAAATTAAAAACCTCAGACCCCGTTGGTTATGAAGAAATAATATTTCCAAACAAATCGAAGTTCTCAACTAAGCTTCTCCAATTAAATGATAACAAAACATATAGTAAAATACTTAGTTTGTGTGTGCGTTACCTTCTCCTTCAGTGATTGATTTCAATAGTCTTATCCATCCACCTGCTCCACGCCACCATGCAAGAATATTGTAAAATCATTAATCCAATCGATATAACATGGATATAGATTGATCAATCCTAATTATTAAGTTGAATGAAGAAACTGTAAACAAACATGCAGAGAAAGTAAATCAAAGTGTGGAACTTATATGAATCAAAACATCTTAACAAACTAATTTTTCATCAATCAAACTCATAAACTATATAGATTATTATCGAATATAAGAGAAAACATATTATAAAGTCGATCAAAGGATGGATTATGTTACATAAATCAACGAAAATATAGATTTAGGGTTTCAATCAAGGTTACAATCAAAGTAAAGATTGGCAGATTAGATGATATAAGATAATCAGACACATATATTCACATAATTTTATATATATTATGTGATTGATAAGCCCACCAGCGTCGAGACCAGATATGGCTGCGAAATCGGCTCAATGCGGCGTCATCGAATAGATTTGATGGAAGGGAGATAAATTAGAAATTAAAGAATCCAACTTCTTCTATATATTCGCCATCAAATCAATTTCAAGCTTTTGGACTACAACTGTAAATAAAATTAAGAAATGGTTATAAAAAAGTTATGGGTTCGGGTTTATAATTTTTGAAAAACTAATGAATGAATGTATGAGAACAAACCTTAAATATAATGAAAAAAACCCTTAAATTAATCAAAAACTTCTTGTTTCATTCTGCAAGGTAATAACACAATATCCAAAAATAAACATGACCACAAATTATCATATTTCAAGTTTGCACACAAACCATAATCCTTCGTTTTCTCAATGATAACCTGTTGCAAATAAACTATATGTCTATATGAGCATTCAATTCACAAAATGAAATCACTTACGAATCATAACAACATCGAAGAACTCAAAACCTGATCATAAGCCTTAAGGAAGAATAAGGCGTGATCCAATCATAAACTTGAAATAAAATTGCTAATCGATTCGTAGATCGCTGGATCCTAATAGTTTCCAACTATTGATAATAAAATCGAACAAATCCAATAAATGATTTATGTTGATATATCAAAATTAGGGTTGATTTTGAAATTGAAGACGACAAAGCTCTAAACCAAAATAATTATTGTGTTACAGCTTTTAACAATTGAAGACCATTCATACCTGTGATGTTGAAGTAGATGCACAATGGATAATAGCATAAATTGGAGAGTGTTGAATAGGAGTGCTAGGGTTCATAAATTGATTATTGTGCCTAAATATAGGATATATAAAGGATCCGAATTTGAGTAGTTGGGTTATATGCTCCAGATCTGGTCAAAACCGGATCCCGAGTTTTATGATACTAATCAAAATAAATAAAAATAAAGGAAAATATTGAGAAAATTCCACATGGACAAAGGAAGAGTTTTGGTGAAGAATCCACTCTTTTATTATATATATATATATATGATGGAGTTATAATAAGAAGTAGAGTGTGTATAAAAAGTGTAAGAAGTAATTTGGTGCGTAAGATTTGATGATCTGATGGTCTAGATGGTAAGTGTGTTTTGTAGGCTGTGTGTTTTATTTTAATACTTGTTTTATAACACTATAGGGGTATAATCATCTAGTGTGTTATATTATATATGGAAATATTATCAACCTATAATTATTATTTTTTAATCCAACTTTAAAACACAACACCAAAAATATCACAAGATATATAACATTGTGTTTTAAATAAAAATAATCAAAATTTGAAAAAACATCATATTTTAATCCAAATTTAAAACACAACACCAAGAACTAAAATACACTAATGAACAAGATATAATTCGTCAAACAATAAATATAAAGAACAAAAACACTCTGTATAATGAACATAATTACAATGAACAAAACGCTTTGAATAACATGATTATAATGAACAAAAACACTTTAAATAAAAAAAATACAAATCATTCGTAGCACACGAATTGAAACATCATAAACATTTTATTTGAAACCAAAACCCAATATTGTAATTATATAAACAAAAACACTATAATATATAATTAATTTATGGATGTGAACATCTTGAGTCACGGTGCTTTTTCATATATCATTCATCCAATCTCCCTTTGTCCATAATTCTTGAATACCCATTAGAAACACAATAAAGAATAGCTACCCCAGAGATCCAATCTTCAAACGCTTTCCGGGATCTCCCAAAATAAATTTGGAAACACAACTACCTTTTTACCCAATTATTGCGTCATATGAATCGGCGGCGACAATAGATCTGAACACACCATCCATTCATTTAATTGTTGAACTAAAACATTGATCTAGAAAAAAAAAAGAAAACACATATTATTATATTTATATAACAATATGAACTATAAAAATACTTTTATACTCTATGAATTTAAAAAAAAAATTCAAAACAATTCTAGAAGCAACTAAAGAAACTGAAACCTACCCATTTAACTTCAATTCTATCTTTTCAGTTTGCAAAACCGTATCTTCTTTGTGTCCGCAACCGTCAATCCCTTCTCCGGCCTATCTATTTTAGACTTTTAGTCTCTTCAACAAGCTATCCATTATCAGCTAGAAGATTTCCGCCACGACGGAAAAAAATAACCACCAGAAAATCATCTCCTGGATTTGGTGTCGTTTTATTGGGATTGGGTGGCTTCAAAACGTGAGGGGTGGCGGCGAAGGAAGACGGGAAAATACTACATTTTCAAAACGACATGTTAGAGAATTTTTTGTTGTAGATGTGTAACAATCGGTGAATTAAGTTTTTGTTGAACGTCGTCAATGACTTACAGGAGAAGATGAGGGTGGTAATGGCGGCGCTGACGAAGCCAAAAAAATGAAGCAGTTCTCGCCAATGAAGGTTGAAGATGACATACTTTGTGATGTAGGGTTTTGAGGTGAATGAATGGCTGATTAGAATTGGAGATTTATTTGTTTGATATTGCCTCCTATTCAAATATGCACGGTGGCTAATTTTATAATTAATTACATATACTAATTCCAAAAATACTAAAAATGCTATGGACAGAAATACCCTTATGTGCTATAGTCAATTCAATGGTCTAGATCTTTTCCTACATTTTTTACATAAGTTTGTGTTCCTATTCTAACCTTCCTCTCTTTCTCTCTCTCTCTCTATATATATATATATATATATATATATATATATATATATATATATATATATATATAGGGTTCAAATACAAATAAGAATTTTTTTAGAAATGATAAGAACCAATAAATTTTTAACATGTGACATTACAAATTATAGTAAAAGAACAATTCTAGAAAACTATGACGGTTATAATGGTGAAAGAGTAATTCTAGAAAATTATGTCGGTTTTTGGTAATTTTAAATCTCAACCATTGATTAACATGATCCAATGGCTATGATTTATTCCTAGGAAACTACTTGTTTTTAGGATAACCCTCCCATATATATATATATATATATATGGGAGATTTTAAAAGAGAACTCCTTTGAGTTTTAAGAACGCGAAAGAACTCAGTGTAACGATTTTTTTTTCGAATTTTTTTACACATGTGTAATATATGTAGGTTACATACACGTAAAAAATTACATAAGTTTTTCGTACCGAGTCGACTTTTTACACATGTGTAACGGACGTAAAAGTTAGTGTAGTCACTTGCATCTTTATTCTCTCTCCTATGTTGATTTTTTTGCCAGATTTAATCTCAACCATATATTCCAATCCATTTAATTAAATGTGTGGCCTATAATGGAGTTTTTAAGTTCTTACAACTCAACATGGTTCTCAAAAGATTCCTCACATATATATATATATATATATATATACATACATATATATATATATATGTATGTGTATGTATGCGTATGTATGTATGCATAATTTTAGTGTGTATTCTTTTAATTGATTTTCGTTATCTGTTAGCGCAATTTAAAAATTACAACGAGACAATATAATAAAACATAATACCATTTCAACGAATTTCGTACAAAATACAAAATGAAAACGTAAATATATATCTAAATAACGTCGACGTCTTCAACTCTCTTTCTGCGGCCCGATCTATCATTGCTGTAACATCTATGGATTTTTCTTGCAAAAACGCTAGTCTTTTGAGCTTGTATTTAATAAAGTTTTCGTATTAATTTCATCGTCTACATTTATTGGTGTTAAATTATGTGTTATTTATTGAATAACATTCTCTTTATATATGTAATTATACGATCCTATGTTTATTTCATCATAATCGTGCTTAATCGTTAATATGACACGTTGAACCGGAATGCCTAGATTAATATATTATAGTATGTAACAAAATATTTTGTTATTATTAAATTTTATCCCAAGTATTTAAATTAATCATGTGGTTTAAAAAGAGAACATTCTAGAACCTTCTTAGTTAACCTTGTTCCTTAAGTGAGTTTATCTAATCTTTTAATTTAAAAACAAAAAAATAAATAAAAAAAGTTGCCGTGCACTTTTAATGCACACACACATAATTTATTTGTTTTAATCTTATTATTATACACATTATTATTATTATTATTATCTTTAAAATGATCTTTTATGTTTTAAACAAGTTTAATCTCTATCTGAATCATATTCAAACATTCCACCCTTCACTATAAATAGACCCCCTTATTCTCATTATTTTTCACACTAAATCTCATTTTATCTTTTCTCTCTAAGCATAATCAAGTAAGTTTTACATATTTTTTTGTTGTTCTTTATATTTCTTTGATTTTGATCTTGTTCTTATGAACTTATTTTAGTTTGTTATTATGTTATTGAGTTTTCTTTTAAATCTTCATAATTGTTCATATACTCTCACCATGATCATCATAAATTATTAATAAAACCCTTACTTTTTGCTCTAAAGGATTATGATGATCATGTTATTCCAAGGGATCGCAATTAATAAAACCCTTACTTTTGGACCAAAGTATAATTTTTCCACGAACACCTATGAATATTCTTATGATCTTCAAAACCTCATAAAGTTATCATAACTAAAAATTATATTTACATAATTGGTCGTTATACTTTCATAAATGTCAATAAATATCCTAAATTATAATATTTACACTTTAAACCTTATACTTTCTTAAATGCCAATAAACACCCAAACTATATGATATTACACTTTTAACCTCGTACTTTATTATTTATCAAAACTATTCTAAAACATTTTGAGTTAGTATACAAATAGAGTATAAATCGGGTATATATGTATCTGACAAGCAAACGGTTCTGTCTAAGGCAAGAGTAGCGTAAATAATCCCATTGGACCCGTGACTCTTACCTGGGAATCAACTTGCTGGAGGTCATGTTCTTGGTTTAGAACATTCTAGTATGCGACACTCTAACTAATTTAAAAATCAAACTTAATCTAGGGCATCCCGTAACCGGTTCAACAAACTCTTGCTCGCGTTCGTGTTCATCCGTCAAGCAAGGTGAGTTCATAGCCCCTTTTACCTGATTTTAAACGTTTTATAATTCGGGGTGGAAACATGCATAATCAACTTGTTTTACATGCTATTTGAATCAAGCTTTATTTCATAATATTCGTTATGTGTGATCATTACAAGTGTATACATATTCACATTGACAACCATTAACTTGTTAAAGCCCGTGGTAGTATGATGATAGATCTACTGGCCCGACCCGCCCACTCAAGCCTCGGGTAGAGGTCTGTGTGTTCAGAATCCGACGATCGTTAAATATTAAACATAATAGTCTAATCGTGGATTAGACGACTCGCTAAACGTGTCAGAGGTTTGGCTGTAATCACTAAAGTATACAAAGTAACTTAACACATATGGAATGTTTTCAACATAAAACTTATTTTTAAAAACCTATGTTCTCACAAACTATTTTTAGTTGACACTCTCGCATGTTTTTCAGGTGATGGAAATTAAGTTACGGAGATTCTTGAAGTTTCATATAGGGGATGAGTCAGACTTAGAAGTTGAATGAATAAAGTGCTATGTCATGTTTTCTTTTTGGATTATATTTGGTTTTAATAATTTGTTGGTTTATCTTAATATGAGTTTTTACATTTAATACCATGTGCATGATTTCAATCTACGCACGCCCCGGCGTTTCATCCTTCGGCCGGGGGGTGTGACAGATTGGTATCAAAGCCTTGGTCGTAAAGAGTTAGTAACCGACCTACGTCCCTTAGGTTGAAATTATGTGCTATTAAATGTCCTAACTTCTTATTTTTAGCACGTCTCTCGATTCTGTCAACTCTTTCATAAACTCCTTCATCCCCTTCCCACCGTGGGACGAAGACTGCATTGCTCTACTTTATAGCAAAACATTTGCTTTATTATTCCTTACTCTTTTATTTATCCACCTTATATGATGATTTTTTAGAATGCCTCCTCGTCGCGATGCCTCCAATGACACCAATGACAACAACGACAATGACACCCCACTAGCAACTGTGCTCGCTCAAATGGCCCTACTCTTCTTCCCGCTATTGTCAATCAACTCAACGGTAACAACAACAATAACGGCAACAACAACAATAATGGCAACAACTACGATCAATCCTACCGAACCTTTGTTGCTTCAAAACCTACCGAGTTCACAGGCTCGGAAGGTGCCACCGGGTTTCTACAATGGTTCGAGAGCACGGAAGCCGCTTTAAGCATGTGCAATTGTCCGAAGAATCTAATGGTGAAGTATGCTGCTAGCACCCTCAAGTTGGGGGCCTTGACTTGGTGGACCACTCAAATCAGGACTCGAGGTCGTGAGCCGGCCTTGGCTCTACCTTGGGCCGAATTCAAAGACCTGCTGACTAGAAAATATTTTCACAAGAACGAACTCCGAAAGATGGAAGATGAGCTTTGGGGTCATACCATGAAAGGAGCGGATCACCTTGGCTATACCAACCGTTTCCAAGAACAATCCCAGCTAGTACCCCACCTAGTCACTCCTAAGGAAAAAGCCATTGATCGCTATATAAATGGCTTACCTCCTTCAATGAGGAGCATGATCTTGACCGTTAATTTTGGAACCCTCCAAGATTCTATACACCTAGCCAGTACCTTAACCTATGAACTAGTCAAAACCGGAATTTTGGGGAAGGATTCGAGGAAACAAAAAGAGAGAGAATTCAA
The DNA here is from genome assembly GCF_021521415.1 of Bidens hawaiensis. Taxonomy (NCBI): domain Eukaryota; kingdom Viridiplantae; phylum Streptophyta; class Magnoliopsida; order Asterales; family Asteraceae; genus Bidens; species Bidens hawaiensis. Next base: position 404,414 of record NW_027491844.1, on the reverse strand, counting down.
GAAGACTAGTTACCAACCTAATAAGAAACCAAAAACCACCAACTATGCTGCAGTCACCCCTGCTGTGCCCGTCCAACCTGTGGCTCCTGCTAACCAAGCTCCGGCTAGGGTAGGGTACTTTGGACCTCACCCCCTATGCTCCACCTGCAACTATCATCACCCACCAAGTTCCCAATGCCGAAAGTGTACCAATTATGGTCGTTTTGGTCATTTAGCCCCTCGATGCCGAACTGCTCCTGCTACTGTTAATCATGCTATGGTGACCAACCCCGCTCCACCAAACAATAACAATGCTCGTGCTTGTTTTCGATGCGGTAGTTTGGACCATTTCAAGAACAACTGTCCCCAATTGGCTCCAAACAACAACCAAGCCACTCGTGGTAGAGCTTTCACTATTGGTGCTTCAGATGCACGTCAAGATCCCAATGTCATAACCGGTACATTTCTTTTAAATAACCACTTTGCATCCATACTATTTGATACAGGAGCGGAAAGAAGTTTTATATCACTTGATTTTGAACCCCTAGTTAAATGGAAACCGGTAGAACTAGACTCCCCTTACACCGTCGATTTAGCCAATGGTAACATCGCCCAAGCCAATACTATTATGCGTGCTTGCACCTTGACCTTTGATGACCACTCTCTTAATATCGATCTAATTCCCTTTAAGCTTGGTAGTTTTGACCTAGTTGTGGGAATAGATTGGTTATCCCGTAATCAAGCCGAAGTTGCCTGTGCCGAGAAGCTCATTCGTATCCCGTTACAATCCGGCGAAACACTAATCATTCAAGGAGAAAAACCCGATCGTAACTTAAAAATCATCTCTTGCATGAAGGCCCGTAAACTTTTGAGGAAACAATGCTATGCCTTTTTAGCCCATGTAATTGACAAGAAATACGAGGTGAAAAAGATTCAAGACATTCCTGTTATCAAAGACTATCCCGAAGTTTTTCCCGATGACTTGCCAGGACTTCCTCCGCCTCGAAAAGTCGAATTTTGAATCGACCTTATACCCGGTGCAACTCCCATAGCCAAAGCTCCATACCGTTTAGCCCCATCCGAAATGCAAGAACTCTCTAGCCAACTTCAAGAACTTCTCGACAAAGGATTCATCCGGCCTAGTTTCTCACCTTGGGGAGCTCCTGTCCTTTTCGTCAAAAAGAAGGACGGATCTTATGGCATGTGCATCGACTACCGAGAGTTAAATAAACTCACCATCAAGAATCGGTACCCACTACCAAGGATTGATGATCTCTTCGATCAGCTTCAAGGAGCCACTGGTTTTTCAAAAATTGATCTACGCTCGGGTTATCACCAACTGCGAATTCTCGATGAAGACATACCCAAAACCGCTTTTCGAACCCGCTATGGACACTATGAGTTCATGGTTATGCCCTTTGGCTTGACTAATGCACCAGCAGTGTTCATGGACCTCATGAACAGAGTTTGTAAACCGTATCTCGACAAATTCATCATCGTTTTTATTGATGACATTTTAATATATTCTAGAACCAAGACCGATCATGAGCAACACCTTCGCCTCACCTTGGAACTGTTGAAGAAAGAAAAACTTTATGCTAAATTTTCAAAATGTGAATTCTGGCTTCGCGAAGTTCAATTTTTGGGTCTTGTTATCAACGATAATGGTATACACGTGGACCCCGCAAAAATCAAAGCCATCAAAAATTGGGAAGCTCCGAAAACCCCATCAGAAATTCGTTCATTCCTTGGTCTAGCTGGTTATTATTGTCGTTTCATTTCGAATTTCTCAAAAATTTCCTTATCGCTTACCACCTTAACTCAAAAAGGCAAGCCGTTCATTTGGGAACAAGTGCAAGAAGACGCATTCCAAACCTTAAAGCAAAAGCTTTGTAACGCACCCATCTTAACCCTTCCCGATGGAAATGATGATTTCATTGTCTATTGTGATGCTTCAAATCAAGGTCTCAGTTGTGTACTCATGCAGCGAGGCAAAGTCATAGCTTATGCCTCTCGACAACTAAAGATCCATGAAAAGAACTACACCACTCACGATCTTGAGTTAGGTGCGGTGATTTTCACTCTAAAAATTTGGAGACACTATCTCTATGGAACTAAATGTGTCATCTATACTGATCATAAAGGCTTGCAACACATCCTCAACCAAAGAGAACTCAACATGAGGCAACGGCATTGGGTCGAGCTACTCAATGATTACGATTGTGAAATTCGCTACCACCCCGGGAAAGCGAATGTCGTAGCCGACGCCCTAAGCCGAAAGGAAAGAGTTAAACCGTCTCGTATTCGGGCCATGGAGATGATTGTTCACACTAGCCTTAAGGCTCAAATTCTTCAAGCCCAAGCCTAAGTGATAGCCCAAAACAATCTCAAGACCGAATTGGATTGTGGAGCCAAAAAGCAATCGAAAACTAAGTCTGATGGAGTTTTTTACTTCATGGGACGCATATGGGTTCCAAATTCTAAAGACCTTCGACATCTTATCCTTGACGAAGCCCACAAAACTCGATACTCGATCCATCCGGGAGCTGATAAAATGTACCACGATCTTAGAGAATTCTATTGGTGGCCTGGGATGAAGAAAGACATAGCCTTATATGTTGGGAAGTGTCTCACTTGCTCAAAATTTAAAGCCGAACATCGAAAGCCCTCGGGTTTGCTTCAACAACCCGAGATTCCTCTATGGAAGTGAGACCAAATTTCCATGGATTTCATCGCTAAACTACCAAGAACCACTCGTAAGCATGATCTATTTGGGTTATAATCGATCGTCTCACCAAATCTGCTCACTTCATCTCTATTAGTGAAACCTACAAAATGGAGAGGTTGTCTCAAATTTACATCAACGAAATCGTGACATGTCATGGTGTTCCCTTATCCATAATCTCCGACCGTGACAACCGTTTTACCTCCAACTTTTGGCAATCCCTTCAAAAATCTTTGGGGACTCGTGTGGATCTTAGTACAGCTTATCATCCCCAAACAGATGGTCAAACCGAGAGAACCATCCAAACCTTGGAAGACATGCTCCGTTCTTGCATAATCGAGTTTGGAGGAAATTGGGATGATCACTTACCTCTCATTGGATTTCCCTATAACAACAACTACCATACTAGCATAAAATGTGCTCCTTTTGAGGCTTTGTATGGTAGGAAATGTCGAACACCCGTATGCTGGACCGAGACTGGTGACTCGCAAGTTATTGGTCCCGAAATCGTTCAAGCAACCTCTGCCAGGATTGCCATCATTCAAGAAAGACTTAAGGCCGCTCGTGACCGACAAAAGAATTATGCCGACAATCGAAGGAAACCACTTGAGTTTTAAGTTGGCGACTGAGTCCTACTCAAAGTTTCCCCCTGGAAAGGTGTTGTCCGATTTGGGAAAAAGGGAAAACTTGCTCCTAGGTATGTTGGACCTTTTGAGATTCTTGAAAGGATTGGTCCAGTGGCATATAAACTCAAATTACCTCAAGAATTGTGTGGTATTCATGACACTTTCCATGTTTCTAACCTCAAGAAATGCTTAGCCGATGAAACTCAGCCTATTCCCTTTAATGATATTCACATTGATGATAAACTTCAATTTGTTGAGGAACCTATCGAAATTGTGGATCGTGATGTCAAGAAACTCAAGCGAAGTCGAATCCGTCTAGTGAAGGTGAAGTGGAACTACAAATAAAGACCAGAGTTTACTTGGGAACTTGAAGATCAAATGAAACAGAAATACCCTCATCTTTTTCAATCCGAACAGTTTCCACTATTTAATTTCGGGACGAAATTCCCTTAACTAGGGGAGCCTGTAACATCTATGGATTTTTCTTGCAAAAACGCTAGTCTTTTGTGCTCGTATTTAATAAAGTTCTCGTATTAATTTCATCATCTACATTTATTAGTGTTGAATTATGTGTTATTTATTGAATAACATTATCTTTATATATGTAATTATACGATCCTATGTTTATTTCATCATAATCGTGCTTAATCGTTAATATGACACATTGAACCGGAATGCCTAGATTAATATTTTATAGCATGTAACAAAATATTTTGTTATTATTAAATTTTATCCTAAGTATTTAAATTAATCATGTGGTTTAAAAAGAGAAAATTCTAGAACCTTCTTAGTTAACCTTATTCCTTAAGTGAGTTTATCTAATCTTTTAATTTAAAAACAAAAAAATAAATAAATAAAAAGTGCCGTGCACTTTTAATGCACACACACATAATTTATTTGTTTTAATCTTATTATTATTATTATTATTATTATTATCTTTAAGATGATCTATTAAGTTTTAAACAAGTTTTATCTCTATATGAATCATATTCAAACCTTCCACCCTTCACTATAAATAGACCCCCTCATTCTCATTATTTTTCACACCAAATCCCATTTTCTCTTTTCTCTCTAAGTATAATTAAGTAAGTTTTACATATTTTTTTTTGTTGTTCTTCATATTTCTTTGATTTTGATCTTGTTCTTATGAACTTATTTTAGTTTGTTCTTATGTTCTTGAGTTTTCTTTTAAATCTTCATAATTGTTCATATACTCTCATCATGATCATCATAAATTATTAATAAAACCCTTACTTTTTGCTCTAAAGGATTATGATGATCATGTTATTCCAAGGGATCGCAATTATTTTCTCAAAATATTGGATCAAAGTATAATTTTTTCACGAACAACTATGAATATTCTTATGATCTTCAAAAACTCATAAAGTTATCATAACTGAAAATTATATTTACATAATTGGTCGTTATACTTTCATAAATGTCAATAAATATCCTAAATTATAATATTTACACTTTAAACCTTATACTTTCTTAAATGCCAATAAACACCCAAACAATATGATATCACACGTTTAACCTCGTACTTTATTATTTATCAAAACTATTCTAAAACATTTTGAGTTAGTATAAAAATAGAATATAAATCGGGTATGTATGTATCTGACAAGCAAACGGTTCTGTCTAAGGCAAGAGTGGCGTAAATAATCCCATTGGACCCGTGACTCTTACCTGGGAATCAACTTGCTGGAGGTCATGTTCTTGGTTTAGAACATTCTAGTATGCGACACTCTAACTAATTTAAAAATCAAAATTAATCTAGGGCATCCCGTAACCGGTTCAACAAACTCTTGCTCGCGTTCGTGTTCATCCGTCAAGCAAGGTGAGTTCATAGCCCCTTTTACCTGCTCTTGAACGTTTTATAATTCGGGGTGGAAACATGCATAATCATCTTGTTTTACATGCTATTTGAATCAAGCTTTATTTCATAATATTCATTATGTGTGATCATTACAAGTGTATACATATTCTCATTGACAACCATTAACTTGTTAAAGCCCGTGGTAGTATGATGATAGATCTATTGGCTCGACCCGCCCACTCAGGCCTCGGGTAGAGGCCTGTGTGTTCAGAATCCAACGATCGTTAAACATTAAACATAAAAGTCTAATCGTGGATTAGACGACTCGCTAAACGTGTCAGAGGTTTGGCTGTAATCACTAAAGTATACAAAGTAACTTAACACATATGGAATGTTTTCAACATAAAACTTATTTTTAAAAACCTATGTTCTCACAAACTATTTTTAGTTGACACTCTCGCATGTTTTTCAGGTGATGGAAATTAAGTTATGGAGATTCTTGAAGTTTCATATAGGGGATGAGTCATACTTAGAAGTTGAATGAATAAAGTGCTATGTCATGTTTTCTATTTGGATTATATTTGGTTTGAATAATTTGTTGGTTTATCTTAATATGAGTTTTTACATTTAATACCATGTGCATGATTTCAATCTACGCACGCCCCGGTGTTTCATCCTTCGGCCGGGGGGTGTGATAATTGCGGTCATCGTCACCCTCGTGGCCACTCTTGGCGCCCGATGTGCTCGCCTCGAGGTCAAAACGTGGCGATAGTACTGTGTACTCCTCTCGCAATAGTTGTTTATTTAAAAGTGTGTTTTGTGTGTGTTGGGGGGGGGGGGGGAGGGTGACTGTGGTAATAAACAAATGGGTATGACCGTCGGCTAAACTCCAATTACTAGAATCCATCGGGTAATTACTAACTAGTGGGAGCCATTGCTGGTGAAGAATATTGCGATGTCGGAGTTTGATTACTATGGATTGCTTGATGAGGTCTTAGAGGTTAAATATTATGACGTTTGTAGCATTGTTTTGATCTTCACGTGTGCCTGACTTAATACTAATCACGAGGTTTGAGTGGAACCATAATATGGCTTCGCATATATCAATTTTTTATCGAAGCTAAAGAGTAACGACTAGTTTATTTTCTAGCATCACAAGTGAAACAAGCTGGGATGATTTGAATCATTAATGGGTTAAAGTGAGGACGAAGCCAAGTGGGATATATGAATTAGAACAATGTGTTTACGAACTCCCCGATATAATAACATAGATGCCAAAAACACATTCTTTAAATCAATGAATTGGTAAACATGTTAACGATAGTAAAAATAAACTAAGAAGAAGAACTTGCATGATTTGCCAAAGAGAGGGGCCATCGAACTCGATCATGACGACACTAATGATCGAGAGGATGCTAACAACGGGGAAGAAGAACTTGAAGGTACATATGAAGATACAAAAATGACCCAAGTTTCTCTGATCATTTTTTCTAACGACTGGACTTTAAGCAAAGATGTACCAATTCAAATCGTATACGTGCTGCTTTTGCGTATTTGAATTCACTTGGTAACTTTATTTTTGTACTAATTTGTGGTGTCATTTTGTAGCAGGTGTGGAATGGTTTTGCAGAAAACTAGAAGGGGAGGGAGTTTTATTATATTTTAATTAAGCTAATTTTAGTGAGCTAATGACTTTACTAAACTCTTGTTACAACTTATAAAAATAAACACTAATAAGTAGAGAGTTTAAGGGTTAGAGATGACACAACCAGATTTATAGAGGTTCAAGTGAATGTTAACTGATCCCTCAAAATACAAGTAAGATAGTTGGAATGATAACTTAGAAAAGCTCTTCTTTTTGCTCTATTCTTTGATATCTTCTCTAGATAATTGAAAGTTGATTAGACTTGAAAAATGGGATAGATTAACCTTGAAGAGTGTATGAAAATTTTGTAGAGAAAAGGGGTGTAGACTTAGTTTGAATAAGTCTTATATTTTCAATCATATGAGATGCACGGATAGGGACTGGGCACCCAACAGTCGATCCTAAGGTCCTACCAGCGAATGTGGACGCGCAGTCCACTTCACATTGGTTTGGCAATGAAAACGTTACGTGTGGTCATTGTCTTCATTTTTTTTTCTTATTTTGGTTTACCAACGCATGTGAGAATCCATCCGTATCACTTTCCATTTCACCATACAACACAACCCAATTATTACACTCATTTTGTTAAATATACTTTATAATTTTCATCCAAAACTTCAACCTTGCCTTCTAAGAGTTTGACTTTCCCATTGGGTGAAGGTTGGCTGTTCAATGCATGGCTTGAATGAATCAATGAAAGATAGACCCAAAGTGGAATAAGTCTTTCAAATATTACATGCTTAAACAATTTTGTTTAACTATATTTTTATATACTTATCTTAAGTTTATAAAAACTAACAGTCTAAATTGACCAAGTTGTTAATTAATCTTTAGTGGATTAATCTTGTGATTTCTTCATCTTCATGTTGATGTAGAGGTTTTTATTTAACACTTTGTAGACTTGAACTTGATAAATTTTCTAATATTTGATCTTGATTGTGTAGTCTTGATTAAGTATATTGTTGCTTAATTGTGACTAAAGATAATTAAGTGTTAAGATACATGTGTGTGACATATAGCAATATAGCATTAATGATAAACAAATACTATTTTATGACACATTGTTTTAATAAAGTCAATATCAAAATATTAATAATGATTAAAGTTTAATCTATTATTTCCTAACAGATTTGTTGCTTAAATCAGGTAGAATGTCGGTAGGTTTTTCAAATGATTTGTATAAGAGCATTCTCATCCTGTTCCCTACCCTATATCCATATATATCATATAATTACACTAAAAAATACTGTATTTTCTCTCTCCTGTTTAATTAAATAATAATTTTTATACTTTTATCATCATATTTTCTCTCTTTCACTCACAATTACTTTATAAAAATATTAAAAAATTATACAGTATCTACAGTAAAATCTCAAATTTAACTTTCTTATAAAAATTTTCCCTCTCATCTACTCATAACCATACCATATAATTTGCAAATTCCCTTCACATAATTATAGGGAACGGGTTGAGAATGTTCTAAGTAGCGGTAATGTTACTTTGAGTTACAACCTAACCACACGTATCAGTTTTGACAACTATATAAGTCGTTATGACTTTGTATTTATAGAACTATATAGTTTCACCATTTATCCCATCACTTTTTGGGATAGACAAATTGGTTAGAATTAAATAACAGCCCATTAAATAATACTAATAATATTAAGATGTTTAAACGGTGTCCTGTGTAAAAATAAACAAATTATAGGGCTGAAAAGAGACAACTTAGGTGTAAAGTCTACAATTGTAAGTGTTTTTATCAAGTTACATTATTTTTCAATAATATGAATAAATAACAAAATTTGGAGAACTAAAAACCAAAAGACCAAATTTTGAACACACAATTATTTTAAATTTTAATACTATCTACAATACTATTAAAATAATAGCTCTTTCTATAAATAATATACATTCTCATAATTTTTTTCTAATAAAATAATTTAAAATTATATTAAATTACATCAACTTAATTATATTCAACATATTTTAATCTAATATAATAATAATAATAGTAATAGTAATAGTAATAATAATAATAATAATAATAATAATAATAATAATAATCTACTATACTATTAAAACAATAACTCTTTCTATAAATAATATACATTCTCATAATTTCTTTCTAATAAAATAATTCAAAATTATATTAAATTACATTCAACTTAATTATATTCAACATATTTTAATTTAATATACTATTAATAATAATAATAATGCATGTGTTTCTTAATGAGTTTGAGTTTTTCTTTTCAAAGTTTCATAGTAGTTATTTTTATTTTGGTTTCATTTAGGCTTTTGGTTTTTGTTCGGTTTTTGTTTTTATAAAGTTGTTTCGTTTCAGTTTAGTTTTGGTTTGATTTTGTTTTTCTAGTTTTGTTTTAAGTGGGTTTAACTTTATTCAGTTTTTCGTTTTGGTTTTCACAGTTTTTGTTTTTGGTTCGATTTCAGACTTATCTGTTTTAGTGTTCTAGTTTCATTTCGGTTTTTTTTAGTTTTATTGGTATTTGTTTTATTTAGGTTTTCGGTTTTGGTTTTGTTTTAATTTTTTTCAATTTAGTTTCGGTTCAATTTGTATTTAGTTTGTTTGGTGTTTTGTTTTAGTGTCAATTGAAAAGTAAAAGAATATGAAGGATTCACAAATTAAGTGAAAGGTTCACATGAGTTTCAACTTTCAAGTGGGCTGAAGTTATTAAAACTCTATATTTTTTTTATCTTCATAACCATTAATAATTAATTGGCATTTGGTAGAAAGTATTTCAAAAAGCTAATAACGTTGCATGTGCTACCCTTCATATTTTTCTTAGTTTTCAGGTGTGTTATACGAGTCAATATAAAAAGGTATCGATTTTGTTCGGGTTTCAACGGGTCTTTTTAAAATCGTATCGAATTGGTTTGGGTTATAACGGGTCAATTTTAGAAAATATCGATTTGGTCCGGTTAAAATGGGTCATTCTCAAAACGTAACGATTTAATTCTGGTCAAAACATGTCATTTTAAAAATGTTTCGATTTTGTGATGTTCTTAAATGCGTTTTGGACGTGCTTCAGTTTATTATGGTGCAATACTTTTCACATGAAATATAAAAACAGTTTTCGTAGTCAGTTGGTCACTATGTTTGTTAGGTTGATATATGAATGTTTATGTCATCAACTGTGTTCCCGGTCCAAAAAGAAAAGTAACCCGAATCATTCTTGGATGCTTATCAGGAATCTTTCATGGATGCTTATTTTCTGATTTGCTTGCTTTACAGACTAATATTAGTAAGGTTTGTTTGTTTTCTGTTAATATTTTTTTAAAGTTTATGAAGTTTATGCTTTGAAGTGTTTAAATTTTCTTCGTTAACATTTTACTATTTAAAGTTATTCTTTGTATGTTTATGTATTTCAATACTTTGTTTGCGCATGAATATTAATTGCAATTAGAAATCATGTTGTTGTCTCAAAAATATATTAAAAAATAACTTGTTTTTTGAAATTATATATATGTTTACTTGACTATTTCTATATTTCCGCCCGTGTCGTACACGGGTCAATAACCTAGTACTCAACTATTTCAACATGCAATTAAATATAAGTAATGCTTGATTAAGTAAAACGCATAAGACGGTTAATTTTTTCTTGATCAATAAAATGTTACATTATACATGGATTAACCCTTTGATATTTTATTATACGGTCTACACCCTAATTACCTTAGCACCTCATCACAATTAGATTGAGAGACGGTCAAGCATTAGAAATTGAGATTGAAAATGAGGAAAAAGTAAAGAAATATATAAACTTTACAAACGCTCTTCATGTTGCTTATAGTAATGAGTTCTTTTTTTCCACCCAAAATCTTAACATTGCATTTGCAACAATTTATACCTAACACTAGTTTCTGAAGGAACGATCACCATCCCACTAGATTAAAAGGTCATGTGTTTATTACAGTGAGTAGAATACTAGGATAATAACCCGTGTTACACATGGGTGGAAAACATATCAAGAAACAATAAAAATTGTAAAAAACATATTCAATCAACACAAATATTTGGCATTAGTTTTTTACCAGCAAATATTACAAAAGATGTTAAACTATGTCTATAACATAAAAAGAAAATACTTTATAAATAAATAATTCAGTAAATAAGGAATAATATAACATAAATGAACCATTATACCTGGAAAAAAAACACATTACTAACAGATTTTGTAATATTATTTGAAAACTAAGCTTACAAATACATATCAGGTTTAAACTTATATTTTCACCCGTGCCGAGTTTTTGTTCAAAAACCTTTTGAAACAAAAATTGTCGGTTATAAATGAGGTGAAGAATCTGGTTACAAACGATGGGGAGCGTTATGAATTTTGAACGAAGCATGTGCCTTTTAAAGAAGAAACGATGAACAATTTAAACCTAATAAATTTAATAAGTTTTTTAATTCTAACAATAATTAGAATAATTAATATCATAATTACATTAATAAGTTACAAAAATATAAAAGTCAATATCATTGATTAAAATTTTATTATGAATATGTGGAAATTAGATTTATGAAACGTTGATGACATGGAAGCCTATGTGGACAACATAAGTGAAGGACATGTGGACAAAATTATGTTGTTTTAATATATTAGTTAGATTAGATGCTCGTTAAATCAATTACTATTGTTTGACTAATATTATACCAAATAAAGGAATGTGTTAAATATAATAAACTAATATTTTAATTATTATAATAGTTATGTTCCTATTCATATATATAATAAGATTTTCAAATTTTAAATTGATAGGTTATAAAAATAAATTAATATTAATGAAACTTGGAAAAAGACGTGTTAGGAATAAAAAATCACAATATATAAACTTAATTTTAAGTAACAAACATATTAAAAATCATATTGATTAACCGATAATTTTAAAAAAATCATACCTTTAAACCCTAAATAAATTAAAACATAAATCAATTAATAGGAATAGATTAAAAATCAAATCTATTAATCATTAGTATAAAAAATCATGCAGTTAAACCCTAAATCCAATAACAGTGAATCAAGTTGATGTTGTTCTTCACAAAAACCGATTAAACACTAAAATATAAATCATACCTAATAATTGCAAACGATGAACATATTTGATGTTGTTTGGATTATGAAACCGACAAATCATGAAGAACCGGTTATAGATGAGGCGAAAAATCTGGTTACAAACGATGGGGAACGTTATGATATTTGAATGAAGCATGTGCATTTTAAAGAAGAAACGATGAACAATCTAAACTTAGTAATTTAATAAGTTTTATAATTCTAACAATAATTAGAATAATTAATATCATAATTACATTAATAAGTTACAAAAATATAAAAGTTAATATCATTGATTAAAATTTTGTTATGAATATATGGAAAATAGATTTATGGAAGGTTGATGACATGAAGGCCTATTTAAACAACCTAGGTGAAAGACATGTGAACAAAATTGTGCTGCTTTAATATATTAGTTAGATTAATCATAAAGACATTTAAAATGTCGGTTACTGAAATAATGCATATAATTATAATTATTGTATTTTAGCCGATATTACAATAAAAACAATTTGATAATGAGATATTTATTCAAAGCATAATAAGATAATAATACATCGACATTGACGTTTGTTTATGACCCGTGATATTTATAGATAAAATTATATAAAACAGCCATGGACTGATGGGCGGCCTTAATTTATAAATTATTTAAGATTCAATTTATTTTAATTGAAGGCCTAACGTTGCGTCTTTAATTAGATTTTACTAGCTGAGATATGTTATTCTGTTCTCTGTGTCGCATCTTAGTTACTCATCTATCATAGACTAAAATTTCTATCATAGACTAATAATGTTGTTATATTGGTATTTACGATACGATCCGACTCGACCAGGTTTTACAAAGATTTTAGGTCGAATCACTATGTTTTAAGAAACGTACAATAAAACAAACCGACCGGGTTATGTTTGATAACATCTATGAAATAATAGTATTATATGAATGAATTAATTATTTGATTACACATTAAAACAAGTGATCAAAAACTTTATAACCTTAGTTATTAACTATGCATAACTTTTAGGGTGCCACAAAAGTGATGTAACTAACCCCGGAACATCATGGCTTAGCCCTTTGCATAGTTGTTAACGAAAGCGAGAGCGATGCTAGCCAAATGCGCAATATTCAAAACATGTTTACGAACCATGGTTTTGACCTCAGCATTCATATTTTTGTTGGAAAACCCATCCGTGCATGTGTCATCATCTATTAAAGCCGCACGGACCCATGTTTCTATACCGTTCATATTAAACAAGAAATCGGGTCCGAAATGGACTTTACCCATCTCCACCATGGATATGTGGAGCTCATAAGCCGAGTCACTGATCTCCTCAAGGCAATCCTTCATGGCATTCAATTCCCTTCGTGTCAATTTGTGGGTTTTCGAATAAGTTACAAGTTGTTTAGAAGTGGTCCGTGTGGTGCTAAGGGTCGCGGCTAGGGCGGTTTGAGCCAACAGTCTTGGGCTGGTTCCGATTCTGGTTGCGAAACGTGAGAGGTACAAGTAGCAAAGCTCAGGGTACAAAGTGGTGTGGCATGATTTGTGGATGAAAAGAGTGTTGGATCTTGTCGGGCTTATGGCTAGGCTGAATATGATCATCAATGGTAGCCACATGTCGATCTCTCTCTCTCTCTCTCTCTTGATTCTCTCTCTAGAGGAATGAAGATAATGGATAATAGAGAAATGGGTCACTATATATGAGTGAAAAAATGCATACATTATAATTGTGGGCACGCTATATTATATATGTCACAATCTAGTATCTTATTGTACTATTGTATCCCATATACATGTGTCACAGAATTTTTGGATGCTTGATTTGACACAAATAATGTTTTTTATTAATTAAATGTTCACAAAAGTCTATAGGGACTGCTGTCAATGTGGTTTAGACACCTTCAAATCGTATGGTATATATGCAGATCATTTTTAGGTATTTGAGTGAAAGTGAACATACAGCGTTTGAAGTTATTTTTCGACACGTTTCCACTGGTGAATCCTTGCTAAAACTCTCTACCAATAGACATTGCTATTGAACTCACACAAAAAACAATCATTTTTTCTCTATAGCGTTTTTTACTGAAGAAAATGAAAATGAAAATGAAAATGAAAATGAAAATGAATGAGGTGGTGGCGGCTGCACGCCTACACCCCATTAGACTCCACGGTATGGGCGTCCTTGGGGTCTTTGATGGGGCGCGGAACACCACCGAGGGACGCGAAGAAGGGGGCGGCAAAGGGGTGGGTGCCTTTGGAACGACCGACGCTCTTGGAAGCTTTTCACACACACTCTCTCTCTCATATATATATATATATGTATATATATTGGGGCGGGAAGAAGAAGGGCTTCGAAGCTCTATTTCTTATGTGGCGATGACGTGGAGGGGCTTTAAAGCCAACAATTGCTATATTGCCCCTCTAACTTTTTATAATATTAAGAATCCATTAATATGGTGGAGTTATAATAAGAAGTGGAGTGTGTCTAAAAAGTGTAGAAAGTAATCTTGTGCGTTAGATTTGATGATCTGATGGTCTAGATGAAAAGTGTTTTGTAGGCGGTATGTTTTATTTTAATACTTGTTTATAACACTCCAGGGGCATATTCGTCCAGTGTGTTATAATTTTTAAACATAAGAAACCAAGAACATTAAGAACAATAACACATTATGTTGAACAAAAACACAATAGACATCATACTAATGCATCAACTTTAAACACTCCACAACACGTTATTCCTCTTGGCATTTCATCAAACAATTTGGGTGCAACACACTATGTTGAACATGATGAACAAAAACACAATAAACATCGTACTAATACATCAACTTTAAACACTCCACGAAATGTTATTCCTCTTCGGCATTTCATCAAACATTTGGTGCGCACTTTCTCCAACTTCACATACCCATTTATCATCGCAATTCACGTAACAACATCCTTATTCAAGCTCCCATCAAACAATCTTCGACACCTGTCTAACCAACCACAATCAGCATACAAACGAATCAAACCATTTAGCACAAAATCATAACTTTCCCACCCCAAATAACGGTTGAACACGATGGTGGTGATGACGGTGGTAGTTAAAGACAGTGGTACCTGAGGTTTAAGACGGCAATGACGATGGTAGTGGTGTTAAAGCCGATTGACAGTGAGTGGAACCTGGCGGTGGGTCGCGGTGGTGAATTCCGGTGGTTGAACGCAATGGTGGCAGGCTGAACACGACTGTGGCGGAGTGGGCAGCGGTGGTGACTTCCGGTGGATGAACGTGATGGTGGCGGTGGATGGCTGAACGTGGCGGCGGTGGCGGTGGGCAACGGTTGTGACTTCTGGTGGTTGAATGCAATGGTGGCGGTGGATGGCTGAACGCGGCATCGACGGGTAGCGTTGGTGACTTCCAGTGGTTAACCTGATTGGTGTTGGTGGCTGCTTGAACGGTTGTGATAGCAGGTTGAATCGGAGGTGGCTGGTTGTAGACGGTGGTGTCAAAATTGAAAGAGTTAGGAGTAGGGTTTTTTGTTTTGATTTGAAGAGAATATGATTTGTGGTTGTGATTATATTAAAGAGAGAGGGAGAGAAAGAGAAATAAACATTTTTCTATCCTACTTCTGTGTGTTAGTTTTAATCCAATGGTTCTAATAAGTTCCTATACTTTTTAGGAAATGTTTACTTTTTATTCTAACCTTGCTCTCCATAAATATTCAAAAGTATTTATATCTATATTTTATATCTATTATTAAAGCAACACAATATGACATCTTTCTATTTGTTGATTTGATTAATTTCTAAAAGTAACAAGCATTCTTAAAATTTCGTTTTAATAAACTAATTCAAAAAGGAAATAATAATTTACCAAAAAAATTCTTAATAAGCAAAATTAATGCCGGATCAAATTTGATATAACCAGGTTACGTTTTTGCAGGAAACGTTATTAAAAATTAATGATATTAATGTTTGACAATTTAAGTTTGTTATTTATTTTAAAAAATTAGTAAAAACCATTCATTTGGTTGTAAACCAAACAAGCCCAAATCTATGTAAAGAACGTTCTCTGCAAAAGACTTTCATGCTCATCATCTTCTATTCGAATGCAGGAGTTATATGACGTTTCCATCTCCAATTTGATTCAACCAATACTAGAATAGTAAGTATTAATAATAATTATGTTTAGTAGATTTCTTTTATCTCGGTTGATTTTATGGATTTTAAGGATGCTTTTCTAAATTGATTATATTCGATCGCAATGCTTCTAATATGTATATCCATGTGTATCCATTATCATTTTAATTATGAAGACCTAAATCGACTGTTAATGGATTTTCCGGATTGATTTTAATATCGTTTCCACCAAATGTTTGATGAAATGCTCTTTACCAAAATAACCCATTTAAATATTATTGCTGGTTATAGTCTAACAAGCATGGTTTTGTAGAACTTATATGATATTCATTTTCTATATTCATGAGCAAATAGCATTCAAAATGAAACATTTCGTATAGAAATTGCTTGGTTCGGACTTCTAAAGTTACTTATCTACTTGAAATCTTTTATAAGTTTGATAAAAAAAAAACTTTAACATTCTGTGAAGTCATTTCTCCATTAGATTTATGATGGATAGTTGTTTGTAACGCTCGAAAAGGAATAGTGTTTTTTTCTGCCATAGATCAATAAGCAAACAAAGTTACCACCTTTATTTGAAAATTTTAAAGTTTTTGGTTTTGTTTCGGTCGGTTTTTCTTTTTTCTATTTCATTTTTATTGGTTTTTACTTTTGTTTTGGTTTGATTTTTGTTGTTGGTTTTGTTTCAATTTATTTGGTTTTCGGTTTGGTTCACTTTTGTTTTATAGTTTCATTTTGTTTTGGTTTGTTTTCACTTTAATCAATTTTTTGTTTCGGTTTTTACAATTTTTGGTGTTGGTTCATTTTTGGGTGTATTGGTTTTTCCTTTCGGTTTAGTTTTAGTTTTTCAGTTTCTTTTCGGTTTTTTGTTTTGGTTCAGTTTAGGGATGGCAAAAAAACCCAAACCCGATGGGGAAAACCGAAACCCGCCCCGAACGGGGCGGGTTCGGGGACACTTAATCGGGGACGGGTCCGGGTTCGGGTTTTCCCCGTTTAAGTTAATCGGGTTCGGGGTGGGTATGGTATAGCCTGTACCCGCCCCGTATACCCGTTTAAAACCCGTTTAATTAAATATAATTTTTATATTTATATATAATATATTATTTATTAAATATAATTTTTATATTCGGGTATGACTTATTATTTACATTAATTTAACTTTATTCATTAATTGTATTAACTTTATTTATATATTAGGTGTCACAACGGAGCTTGATTTGTATCTACAAGAGAAAGTTTGGATAAAAGAAACTGAGATTGACCTTTTAGCTTGGTGGAAAACAAATGGTGTCAAGTACCCAAGGTTGCAAAAGATTGCTCGAGATATATTGGCGATTCCAATATCTACCGTTGCTTCCGAGTCCGCTTTTAGTACAAGTGGTAGATTGGTAAGTCCACATCGTAGCCGTCTTCATCCAAAAACATTGGAAGCGTTAATGTGCGCCCAAAGTTGGTTGTTGAATGAAATCAAAGGTAAACAAACATTTTATTTTTTATTTTTAACTTAGCTACTATATAAACTTTTGACTTTTGTGATATGAATATAGCAACTTGTTCAGAAGAATCCGAGGCATATTGCCAAACTATTGAATATGATTGTGACGATGGTATTGAGGTAATACATATATATATGGTTTATCGTTTACATTTTAATATGGTTTAACATTGATTCTTATATAGTTTCCAATTAATATGTTAATGTTTGATTATCATAGCAATCCGGCGTGACAAGTGTTTGAATGGTTGAATGGGTGCGGTATGGACGTGTAAGAAGGAAGTTAATTTCCGTTGTGATGGGAGAAATAAACATTTTTATGTATTAATAATGTCTTTTGTATGTGTAATGTGTTTGGATATTGAACTTTTTGTGTATTAATATTGTATTGTAATTTTGTATCATTTTCTTACAATCGGGTTTTAAACGGTGAACCCGACGGTTAAATGGGGATCCCCACGGGGAATTTAGCCCGTTTAAAAACCATTTATGCTAGACGGGTTCCCCGAATACCCGCGGTTTTCCCCGAATCCCCGATGGGGATTCCCCGTTTAGTCCCCGCGGGTTTTTAGACGGTTTTGGTAATGTGTTTTATAAACCGGGGCGGGTATGGGATTGGCATTCCCCGCCCCGAAACCGCCCCGTTGCCATCCCTAGTTCAGTTTTAGTTTTCTTTTTATTTCACTTTGGTTTTTGGTTTGTTTTGGTTTTTTGTTTTCTTGGTTTCATTTTCTTTTGATTTTGGTTCGAGGTTAGTTTTTGTTTTGGGTAAAAATCAACAAGTGTAATTTCGTAACCAAATTAGTAAGTGAGGTTTAGGTGCTTGATAGAAATGAACGTAAATGCAATGACACAAGGATTTGTTGCGAGGAAAAAACCCGTTATCCTGAGGATAACAAGAAAAAAACCCCGGGTGGTGAAAACTATCACCACCAGTTTATTAATAATCGAAAAAGGTTACAAATGTTTGGAGCTTTCTTCTCTAGATCGTGTTTACAGAGTAATGCTATAGCTAGAGTGTAAGTTGTGTGTCCTATATGATCTAAACAGCTCCTATTTATAGTTACAAGAAGGATCACTAGATAATAACTAGCAATAAAGAGCATTAATTGTCCTGATTATGATCTTGGAGCGGTTATGGCTTGCATATCATTGTTATAAACGAGTTGTAACTCCCTCCAACGTCTACAATCTTTAATGCTTTATTAATTGTTGACCGTTCTTGTCGTTTGGAGGATACTGCATCCTGAAGTTATCCTGAATATACCGCATTTCAGGATACCAAAAAGTCCTATGTATAACAGTTGCTTAGTGGTCCGAATCTTTAGGAGATCATGTGAAGTTGTATGACCTGGTAAACACCAAAGAAAGGTGGTTGAACTGTTAGTATAACGATATATTAAAGATACCTGTTGTTTGGGAGGATACTGTATCCTGAAGTTATTCTGAACGTATCCTTTGCTTAGGATACTGAAAATCCAAGCCCTAACAATTGTCCCCAAAATTTATGGCTGTAAAAGGTGGTTTACAGCTGTTGATTTTTTGAATCTTGAGTTCTTCACCCGATAATTATCCAGGTAAATTTCTTCCTCTCTTTGCTCTTCATCTTCAATCACCTTGAGTAACAAACTCAAGCTTTCCGTCATCAAGTCCAGGCTCAGGAGGCTAAGGCTGCTGGGCTGGAGACTCTCTTTTGGGACGTAACTTCTTGGAAGAAGGTGCTGGCGGAGTTGACTGGAGAGAACATGGAGGAAGTGGGCCCGAACGGAGTGGAGAAGGTAGCGGAACAGGCAGTGGAGGTGGCGATCAAGGATGCATTGAACGCGATTGGTGATGAAGCACAACTGGGCAATTAAGGTGGAAAAGACAAGGTCTGAGCCCAGTTTTTTTAAGTATGTTTGTTTGTAATGGCTTGTTGAACAATTTACTTTTCTGTTTTTTAACAAGGATGCTTTAGGATAATAGGATATATGGGTGGAGGGATTTTGACTTTTCAAGATGAAATCCATGTTATCTTGACTTCTTGAACATCTAGTAATGCTTGGGTGGAAGGATCTTCCACTTGTTAAAGATGAAGCCCTTGCATTGTCTTTTTATCCATCTGCACTCAATGTTAGTAACAACATAACCTTTTGGTTTTAACATTGTGTTCTTTTTGTCAATTTGAATAACTTGTCTGAGTATGTTTTGGTTAAGATATATCTATGAAATATTAATTATCTTGAGGATAATGTATCCTAGACACATTTCTTGAATTCATCCTACTTCAGAATAAAATACTTTAAAGATTATAAAAATATGTTTTGGATCTTTATTACGTATTAAGACAAAACATCTTTAAGGACAATGTATCCTTAAATCTTGTGTAAATGTGAATTGTCACAATTGAACCAAAAGATTACATTTTGAAAGACAAAAATATGTAAAAAGACTAGGTGTAAACTAAACCAAAAGATTATGTCTTGAAAGACAAAACATGTAAAAAAGACTAAGTGTAAAGATTACCTTTGTAGAGAACATTTATAAACTTAATAAGCTTACATATGATGTCCCCAGCTGTTGACCATTTTCCGTATCATGCCTTTGGAATTTGCTAAGTAAGCACAACTTAGTGATATTTTTACACTTAGCGATCTGACCGATCTTCGATCTGTCAAAACAAAGTTAGATAGTTCGGGCGATAAAGCCTTATTACTGGCGATAAAGCCTTTTTACTAGAGACAAGGTCTTTATTTAAGAGACATGAAAATTTCTAAACCTTAGATAAAACTGGGGAAAGTCCTAAACGTGAGGGCATGAAAATGCCGAGACTTTAGATAACAAGAAAATGTTATAAACCTTAGATAACATGAAAATGTTATAAACTGTATGCGTGACACGTCTGCCACTTATCTTAAGGATCCGGTATATAGCCAACAACAAACGGATTATTAGCTGGTCTGGTCCGCCTGCCTCGAACTATATCCGAATCATCGTGCGCTCCAGGAGGCGTTAGAAATGTGAAGACTTTTAAACCTTAGGAGATATCGGGGATATCATGTTCGTGTGGGAGGTGATCAGCCTCTAGCGGTTGTTAAGATAACATATCCTTGGGATAACTGCAAAACACTAAACTCTTACTGAGGGGTGGGTGTTAGCTTGGCTAACACCCCTCCGATGCTTAAGTCAATAAACTTGATTTAGAGATAATAACAGAAATATGTAAAAATAGATGAGGGGACATACCTTTATCCTGAGGATACGAACATACTGGTTAAGGAGACTAACAAAAATATGCCTTAAGGTGGATAGCATTCCAAGCTCTTGGTATTAGATCACCTTTCATAGTGATTAACCTGTAGACCCCTTTTCCTGCTTTTGAATCAATCAAGTAAGGACCTTACCACTTTGGAGCTAGCTTTCCATCTGCTGGGTTAGTGGTATTCTGAAATGCTTTTCTTAACACCATAACTCCTACTTGGAATCTTCGAATTATGATATTCTTGTTGTAGGACTTGGCTATTATTTGTTGGAATGCTGCAATTCTGATCCTAGCGAGATCTCTGAGTTCATCAATAGTATCCAGGTCTTCAGTAAGGCTTTGGTTGTGGGGGATGCTGGTTCTTGCTGTGGGGATCACCATTTCTGTAGGGATAATAGCTTCGGCCCCAAACACCAAAGAGAAAGGTGTTTGTCCTGTTGCATTTTTTGAAGTGGCCCTATCAGCACAAAGAACAAATGGTAGTTCTTCAGCCTATTTTCCTTTCTTGGATCCCAATTTCTTCTTCAAATTGTTGATGATGATCTTGTTACTAGATTCTGCTTGACCATTAGCTTGAGGATGTACTGGAGTCGAAGTCACCATCTTGATTCCCCAACTTTCGCACAAGCTGGTTGTTCTACTACCGATGAACTGTGATCCATTGTCACAAACAATCTCTGCCGGGATACCAAATCTTGTCAGGATATTACGTTTGATGAATGAGATCACATCCTTTTCTTTAATGTGGACAAATGCCTCTGCTTCGATCCACTTGGAGAAGTAATCTGTCATGGCAAGCATAAAGACTTTTCCACCAGGAGCCTTGGGCAGCTTTCTCACAATATCCATCCCCCATTTCATAAACGGCCACGGGGATATGATAGGATATAATGGTTCAGCTGGTTGATGTAAGATGTTGTTGTGTCTTTGACAAGCATCACATTTTTTAAAGAAGTTCATTGCGTCCTTCTTCATTGTTGGCCAGAAGTAACCTGTCCTCAGTATCTTGGATACTAAGGCTCTGCCCCCAGTGTGGTTTCCACAATCACCTTCATGTATATCCTTGAGAACTTCTTGTGCTTCTTGATATTCCAAACATCTCAAGTATAGACCTGCAAGTGATTATCTATACAACACATCATTTAGGATAATATACTTGGTTACCTTCATTCGTAATGCTCTGGGATTTTCTCTTTTTGGGATCATGTTATCCTGAAGATACCGTATTATGGGACGGGTCCAGGATATTGGATTGTCTTCAGGTAACGAAGTCTCCATGACTTCATGGTTCTCCTTTGTTGCTGGTGTCAAGATATGAACGATGGGTATCTTGATATCGTCTGGTATCTTGAGAGCTAATGCTAAATTTGCTAAGGCATCTGCTTCAGTGTTCTCTTCCCTTGGTACCTGTGATATATCAAATGTTTCGAAACACATAGCTAATTTCTTAACTATTTCTAAATATTTTGCTAAGTTTTCTGCATTTACTGCATAAGAGCCATTAAAATGGTTAGCTAGTAACAAAGAATCAACATAAACTTGAAGATACCTGACCTTCATGTCCTTAGCTAATTGCAAACCAGCTATTAAGGCTTCATATTCAGCCTCATTATTAGTAGCCTGAAATTCACAGGATATCGATAGAGGTATAATGTCCCCCCTGTGGCGATTTTAGCAAGATACCAAGACTTGTTCCTCTTATGTTGGAGACACCATCTGTATGCAAGGTCCAACTTTCCTTGATCTCTGATTGGTGAACTTTTTCCACTTCTTCGAGTATATCCTGGCTAAAATCAGCCACAAAGTCGGTAAGTGCCTGTGATTTGATGACTGTCCTTGGTTCATACAGTATATCGTATGCACTAAGTTTCACAGCCCACTTTGCTATCTTTCCTGACATTTCTGGTTTTCTCAAAACATCCTTAATACGATAGTTAGTTTTTACATGGATAACAAGAGTTTCAAAATAATGTCTTAATTTAGTAGAAGCCATTATAAGTGCTAAAATTAACTTTTCAAGATAAGAATACCTGGATTCAGCATCTAGTAGGCTTTTACTTACATAATATATTGGATGTTGTTGACCTTCATGATCTTTGACCAAGACAGCACTTATTGCACTCCCAGAAACGGCTAAGTACATGGATAATGGTTCACCATCAACTGGCTTCATCAGGAGTGGTGCTGAGGATAAGTATTCCTTCAAGGATATCAGAGCTCTTTCTTGCTTCTCTCCCCATTCGAATTTTTGATTCTTCCTCAGGATATCATAGAAGTCTTTATACTTCTCTGAAGATCTTGAGATGAATCTGTTGAGAGTAGCAATTCTTTCGGTCAATCTTTGGACATCTTTGACGTTCCTTGGCGATTTGATATCTAGGATGGCCTTGATTTGCTCAGCGCTTGCTTCTATTCCTCTTTTGGTGACCATTTATCCAAGGAATTTTCCTGCTTTAACCCCAAAATGACACTTGGCTGGATTCAACTTCATGTTGTATTCATCCAGGATGTCAAATGCTGTTGCCAAGTCTTTGAGATGATCCTTAGCCCTCCTTGACTTTACCACCATGTCATCGATGTAGACTTCCATCGTGTCCCCCAGATGGTCTTTGAACATCATGTTGACCAGTCTTTGGTATGTTGCATCTGTATTTTTTAATTCAAAAGGCATTGCAGTATAACAGTATATACCTGTGGGGGTCATGAAGGCTGTGTCTTCTTGATCTGAAGGCTCCATTTGAATTTGTTGAAATCCTAAGGATGCATCCATGAAGGTTAGCAGTTCATAACCAGCAGTTGCATCCACCATTGAATCAATGTGTGGGAGTGGAAATGGGTCTTTTGGACAGGCCTTATTTAGGTCTGTGAAGTCCACACATACTCTCCACTTTCCATTCTTCTTTTGGACTACTACTAGATTGGCTAACCATCTAGGGTAGTGGACTTCTCTTATCATTTTGGTCTTGAGCAACTTCTGCACTTCTTCTTGTATGATAACGTTTCTCTCAGGAGCAAACTTCCTTCGCCTTTGATGTACCGGCCTGAAAGATTTATCTATACCAAGTTTATGAGTAATTATGGACTTAGAGATACCTGTCATATCTTCATGTTTCCAAGCGAAGGTAGAGGCTCTTTCCTTTAAGAAGGATACTAATCCTTGTTCGATATCCTTAGGCATACCTGATCCTAACAATACTTTGATCTCGGCATCATGAGAATCCAAGGATACTTCCTTCACTTCTTCGTCTCTAGCCTGCAAGACCTTCCCTGGTTGTTTTTGTAATTGCTATGCCTGAGTGGGCTTTGTAGTCCACTTCATTAAAGATGCATAACATTCTTTTGTTTCTTGCTGATCGCTTTCAATCTTGATAACTCCCCATGGACTTGGTAGTTTCACGCATTGATGATAGGTTGATGGTACCGCCTTCATGCTGTGGATCCATGGCCTGCCTAATATCACATTACAACAAGATGAAGAGTCAATAACACAGAACTTTTGTAGGGAGTTAGTTCCCTCAACATATATTGGAAGTTTAATTTCTCCCAATGTGTTTTTGGTTTTGCCACTGAATCCCACAAGAACTGAGGACTTTGGGATAATCTCCATTTCCGGGATATCCATTTTCTTCAATGCATCCATCTGGATAATGTTCACAGAGCTTCCTCCATCAACGAGTATCCTGCGCACAAAACATTAGCTATACATAAAGTAACTTCCAAACCGTCATGGTTGGGATCAACAAGATCACATCGATCTTCCTCATCAAAGGAGATGATTCTTTGAGTTGTCAACGTGGAAGTACGGAGAGGTCTTTCTCTATTGTCCATCTTCGTTTCTTTGGAACGCTTCTTAGCTGCTGAATACGAGGTTCCACAAATTTCCGATCCTTCAGAGATAAAGGATACAACCTTGACTCCGGATGGTGGAGAAGGTGCCCTTTCAGGTTTCTTGACAGAATCTTGACTTTTGTTCTTGTTTCTTCCAAATAGTTCTTTTAGGTGTCCTTTGCTGAGAAAGTATCCTCTCTCCTTCCGAAGTGCTATACAATCGTCAGTGCGATGGCCAAAGTCTTCATGGAATGCACACCATTTAGACTTGTCTTTGCTGGATCCGGGTTTCTCATTTTTCTTGGGCCATCTGGCCTTGTCACCTAAATCCTGCATGGCACATATTACACCACCAATATCAATATTAAAACAACATTCAAAGATTTTACGATACTCCTCATCGTCTTCGTTTTCATCCACAGCGTTTATCCTAGAGGTATCTTGTTTGGAATAAGGCTTGGGCTTAGAGAACTTCCGTGGAGGGTCTGACTTCCTGTTGGTAGATTCATACTTCGGGATAACCAAACTTCCATGAGCCTTTTATCATCCTCTAGCCGTATGTATCTTTATAAGGCTTTGGTCTAGAGAACTTCTGTGGAGAGTCCAACTTCCTGTTGGTAGACTCATACTTCGGGATAACCAAACCTTCATGAGCCTTCTTATCATCCTCTTGCCGGATGTGTCTTAACGCCCTGTTTCTGACTTCATCAAGATTCCTGCAAGGAGTCATGACAAGATCATCATAGAAGGACGAATCCTTCTTTAACCCCATCTTGAGAGCTTCAACAGCAGCCGCCATGCCAAGGTTGGGGATATCCAAAGCTTCCCTGCTAAATCTAGTTATGTAATCCCTTAGGGATTCATTATTAGGTTGAACAATTCTATATAAGTCACCTGTCATTTTCTCAAAAGATCTACTACAAGAAAATTGATTATTGAATAAGTTAATCAAATGAGCAAAGGAAGTCATAGTATTTGAAGGGATACTTAATAACCATTTGAGGGCCAGCCCCGTTAGTGTTGAACCAAATCCCTTACACAAACAGGCTTCTTTGATTTCCGCGGGAATTGGGTTAACCTCCATCCCTTCTCTGTATTGAGCTACGTGTGCCTCAGGATCCGTAGGGCCATCGTACAGTTTCATGCTAGGTGTCTGGAATTTCTTGGGGATCTCCACGTCGCATATAGGCCAAGTGAACCTGGATAATCTATGACTGCCTACTGGAACTTCAGCTATGGGACAGATTATCCCCGGGATATTGGAAATCATATCTTTCATTTTCTGCAATTCCCTGGCTATCTCGGGAGATATCCCCTTATCCTGCACAGATCCACGGTTAGTGTATAAATTAGCATTAAGTAAACTGTTACCGAGATCATGGTTAGGTATCTGGTATCCTAAGCCTTGACGGCTAGTTCCTCCATTGAGGGTATCCTCAGGATAAGGTGGCGTCTGCATAGGGATGTCATCTCCAACATGTACTTCAGAGGACACCGTTGGAGATCCTGACATGAATATGCCAGCTGGCGTGGTTGAACGAGGCTGCATGTTGATGTAGTCCGGCTTCGTCGGTCTGGGTAACTCCAAGGATACCGGAGGATAGATTCCCCGATATCCTGATTGCTGCTGAGACGGGATCCTTGTTGGTTGTGTCCCCAAGGATCCGATATTCTAAAGAATAGATGATCGTGGAGAATCATAATCAAGAACCCTGGGCATGATTGGAGTATTCTCCTGCCCCGGTTTCTTTTTGATCTCTTCAATTTCCTTGAATAACCTTGAGTTGGTCTTTTCTTGCTGCTCCATGTGAGTTTTGACCTGTTTCATCAACACAAAAATGTCATTGTTAGATATAACCGGATCTACCGTGTAGAGGTTCCCGGGTATGGTGGAAGTTTTCCTCTAGGTTGAGTGTTCTTCTTCGGGACTGGTGGAGGACCAAGGTTAACACTTGAAGTAGCGGTGACCACCGGAGCAAAAATGGAGCTGGTTTTTGGTTGTGAAGACATGATGAAAGGATGAAGGTGATGGAGAATGAAATAAACGGTTTTGAAAGATTGAAGCACCGATTGCCCCACGGTGGGCGCCAAATTATTTTGGGTAAAAATCAACAAGTGTAATTTCATAACCAAATTAGTAAGTGAGGTTTAAGTGCTTGATAGAAATGAACGTAAATGCAATGACACAAGGATTTGTTGCGAGGAAAAAACTCGTTATCCTGAGGATAACAAGAAAAAAACCCCGGGTGGTGAAAACTATCACCACCAGTTTATTAATAATCGAAAAAGGTTACAAATGTTTGGAGCTTTCTTCTCTAAATCGTGTTTACAGAGTAATGCTCTAGTTAGAGTGTAAGTTGTGTGTCCTATATGACCTAAACAGCTCCTATTTATAGTTACAAGAAGGATCACTAGATAATAACTAGCAATAAAGAGCATTAATTGTCCTGATTATGATCTTGGAGCGGTTATGACTTGCATATCATTGTTATAAACGAGTTGTAACTCTCTCCAACGTCTACAATCTTCAATGCCTTATTAATTGTTGACCGTTTCTTGTCGTTTGGAGGATACTGCATCCTGAAGTTATCCTGAATATACCACATTTCAGGATACCAAAAAGTCTCATGTATAACAGTTGCTTAGTGGTCCGAATCTTTAGGAGATCATGTGAAATTGTATGACCTGGTAAACATCAAAGAAAGGCGGTTGAACTATTAGTATAACGATATATTAAAGATACCTGTTGCTTGGGAGGATACTGTATCCTGAAGTTATTCTGAACATATCCTTTGCTTAGGATACTGAAAATCCGAGCCCTAACAGTTTTTTCGTTCCAGTCTGGTTTTATTTTTTTCGGTTTTTTGTTTAAGTTTTTTTAAGGTTTTTTTCCGTTTTAGACAGTGTTTTCGGTTTTTTATTTTGTTTTTATCGGCTTTTGGTTTTGTTTTAAATAGATTTTTTTGGTTGTTGGTTTCGTTTAAGTTTTTTAAGTTTCATTTCAATTTATTCGATTTAAAATTAAAATTTGTTATTGTTTCAGTTTTATAAGTTTCATTTCAACTAATTCGGTTTAAAATTAAAAGATAGGTTTCTTTTAGTTAACTATAGTTTTAATTCTTATTTATTTTAATATTATTCTTCCATGTTATGTTGTCTTATTTGTTAAATAAACAACCTAACGGACCATTTAATAAATGTACCTTTAATTTTAATTATTGAGCCTAAAATTTTATATGATATAATAATTATGTTAAAATTTCCAAATATATAATATTAATTGTTTTAGAAGTCTATACATTCTTAACAAACAAGTCTAACTATATTGAAAAACATTAATGTCATCAATTTCTCATTGATTTTATTACTTCCTATAATTTACAAACTTATTTTAAGCATATTCAATTTTTATTAAAACTCATTAATCTTACATTTACAAGAAAATAATTTAAAATTTTAAGTTATTGTTGTCTAGGATGTTTCATTCTCATTGAGATTTTTTTAATTATATGTTAACAATTAACATTTTAAGTGACCAAGATTAGTTGTATATTCTTAATCATTTCGGTGGGTAAATTAATGTTTTATAAAAGCTAAATATTAACATATTGTATTTCTTGTTTTATGTGATATTTTGAGTTGGTGATTTATTTTTCCGTGAATACAATTAGGTAAATTTTTCGTCGAAGATCCAATATTAAGCGTAAAAGTATAGCAAAGTGGTAAGAAGCCTAGAGTATATTGACCTGCATTCTAAGAGTGATACGGTTTCTAGGCCAAGAAGGAAGATAGGTATGCGCAAAAATAATAAACTTCATGGGTTGACCAGGTAATGCGTTAAAATAGCCTAAATCAAGTTGGTCATTTACTCTGTTTGTTCATTTTTTAAAATTATTTTATGAATAGTTACCATGCCAATTAAGATCAATAAAACAACATTTTTTTTGTAACCTTTGTATTTGATCTTGACATGGCGTAATCTGTTTTCACCCATATCATGTTGATGGGAAAAAACATAATTTTGTAACAACCTATTTTATTTGGTCATGATTAAGTCGAAACACTTTTTTTTCAATATTCTTAAAACTCTTTTATACATAATTAGCATCAAATATGAGTACAAAGTTATTTTGTTTCTTAGCATTGAGTATTGACCCTTTTGACCGGCTAGAGGTATAACACACATACAACCTGAGTGGACTCACTACCACCTATAGAATTTTTAACTCTCATTCGCTTGGTTTTATTTCTACCATTTTTGAGAACCAGTTTAAATGCTTGTTAGGGCTCGGATTTTCAGTATCCTAAACAAACGATATGTTCAAGATAACTCCAGGATATAGTATCCTCCGAAGATACAGGTATCCTTAAAATAATATTGTGCTAACGATTCCACCACCTTTCTTTGATGTTTACCTGGTCATACAACGTTCCCTTGTGCTCCTAATGACTCAGACTACTCGCCAACAACCTCAAAGTACGTGCTCAACAAGGTCAAACGACTGATAAGGAAAGAGTCTATTATCTCCGGAATTATAGGGATTACTTCAAATAACACGTGCTCAAAAAGGAAACGTGGAATCAAACGGCTAATTAGAAGGAGTCAATTATCTCCGGAATTTTAGGAATGTTTGTTAGCCAATTGTTTGTATAAATAGAGCAGCTATCTCTGGATCAAAAGACACACTTTACACAACTCTCACACTTTAGCAATAGTATCACTTGTAACACGATCTGAAAGAGAAAGAGCTCCACCACTTGTAACATTTTTCGATTATTAATAAACTGGTGGTGATAGTTTTCACCACCCGAGGTTTTTTTTCTTGTTATCCTCAGGATAACGGGTTTTTTCCTCGCAGCAAATCTCTGTGTTCCAGCACTTTTACGTTCATTTCAAGCAAGCACTGAGTCCCATTTACTAATTTGGTTACGAAATCACCTTTGTCAATTTTTGACCAAAAAATTTGGCGCCCACCGTGGGGCAATCGGTGCTTTAATCCATCAAAACCGTTTGTTCCACACTCAATTACTTTCATCCTTTCATTATGGCCTCACAACAAAAAACTAGCTCCATTCTTGTTCCGGTCACCACTGCTTCAAATGTTAACCCTGGTCCTCCGCCGGTCCCAAAGAAGAGCGCTCAACCCAAAGGAGAACTTCCACCGTACCCAGGAACCTCTACACGGGTAGATCCGGTTATTTCTAACAATTATATTTTTGCTTTGATGAAACAGGTCAAAACTCACATGGAGCAGCAAGAGAAGACCAACTCAAGGCTATTTATGGAGATTGAAGGGATCAAGAAAAAACCAGGGCATGAGACTACTCCAATCATGCCTGGGCTTTTGATTTTTGGCTCTCCAGGATCATCTATCCTTCAGAATCCTGGATACTTGGGGACACAATCAGCAAGGATTCCGTCTCAGCAGCAGTCAGGATACTGGGGAACCTACCCTTCGGTATCCTCGGAATTATCCAGACCTACGAGGCCAGACTCCATGAACATGCAGCCTCGTTCGACCATGCCAGCCGGCATATTCTCGTCAGGATCTCCTATGGTATCCTCTGAAGTGCATATTGGAGATGACATCCCTATGCAGACGTCACCTTGTCATGAGGATACTCTCTATGGAGGAACTAGCCGTCAAGGCTCAGGATACCAAAGACCTAACCATGACCTCGGTAACAGTTTACTTAATGCTAATTGATACACTAACTATGGATCTGTGCAGGATAAGGGGACATTCCCC
Source organism: Bidens hawaiensis (assembly GCF_021521415.1). Taxonomy (NCBI): domain Eukaryota; kingdom Viridiplantae; phylum Streptophyta; class Magnoliopsida; order Asterales; family Asteraceae; genus Bidens; species Bidens hawaiensis. The sequence goes on along the minus strand of NW_027491844.1, from coordinate 374,113 downwards.
GAGATAGCCAAGGAATTGTAGAAAATGAAGGAAATGATTTCCAATATCCCTGGGATAATCCGTCCCATAGCTGAAGTTCCGGTAGGCAGTCACAGATTATCCAGGTTCACATGGCCTATATGTGACGTGGAGATCCCCAAGAAGTTCCAAACGCCCAGCATGAAGCTGTACGATGGCACTACGGATCCTGAGGAACACGTAGCTCAGTATAGAGAAAGGATGGAGATCAACCCCATCCCTATTGACATCAAAGAAGCTTGCCTATGCAAGGGGTTCAGTTCAACACTAACGGGACCGGCTCTCAAATGGTTATTGAGTATTCCTTCCAACACTATTACTTCATTTGCTCATTTGATTAACTTATTCAATAATCAATTTTCTTGTAGTAGATCTTTTGAGAAAATGACAGGTAATTTATATAGAATTATTCAAAATAATAATGAATCCCTAAGGGATTACATAACTAGATTTAGCAGGGAAGCTTTGGATATCCCCAACCTTGATATGGCGGCTGCTATTGAAGCTCTCAAGATGGGGTTAAAGAAGGATTCATCCTTCTATGATGATCTTGTCATGACTCAATGCAGGAATCTTGATGAAGTCAGAAACAGGGCGTTAAGACACATCCGCCTAGAGAATGATAAGAAGGCTCATGAAGGTTTGGTTATCCCGAAGTATGAGTCTACCAACAGGAAGTCAGACTCTCCACAGAAGTTCTCTAGAACAAAGCCTTATTGAAGAATTAGACACTATTGATGAGCTCAGAGATCTAGCTAAGATCAGAATGGCAGCATATCAACAAAGAATAGCCAAGTCCTACAACAAGAACTCGAATCCGAAGATTCCAAGTAGGGGACATGGTGTTAAGAGAGGCATTCCAGAATACCACTAACCTAGCAGATGGGAAGTTAGCTCCAAAGTGGGAAGGTCCTTACTTGATTGATTCAGAAGCAGGCAAAGGGCCTACAGGTTAATCACTATGGAAGAAGTCCCTATACCAAGAGCTTGGAATGTTATCAATCTCAAGGCATATTTTTGTTAGTATCCTTAACTGGTATGTTCATATCCTCAACATCTTAGGATAAAGGTATGTTCCCTGATCTACTTTTACATTGTTTCATATTTAAACTTTATTATCTCTTTATCAAGTTTACTGACTTAAGCATCGGAGGGGTGTTAGCCAGGCTAACACCCACCCCTCATTAAGAGTTTAATGTTTTGCAGTTATCCCAAGGATATGTTATCTTCACAACATCAGAGGCTAATCACCTTACACACGAATAAGATATCTTGGATATCTTCTAAGGTTTAAAGGTTTTCACCTTTCCAACAAACGCCTGGAGCGCATGAATAAGATATCTTGGATATCTTCTAATGTTTAAAGGTTTTCACCTTTCCAACGAACGCTTGGAGGGCACGATGATTCGGATATAGTTCGAGGCAGGCGGACCAGACCAGCTGATAATCCGTTTGTTGTTGGCTATATACCGAATCCTTAAGATAAGTGGAAGACGTGTCACACATACGGTTTATAACATTTTCCTGTTATCTAAGGTTTATAACATTTTCATGTTATCTCAAGTTTTGGCATTTACATGCCCGTACATTTGGGACTTTCCCCAGTATTATCTCAAGCTTAGACATTTTCATGTCTCCTAATTCAAGGCCTAGTCACCAGTGAAAAGGCTTTATCACCAGTACACAGGCCTTGTCGCCAGTAAATGGGCTCTATCTCCAGGATTATCTAACTTTGTTTTGACAGATCGAAGATCGGACAAATCGCTAAATGTAGATATATTACAAAGTTGTTTTTGACTTAGCAAAATTCCAGAAACATGATACTTCAAAAAGCTCAACAATTGGGACATCATATGTAAGCTAACTAGACTTATAAATGATCTCCATGAAGGTACTTTTTACACTTAGTTCTATCACTCAATTTACATTTAAAGGTATGATCTTTTGGTTTGATTGTGATAACTCACACAAGGCATAAGGATATATTATCCTTAAGATGTTTTATGATAAGTCTTAAAGATATATTTTATAAAGAGATAATCCTTAAACTATTTTATTCTGAAATATAATAAGTTTAAGAAATATGTTTTTTGGGTACATTATCCTTAAGATGTTCTATTTCAAAAACTTAAGTCTCAAAAATATTTCTCGGACACATTATGAATAACGTATCAACATGAGTTATCTAAAATATAGTACAATTAAAACACAATGTAAAAGCCAAAAGATTATGTCATTACTAACGGAAATTGCAGGAAATTAAGAACAATGCCTAGGCTTCGTTCTCAACAAATAGGAAGACTCTTCCGCATTCTCTCCGCTCAGCTCCGCCACGATCTTCTCTAAAGCTGCCACATCCCAAACAGGAGTCTCCAACCCAGCAGCCTTAGCCTCCTGAACCTGGACTTGATGACGAAAAGCTTGAGTTTTTTACTCATGGTGATTGAAGATGAAAAGCAAAGAAAGAAAGACATTTACCTGGAAAATGATAGGCTTATCCACTCCATCTGCGGAATTCGAGATTCAAAAAAGCAACAGCTGTAAACCACCTTTTACAGCCGTTAATTTTGGGGACAATTGTTAGGGCTCAGATTTTCAGTATCCTAAGCAAACGATATGTTCATGATAACTCCAGGATATAGTATCCTCCGAAGATACATGTATCCTTAATATATTATTGTGCTAATGATTCCACCACCTTTCTTTGATGTTTACCAGGTCATACAACGTTCCCATGTGCTCCTAACGACTCGGACTACTCGCCAACAACCTCAAAGGACGTGCTCAACAAGGTCAAACGGCTGATAAGGAAAGAGTCTATTATCTCCGGAATTATAGGGATTACTTCAAATAACACGTGCTCAAAAAGGAAACGTGGAATCAAACGGCTAATTAGAAGGAGTCAATTATCTCCGGAATTTTAGGAATGTTTGTTAGTCAATTGTTTGTATAAATAGAGCAGCTATCTTTGGATCAAAAGACACACTTTACACAACTTTCACACTTTAGCAATAGTATCACTTGTAACACGATCCGAAAGAGAAAGAGCTCCACCACTTGTAACCTTTTTCGATTATTAATAAACGAGGTTTTTTTTCTTGTTATCCTCAGGATAACGGGTTTTTTCCTCGCAACAAATCTCTGTGTTCCAGCACTTTTACGTTCATTTCAAACAAGCACCGAGTTCCATTTAATAATTTGGTTACGAGATCACCTTTGTCAATTTTTGACCAAAACAATGCTGTTTTTATTAATCTTTGAGACTTAATACTTGCTTAAATATGGGAAAATAACTCAGATCGTGCTTTATTAATAGTTAAAGAATAACAGTCATCCTTAACATAATTGTGTGGTTAATGGGTTTATGTTTTAAAATCCATTCGCATCCCCATGCCAGCATACTATTAGTTCATATCCGTTATTAATTTATTGTTTATTTGATTTAAATATAATTTTTACAATAACTCTTACACACAATTCAATTTGCACAGATCCAGTACTCGAATCTGATCATCCTACATTGATTTCTCTACTCCTCCTAACAGTAGTAGATCAAATTTCAATATGGGTTTAATTGTGTGTGTATGTGTGTGTGCACGCGTGTGTGTCAGGTGATTGATTAATAAATTGATGCTTTTAATTTGTAGGAGGAATTAGGACTGAATTAAATGATTTCTCACAATGCAATGAAGGTGTTTTGGATACGTCGTCTTTGATTATGTCGAGAGGTTCGATATGATCTCTTAGGTTTTTTTTTCCGGATTTGAAATTTACATGATATCATACTACATGCATTTGTTTTCTAGGTTGTAACATCCGACTTTTTAAAACAATAAATAAAGGATATTTTATTATTTAATTGTGTGTTATAATTTGATTACGATTAAATAAAATAATAATAATAAATGAGTTGTTGGCTTAGGGTAAAGATGGACTTATAATATATTATGGACTTGGGGTGCAAATGGGCCTAAGGTCCATGGGCTTAGAGTATTTGAACTCCTTAAACCGCTCCTAAAACCCTAACTCTATCTCTCTCTTATTACATCTTTGCCTCCACACACTTAAAACACACATAAACACTCTTTTCATTCCGGATACGAGATATGAGACGAACCAAGGTGTTTCGTGAATCAATCTTCATCAAATAACAAGGAACATACCTAGATCATCACTCTAGTTCGAACCACGGCCGAAACGAACCCGGACCGAAGCCTAACCGAATCTAAAGGTATATTTAGTTAAAGGTTAGGTAATTGAGGTCGGTTTGCCATGAAACTTGGTGGAATGGTAAATCAGACCCTAACAAGTAGTAAAAATGTAACTTTATTATAAACAAATTAAAAAGTGTGATTCGGGTAAATTGGTTAATGTTCAAACACGAAAAAGATGTGTAAACGAAGTCGGTTTGACACGAAACTTGATAAGATAGTGAATTTGGTTATAAGGAACCAAAAAGTATTAGACTTGGTTGAAGAAAAAGATTTAAACAAAAAATGAACTTTAGCTCAAATCGCAAGATCGGAATCGCATTAAACATTAATGCGATTGCGATTGGTAGAAGGCAATTGCGATTTGTTGAATGCGATTGCGGTTGGAGGAAGGCAATTGCGATTAACTGGAATGCCAATGCGATTATGTCATGACATGAGATTGTGATTCCCCTGATATGCGATTATGATTCTGTCATGACATGCGATTGCGATTCCCCTGATATGCGATTGCGATTCTGTCATGACATGCGATTGCGATTCCCCTGATCTGTGATTGCGATTCTGTCATGACATGCGATTGCGATTCCCCTGATATCCGGTTACGATTATGTCATGACATGCGATTGCTATTCCCCTAGTATGCGATTACGATCTGAAGGTTATGCGACTGCTTAAGTTCCATGCGAATGCAATTCTGTTCCATGCCTATGCAATTGCTATTCCAGAAATGCGAATGCAATTTCATGTGCTTAAATGCTAGGCTTATTAGTCAGTTAAGTAGTAATTAACACATATATTTGTTAAACAGTTAGTCGTGCTCAGCTGAGAAATGGTGTTACATTAGGTTAGAAAGAAACAGGATCCAGGTGAGTTTCTAGCCCCTTTTCTCTATTATATTTTCGGGGTTGCGTGCATACTCAATATGATAAGTTAATACACTTAATTTAACTAGTAAGTGTATATTATGTGAATGCTGTATGAATATAGAAAGGTTAAGAATATGTATATAGACATATAATGATTTATATAAAGAAATATATGTATGGATGTATGGATGTATGACAACGTATGTATGGTCGTATGGTGTATAGAAAGGAGGGACCAGACTCTAATAATATTCGAGAGGATAGGGACCAGACCCTAATAATATCTGAGAGAATAGGGACCAGACCCTAATAATATCTGAGAGGATAGGGACTAGACCCCAATAATATCTTAGAGGATAGGGACCAGACCCTCATAATATTTGAGATGATAGAGACTAGACCCCTTATAATATCTGAGATGATAGATAGCAGACCCTTATAATATCTGAGAAGTTATAGGGCGAAAGGCTCTTTAAAACGTAGAAATAGCTAAGTGTGTATTAAGTAAGTTAAAACAAGAAAGTATGAAAGTATAAAAGTATGAAAGTATGAAAGTATAAAAGTATGATTGTATGTATATATGTATGAAAGAAAAGTAAACAGATTAAGTATGTAAATGTATGTTGCTTGATTAACTAGAACTCACCCAGCGTAGCAGACTTTTAGTAAGCACGCAGGCAAATAGAATGCAGCAGCTGGTTTGAGGAACACGCATGTCAGTAGAATAGAGAAGCCGACATTTGAAGACTTGAAGTTATAATGTTTTGTGATGTTTGAACTTAAAATACATATTTTGTTGTTTAAATTTAAGACTCATGTAATGAATGGTTAAAGTATTAATAATTCCGCGAAAGCTTTAATTCACTCTGATATTTAGAACTGTGTTTATGAGTAAATTCAACGCAAAGTAGGGCACCAGGGTTCGGGGCCTTACCTCAGGTGCAAGCTATGACTGGTCATGCTATAAATAACTACTTTGTAACAACGTCTCTTCAATGTAATATGTAAAATGGAACCATAGAAGATACCATCGTAACACGAAAATGCTGACAAATATGCAATTAATATGGTACCAAACTTAGCCTGCCCCAGTTTTCGTTGCATTTTTAGTTTTACTTGAATAAAGACAACCAACGTACTGGTATGCCTTCTAAGAAATCATACATGCAACTGAAGGAATTTAGGGGATTTATATGTAATTGGGAATTTAGTTTCAAGAATTATAATGTTCATTTACTATAACTTTAGGCCGTTAATAAAAATGTGACTATTATAGGTGTTGACCACTACTCAAGCATTTGATTAAACATGTATGAATTGGTTTTAAGGAATGATGTGTGGCAATTCAAATTGGTATTTTTATAACATTCTACCATGTAACCTCATTTTTTTGTAAGTTTACGTTTTTCAGTACTTCTTTCCATATGAATATGAATTACAATTATAAATCATGTTGTCGTCTCAAAAAACATATTGCCGTTTGAATTATGTGTGTGTACTTGAAAATTTCTATATTTCCGCCCCTGTCATACACGGTTCAATAACCTAGAATTACCATAAATATTTAAACACTTTTTATTTATTCCAATTAAACCCATAAAATTTAGAATGCTACAATATCCAACACCTTGATATCACTATATAGAACCTTGTCATATTTATCTAATCACCTCACATATTTTCCACCACTATTCTCACCCGTTTGCATTTGGTGTGATCGAGATGGCTTCGTTTTAGTCCTTACATACAAGATAATAAAATAAAACACATTAACCAATAGGTTGGTGACTCATTGGCAAAAAAAAACCTTTAAAACACAAATGTTGAGAGGTATTGGGTTCAAGCACACAAATGACAAAAATTCGCATCAAAGAAAAAAACATTCTTTGTTTAGTTTAAACAAAATTTATCGGTCAATACTATAGTCACTAGTTACTTAGAAAACAGAGAGCTACGAGGCAGCTTTTTTTTCCGTTCAATAAGATTGTATACTTTTTTTAGAAACCAGATTTCTACTCATCGCATTGTGGTGATGCAATGAAGTTAATTGGGCAGGTATCGGCTAGGTTCGTAATTTTAACTACAATAAACTAAAAAAGTAAACATATAGAAAAGTTGTAGCATTCGTATAACTTATGATAAAAATACATATTTAAAATTACATTTAGTTGGTTAGTAAAACCCGCACACTACGTCTGCAAGTCGATGCAAATCCGTGAGTATAAGTTGGATCAAAACTAAACCAAAATCAACAAAGTAGCCTATTAATTTAAAACCAAAAAATAAAAGCAATATCCATATATTTTAAACAAGGCAACCCGAAAACAAAACTTTGTGCGTTGCCCAAAAAACCGACACCAATTTGACCGGTCATATAAATAACATAAAACCCCTAAAAAGTAACATAAAATAATTAAAAAAACAAAAAAAAAATCAAGTGATTTAAAAAAATAAAAATAAAAATAAAAATAAAAAATAGGGAGACCAACCAAGTGCCGCTATGCGATCCAATCACATGACTACGACATCAAACCATAGCTTTTATTAATTTTTATAATTATTTTAGTAGTTACATAACCATTTATATTTTGTATATTTTAAAATGGCTAGATAGTGTATCGAAAGTCTTTTAAAAGAAGAGAGAAGTTCAGTTTTGGTCCCTGTAGATTATGAAAATTATTAATTTTAGTCTATTAGTTTATTTTATGTTTTTATGGTATAAAACTTTTATTTAATTATTAATTTTAGTCCAGCTCATTAACGTCATCCACAAACTGTTAGTTAATACAACTTTGAGTGCCCTTTTTTTTGTATGTTTCACATACTTTTAACCATATAATGTCATATTAGCGAAAACAATATGGTTAATTAGACTTTTGTGAAAACTTATTTGATATACTCATTGTTTTAAAAATCAGTATTTTACTCGTAATTGATTTGGTTCAGAAATGGTATGACCGGTTGAACCATGTTGAATAGTTTACAATGTAATTTCATATAAATACAACTTTAACTCAAAAAACAGTTCAAAAGTACACTAACAAACCTCAAACATGAATAAAACATCATATATGAACAATGATAAATCAAATAAAAACTTAATCCATTACAAAATATGTAAAAAAACCAACCTTAGATTTGCAGGATGTAAAATTTGTCTATTAGTGATTCATCATTTACTATGATTACTCGTTTCAACCTTATCCGTTAGGTTAAAAGTCATTTTTAAAATATATGGGCCACAAAAAAGTATCAAAAATATATTGGTTTAAAACCGGTTTGCTGGTTTAAACCGGTATTTAAAAAAAACCGGTGGCATGATGTTCTAGTAAACCGCCCAAAAATACCGAACTCTAAATACCGGTTGCCTTACCAAAATCCGGTATAACCTGTTCAACCGGCCGGTATATACCAGTTTTTAAAACACTGGATATAATACATAGCGTTTAAACGAACCGAACATCCTATGAACGTCCGGTGAACCGTTTGATGGGAAGTTCGTTTACGTTTGTCAATTTAATAAATGAATGAACATGAACAAAAAAATATTTCGTTCGGTAAGCTTAACAAACGAACAAGGGCCGCGCTCACTCAATAGTGTTCATGAACTGTTCAGTAATGTATTCGTTTACGTTCGACCGTTTACCTATGTATGGTTAGGTTCGCAATTTGTTTATGTTCGTTTGATTAGGGTTATGTGCTAATATGTAATCTAGTATTCAATTTGAAGTTTGAACTTATTTTTATATATTCAAATTAATATGTAATCATTTATGTTCATTAGAGTAGTTTTTTTTCGGTTGCCTGTGAGGGCTCGTTAGGGTCGCTAATGTCCGGTTGTCCAAAGTATGTGAAATATATATATATATATATATATATATATATATATATATATATATAAAAGAACTCAAAACTATATTAACTAACAATTTGGTGGTTGATGTCACCGGGTTTGACTAAAACCGATAGTAAAATAAAAATATTGCATCTTAAATGTTTAAAATTATTATTATATCAAAATTGATAATTTTTAGAAACCGCAACAAACAAAATGTAAGTTTTCTCTTAAAAGAAATCAAGTAACTTATGTATCAAACAAACGTCACCACTTAAAGTTGCGACAGAAACTAATATATTATTTATAAACTAGATTTTCATTTCAGCGCGTTGCGACAGGGCAATTAATAAAACCTCAACGTTGAAATCTGGGTGTTGGTAAAAACCAAGTGTTACGTCGGTGAGTTGGCGCGAATTCAATTAGTATCGTTTACGTTATTTATAGTATAGACACCAGTGATAAAACCTTAGCGTCCAAAAAAATATACTATCGTCAAATTGACATATAAAAAATAAATTATTTAAAACGAAGTTTGTTTCGTTAGTAAACCTGGGCGGTGGTAAAACCCAAACGTTATCAGTCCCGGACATTGAGGCGGTAACTGGACACAAATTCGGTCGGTTTCTGCAACGTTTGTTACGGTACAAGAGCTCAAAAAGGAAAAAAAAAATAAAAATTGAGTGGACCAGTGGAGTGGTGTCAGCCCGTAAACTCGGGCTTTGGTAAAACTAGGGATGAGCTCGGGATGGTACCGGTACCGACCGGTATCGATCCCGGAAATCCCGATCTCGAATTTTGGAAATAGTTGGTACCGGTACCGAAATGTTCGGTTCGGTACCGGTATGGTACCGGTATCGGTTCGGTACCGGTATTTCGTGAAAAATTCAGGAAATACCGGTACCGTACTGAAACCGAAAACTCAAAACTTGGTACCGATTCGGTACCAACGGTACCAAATCGGTACCGAATTCGGTACCGGTACCGGTACTAATCGGTACCCGTACTGAAAACGCTCATCCTTAGGTAAAACCGAGCGTTGTCGGTCCCAGACGTTGAGTCTATGCGAATTGGGTCGGTTTCGTCAAGTTTGTTATGATTTCGGAATTAAAACATACAAAATACAAAACAAATTATCATTCGGTCAACTTCCATCAGGGATGAGCTCGTGATGGTACCGGTACTGACCGGTACCGATCTCGAAACTCAGAAATATTTGGTATGGGTATTTCGTGCAAAATTCGGGAAATACCGATACTGTACCAAACCGTACCAGTACCGATACCGAAAACTAAACACTTGGTAATGATTCGGTACCGGTACCAGTACCGAAAATGCTCATCCATAACTTCAATTATGTTCGTTACGTACCAAAACGAAAAAACAAAAAAAAAAACAAAATTGTATGGACGAGTAAGGTGCCGCCAAGTGGCCCAATGGCTACTTAGCGGCACCAAACTTGTAGTTTATATATATTAGATACTTTACGCCGACTACTTAAAATTCATTGTAGGTTCATTCGGATAGTAAGAGGGTTTTGTCATAAGGCTTTCCTTCTAATGGGTCCTAGCTTCAAATTCAATAACTGTGTGCCTCTAAAAGGGAGAAAACATCATTGTTCTAGGATCAAATTTGAATCGAACTTTGACCATTTAAAAGAGATACCATTGCCACCATACTAACATGGTTCTAAAAAATTGCCGACTACTTAGAGCATTCCCAACTCATTCCCTACCCTATATTTATATATATCATATAGTTACACTAAAAATCATTGTTTTTTCTCTCTACTGTTTAATTAAATAATACTTTTTATACCTTTATCATTATATTTTCTCTTTCCTCAACTCACAACCACTTTTAGAAAATATTAAAAAATTATACGGTATGAACAATGAATCCCTAAATTTAACTTTCCCGTATAACATTTTCTCTCTCCTCTACTCATAACTACTCATAACGATACCATATAATTTACAAATCTTCCTTACAAAAATATAAGAAATAGGCTGAGAATATTCTTAGTCAATTACTATATGGAAATCAGATGACCCAAAAATAAATGGTGCAGAAACATGGTTGTGAAAACTCTTTTACCAACAAGGATAATGATATACGACCTACTTAATGTTGGCAATGATGTAAACTGTACTTAACGGCCTAGATTAAAAGTTTGTATATTAAAAATATTATTATTTGTATGCATGCATTATAGTTGATAGGTGACAATTATTTATAAATAATCGACTCATAACTACGATGACAATGAAAGACCTAGACACTCTTATTAGATATTTTTTAACGTCATTAAACAATATATTGATACGAAGAGGGGATCAAAAGAGTTATCTCTAATATATATAAACGAAAACGCTAAAATCCTATGTGTCACGATATGGTCGCTCCTCCTTTTTATGGAAGTCATCAAATTTCTTGATTTTTAAATGGAGGCCTCTCATTGATTTAACCAAAATTCATGTGTATGGGTCTTACCAAAACCAGATAGCTCTTAAAACGGGTTATAGCATCTCATTAAATTAAAAATTAATCTTACCAATTATTTTATATGAAAATCCTATAAAATAGAGATATACTAAAATTTAATATCCAATTTAAAAAGAAAAAGATATTATTTATAATTAATAAAAAATTTTATAGTAAAAACATAAGCGGGTCATGGGTCACCAAATCCAGATAGCTTTTAAACGGGTTATAACATATTATTTATTTATGAAACCCTTTCATCATCAAACCCTAAGTATATTATTAACTTTCTTACAATAAAGAAAATTAAAATCCAAAAAATAAATATTAAAAAACGAATAATGTAAAATAATAAATCTCTCAAGCCATCAGATTGCTTTATTTGTAAATAAAGGATTCTCATGCATTTAACCCGAATTCACGGGTAAAGGTCTCACTAAACCCAGATAGCTCTTAAACGGGTTATAACATCTCATTATATTAAAAATTATTCTAATCAAATATTTGATATGAAAATCCTATAAAATAGGGATATACTAAAAATTAATATCTTATTTTATTTAAAAAAAGATATTATTTATAATTAAAGAACAATTTTATAATAAAGAAAATAAACGGGTATATAGGTATCACCAAACCCAGATAGCTTTTAAACCGGATTATAACACATCATTTATTTGTGAAATCATTTTATCATCGAACCTCAAGTATATTAATTATTAACTTTTTTACAATAAATAAAATTAAAATCCAAATATACATACATAAATATTAAAAACAAATAATATAAAACAACCCCCGTAATACAGGGAATAAAATCTAGTAAAAAAATAAAACAAAATAAAATAATTTTTTGTATTTAATTACGTTTTGGACTTTAGTTAGTTATTATTTATTTTTCAAGTAGCATAATCCAGATCTTGTATTGTCATTGTAGTTTTTATATGTATTTCTTTCTAATAAAATTACAATGTTAAGTTATTAGCATGATTTTTCTTGCAGGTATTACCAAGAATTTAAATTTAAGCATGCAGCTAATGAGTTTTATCTCAACTAGTATTGAAGGGAAATGGATATTTAAGGCGAAGGCTACAAGGTTTGAAATTCGAATATGATCTCAACCGAGTCATTTGGGTGGCGGGTTTTCCTTGAAACAGGAGATAACGGACTTGGGCTACCCAAAGCCATCTACAATTGTTGATGTTTGGGCTGCCCTTTGCCATTGGGTAAGCTAAAGTATGTGGACTTTATTCGTTGTTCATTCAAAAAGAGAGTTAAGCATGCAATGTTCTATATTAGGCTACCTATTGTGGTCCGCGATGGGAGCCGCGAGAAGGGTGGCGTGAGTCACGTTAGTAGCTCACACCGCAACGTGGTGGCGCAAGAGAGGGGGCACGTGTCCACTCGCGGCTGGTAAAGAGAGGTTGGGTCTTGTGATTCGTATAAGAGCCGTCGGATTTTGCCCTTTTGAGTGTTGGCTTGTTTGAAAGAATGCATATTGTTACAGGGGGCATCACGATGAATAAGCCAACAAGTTGTGACCTAATTTGTTTACTGCATAATCTTTATTTTTATAGACAATTCATCGGTCTAACTAAATAGCATACATGCTATTTCTTATTTCTTGGCCAAATTTATAAGTTTAATTTTATTATTTGGTTCAGTTTTGTTTTAGATGGTTTCATAAATAAAAAAACAATTTATATATTATTTTCTTTTATTAGAAAATTTATTTTTTATTTTATATTGTTATTTCATATTTTTGAAAACAAAACAAAAGAAAAAAAATCAGAAAATTCGCTGAAGTCACCGTTCGCCTAAATCACAACAGGCTCAGATGGCTTTAGTGGTTGCTTCAACGAGTGTTCAGTTAGCATCCTTTCAGCACTGCATGACACAATATTATTAGATGAATTCAGAGGATGAATTCAACGACAACACATAGTCTTATGGTGAATGATAATGCTAAAATAATAATAACTAATTCAACAAGTGGCAATGCTACTCAATATTCTTGTTGCTGTATTATAATGTGACTTGCTCGTACTATTATTATTGTTACCAGAACTCGTACTTTCATCATTACTCTAACTAGTAGTTATTGTAAACCATTAGTTGTCAAGTCGATTCTTATATATACTTCGTGCCACATAAATAGGCTATGGTTATCCATACACTTTTGACCTACTCACACATCCTTTAACGTGGGGTTCTATACAATCATATAACCCCTATACGATCGTATGTAGAATGTGTGGATAACCAAAGGATGTACGGATATCCCCCTTAAATATCTTAAAACAATAGTGTTAATAGTAATGTGGCTTGTGAGGTCATATAACTTTACAAATCAACAATAAATTTTCAAAATCACATACATGGTATGCATAATGCCAAGGATGTTCTAATTAAACCAAAGTTGCAATCAAGTTCTACAAATGGAGATGAACACAACATCCAAATTCCGGATTCAATTTTCACCACCACCACACATAAAATTTCTGATGCCCGAAAAGAAAGATAAAAGTCTGCTGATTTAGTTCATATAGAACCTAATATATCGTTCTCTATGCCTCTAACATCACAATCTTTTTCTATTTGTCGCATCGTTTTATTTTTGGCAGTGATATTGTGATTTGGCATGCGTGTGACCGGTTCAACTTTTTAACATCTTTTTTTTGTATGCATTAACACCTTGGCAGCAACGTGCGGGTCTTAATACCGAGTTTACTCTAAAATACAAATTTTGTGGTTTGAAGATTTTGTCAATGATATACACGTTTTTTTTAACAACAATCCTAGATTTGCTAGGATAAATACACTACATGTCTTCTTCGTAACTTGAAACCCCAACCTTTTGATTGTAAGCACACATCTTAGCCACCAAGATGTCCCCTTAAATACAATATATAATTTTATCATTGAAAGTTGATTTTTTTTTAATAAAGATGGATCATGGATGGCCTAGTATTTAGCGTACGTAGATTGATGAGTTAAATATTGTAATTATATATTATAAGCAAGGTAGTGATTAAATCGAAACATAAGACAAGCGGGCAACAAGCTTTGCTGTTATATTTTTTGAATTGCAAAATCCAATCTTTTAAAAACCGCATTCGCTAATCTTGAAGTCATAACATTACTATACATGACTCGTTGAACTCGGCTAAGAACTCCACAGCTTCAAGCGCGAGGAAACCAAAAGTGTCAAAAGCAAAAGGAATAAATACATGATGGTTGTTAAGACATGCCTTCTCATGTTTAGTCATCTTGCCTAAAGCAGCTTTTAAAGCAATTTGACTGACTGTGAAACTATTACTCCCTAAGCTCACAAGAGGGGAAACCCCTATTAAATCAACACACGCATGTTTTCCTACTTTCCGTCCAAACAACAAAATGTCAGCCCGTCAAAAGATGATCTTCCCTCCGACGGGTCAGTCAGGAAATTCACGGGTGTTTCTTTTTTAACATAAATTCCGGCCCGCCTGAATATGTCAAAGAGCACATCCCTAGCCAGAGCGTGTAGGTACTTGAACCCCGGTAACTCTTTACAATGCACCGAGTGCTCTCCATATGAGTCTAAGCACGCCTTATGACCAACAGGACATATCTCATCAACTGGGAATAAATGAATCATGAGGCAATACTTAAGGATAGTACGATACTCCACTGGAGACATATGCTAGCCCAACCCATCTATAGGGATAACAAGAAGAAAATCTTGAGCATGTAGTGCTCGTAGACACTCAAAAATGACTTTTTGTCTACTTGTCATGTCGAAGTGTGACTCCATGTCACGAACACTTTTACTAAAAAGAGCATTCGCCAATACATGTTGGGCTTTAGAAGGGGCGGTCTCTTTGTTAGTGAAACTGCTAATATTGACGTTTGGAATCATATCACGAAGACAAGCCAAAGTACAAGAATAATCAGAATCCATCCCACAAATACCACTGTCTCGCAAAATGTGATCCTGAAGCGCCCACGATTAGGCTCTCGAGGCCACAAACGCATAGGAGGAAGCCTCTAGTGTTGAATACAACCCCAAACCCCCATTCTTAATGGGTACATAAACAAGTCGCCATTGGAGGTCTCCAAAGAAATAACCTCCACAAACTACAATGTCCTCGATCGCCTCAAGCAATCCCTTGTCAAAATATAGCGCTGCTTCCATCATGTGTACAGGTTGACATTCTCTCAAACCAAAGAAAAGTTTAGCAATATCCATATAAAACTTATGGCAAAAACTATGTTTTATCGTCAAATCTATAATATATATAAACGAATCACTTAAAATCCTACGTGTCGTGATGTGGTCGCTCCCCCTTTTATGAAAGCCACCAGATTGCTTGATTTTTAAATGGAGGCCTCTCATTGATTTAACCCAAATTCATGGGTATAGGTATTACCAAAACTAGATTGCTCTTAAACGGGTTATAACCTCTCATTAAATTAAAAATTAATCTTATCAATTATTTGATATGAAAATCCTATAAAATAGGGATATACTAAAATTTAATATCCAATTTAAAAAGAAAAAAATATTATTTAAAATTAGTAAACAATTTTATAGTAAAAAACATAAGCGGGTCATGGGTCACCAAATCCAGATAGCTTTTAAACGGGTTGTAACATATCATTTATTTATGAAACCCTTTCATCATCAAACCCTAAGTATATTATCAACTTTCTTACAACAAAGAAAATTAAAATCCAAAAAATAAATATTAAAAAATGTAAAACAACCATTCTCTCAAGCCATCAGATTGCTTTATTTGTAAATGAAGGTTTCTCATGCATTTGACCCAAATTCATGGGTAAAGGTCTCACCAAACCCAGATAGTTTTTAAACAGGTTATAACATCTCATTATATTAAAAATTAATATCATAAAATATTTGATATGAAAATCCTATAAAATAGGGATATACTAAAAATTAATAACCTATTTTATTTAAAAAAGATATTATTTATAATTAAGAAACAATTTTATAATAAAGAAAATAAACAGATAATAGATATCACCAAACCCAGATAGCTTTTAAAACGGATTAAAACATATCATTTATTTGTGAAACCATTTTATCATCAAATCTCAAGTATATTAATTATTAACTTTCTTACAATAAATTAAATTAAAATCCAAATATACATATATAAATATTACAAACGGATAATATAAAACAACCCCCGTAATACGGAAGATAAAATCTAGTCTACCTATTTTAATAAAGTAAAATAATTGTGACATGTGTCAATTAGATCATTGACGAATTCCCGCTCAAAGTTATTCCTCCTATTATTATTATTATCTATACAAAAGTCACGCGGTCGTTGAATCTGACATAACCCATACCCGTTTAATTATATTTTAGGTCAAACCCACTCAGTAATCATATTCTCTTTCCATCGCTGCTCTTCTCCTAGGGGTTGAAAGATCTCTCTGCTACAATACGCGAAGTTAATCTCCCGGTAATAACTATCACAGTGTTTAATACACTCTATGTAATGATTAATCCTTTATAGACAAACCAGTAGCTGATTAGGTTTTACATTTTACCTGCACACGTTTTTGTTGTTTTATAACGATTAGGCTGATTAGGTCTAATATTTTTTTTAACACATTAACATCAATATAATTAGGGATTCTAATTTTGTATCAAATGTTTGATTTTTCACAATTAGGTGGCCCTGCATGATATTTATAGGGATTTGGCAAGTAAATTGTTGTGACGATCAAAATGGTCAATATATAATTGGTATGCTAGGTAGGAATGCCCAAAGTTTGTTTCCTAATACTAATGCTTGCTACTGGAATAATTATATCATTACGTAACTTTACTATTGTTTTTAGTATGCATTATCTATCATCCAACTGTTACAAATTTCATTTACTCTAATAGTTTATTAATCCCTTACTAATCAGGGGTGTTCATGGTCCGGTTTTGACGGTTTAAGGTGTTAAGGTGAGCTAAACCATTAGTAACACCTTTTGATTGTTGAAAATCAAAACTGAACCGTTGAAATTTAAAACCGAACCAAACCGAATTATTACTAGCTGTTTGGTTTCACGGTTTGGATCAAAAGCAAATCAAGTGAGTACTCAGTTGACTTCAAAATTACCACCAAGTTTGTAGATTGAAAAGATTATCAAAATAAAAGAGATTTAAACTAAAAGCATCATGGTGATGATGATCACTTAATTGTCTTTAAATAAGAAACTTCAAAATATTATCTTTAAGTTGATGAATATATATCATTTGGTATAATTGTGTAAAGCCAACATGTATGGATAGATAAAATATATGAATAATTAACTGAACCCACTATATAAACCAAACCGTTCACTACGGTTTAAAATTTTTGAGACCGGTCGACCGAAAGATAAGAAAGAAAACCGATCGTGAAACCAAACTGTTTTGGTCAAAAATTAACAATAGTGATTTCGTAACCAATATAGTAAATCAGGACTAGGTGCTTGTAAAGATAGTATAAACACAGAGATTTGTTGCGAGGAAAAAACCTGCTATCCTTAGGATAACAAGAAAAAAACCCCGGGTGGTGAAAACTATCACCACCGGTTTATTAATAATAAAAGTGATTACAAGTGTGGAGCTCAAACTTGATCGTGATTACAGAGAATGCGAGTACTAGTAAGTTTTCGAGTGCTAGAGTGTGTGTGTATGATCATTGTTTAGAGCTCTATTTATAATAAACAAAGTCTAAAACTATTGCCTATAATTTAGGAAATTAAGGAATCAGTCCAATTAGCCGATAGCCCTTCAATCAGCACGTTTCCTTTCTTGCCACGCTTTATTAACTGAAAGCGCGAATCTTTGGGGAATTTACACAACTATCTTTGACCCGGTAAACAAGGAAAGTAGCAGACAATACGTTAGTTATATAACATAATTAGGATACCTATTACCTTAGAGGATACCGCATCATAAATAATGTTTGCTGAGGATACTAAATATCTGTGCCCTAACAATTGTCCCCAAATTTGACAGTTGTAGATATGGTTTACAGCTGTAAAATTTTTGAAATTTGAATTTTAAATCATGCGTGGTGGATCTTTAATGCACGTGTTAGCCGTTTTGGTGACTCGCCAAACCCTAGGCCGTCCATATAACTACCAGGATGATAATATTTCTACCATCTTCTTCTCTATCTAGGTAATTCTTTTCTTCTCCATATTTTTCTTATCTTCGCGAAATCATGAGTCCAAAACTTTCTCCTTCCGGTATTGAGGATTTCATTTCCCAAAATCTTCTTGCCAACCCCACGAACGAGATATGCACGATCAATAATAATGATATTGCGAGCTTACAATCCCGAGGCTGCTTCCCTCCGGGAACTGTTTTCCGATCCTTCGATCCAGCTGTCTTATCTGATCTTGTCTCTAAGACATGGATTTGTTTTCCTTTTCTGCCATTCAAGATCGGCTTTACTTACCCCTTTCCAGCTTTTACCATGGAGTTTTTCCTCAAAACTGGGCTTACTTTTGTCCAAACCATGCCGATGGTTTGGAGGACTTTGTTTGTCCTGGAGAGACTGATTGCCGATCATGCTCTGGATCTTACCCTTTCTGAGCTTGCCTCCGTCTATGACCTTTGTAGCCACGGCTCCTCAAGATACCTTCTCAAAACCAGATCTGGTCAGAACCCACTAGTTTTGAAAAACACCCAGAACAATGACCAATGGAAGAAGCAATTCTTCTTTGTTAGGAGAGACTCGCTACCGAACCCCAAAAACCTTCCATACCATTGGGTGAGCAAAAGTAGGATACGTTGTCTTGAAACTGTATGTTGTTATTCTTGTGACTGATATGCTTTTATCTTGTCTTATTGCAGCCTTGAAGTTCTTCGAAATCGCTCCTCCTAGCAAAGAAACTGAGAGCAAGCTAAATTCTTTCTACCTCATAGACGAGGAAGAGAGAGCGTTTCTTTTTCACTCTGGTCTCCAAGAATCATCTCCGTCCGAGAGCTCCGTTATGTCTGGTAAGGGACATTGAAATGTTAGTATAAATATTTTAAGGATTAGGGATACTAACCTGTATACTTGTAGGTAAATTTGCTTCAGCCTTTGCTTTGGACGACATTGACAGCATGGTCTCTACTCGTAGCACCAAGAAGAAAGAAGCCGCTCCTGTCCCTCAGCCTTAACCCGAAGTCAGTCGTTCTAAGGCTTCGAAAAAGAGGAAGACCCAGGATACCTCCGATTCCTCTCCGACATATGCTGAGGTTACTATGATTTTTGCAGGGACTAGGATTGATATCCTCCAAATTCACTGATCTCCATCATGTGCTTCTTGAGGTCAACACTCGTATTGCCCAAATGTCGAAGATTGCTAATGCCAAAACCAGATTTTTTAACAAGAAGATAAAAGAGATCGAGGACTTGAAGCATGAACTCTCGCTAGCCAAGAAGGAGCTCGTTCACCAAGAGGCGGATCGTCTGGTGCAGATCCGAGAGGTTACTGAGGGGGCGAAGAGGTCTGTTGCTATTTCCATCTTCCAGTCCCGGCTCAAGATGGCTAAGGAGGCCAAAGATGTTGGGGTTGATACTTCCTTCTGGGATGTGGCTGCTTGGAAGAAAGTTTTGGCTGAGCTTAATGGTGAGGATGTGGAGGATGCTGGTCCTAGTGGCGTGGAGAAGGTTGTGGAGAAGGCAGTGGATGTAGCGATCAAGGACATAGTGAAGGCGGTTGGTGACGAGGTGCGATTGGGCGATGATAGCGGCAAAGAAAAGTCTTGAGCCCAATTTTTATGTGTTTGTGGTTTGTTATGGGTTGTAATGGTTTTTGAACAATTTTTATTTTCCTGTCTTGAACAAGTAAGCTTAGGATAATAGGATATATGGATGGAGGGATCTTGACTTTCTAAGACGAAGCCCATGTTATCTTGACTTTTGAACATATGGCAATATTCAGGTGGAGGGATCTTGGCTTTTCAAGACGAAGCCCAGGTGTTGCCTTTTAATTTCCTGCACTTATGATTAGTAATAATATAATCTTTTGGCTTTAAGCATTGTGTTTAGTAAACTTATAAGTTTTGGTTGGAATATTACATGTATTTAATTTTCTGAAATAAGTTACTTCGAGGATAGTGTATCTTGAAACATGTTTCTTGAATATTTATAGTCTCAGAAAAAGTATCTTTTAAGACTTTAAAATATCCCGAGGATCATACATCCTGAACATAAAATACTTTTATGTTTTTAGAAAACATAATCAAAAGACTTATTAGGGATTGATATAAAATATCTTAAGGTTAATATATCCTTGTGTCTTGTGTGAGTTATCACAATCAAACCAAAAGATTATACCTTGAAATATAAATTGAGTGATAGAACTAAGTGTAAGGAGTACTTTCATGGAGATCATTTATAAATCTAGTTAGCTTACATATGATGTCCCCAATTGTTGAGCTTTTTGAAGTATCATGTTTCTGGAATTTTGCTAAGTCAAAAACAACTTTGTAATATCTTTCCATTTAGTGATTGTTCGAACTTCGATCTGTCAAAACAAAGTTAGATAATCCTTCCAGGCTCTTGGTATAGGAATACCTTCCATAGTGATTAACCTGTAGGCCCCTTTTCCTGCTTCTGAATCGATTAAGTAAGGACCTTCCCACTTTGGAGCTAACTTTCCATCTGCTAGGTTAGTGATATTCTGAAATGCCTTTCTTAACACCATATCTCCTATTTGGAATCTTCGAATCAGAATATTCTTGTTGTAGGACTTGGCTATCCTTTGTTGGTATGCTGCCATTCTGATCTTGGCGAGATCTCTGAGTTTATCAATGGTATCTAGGTCTTCAGTAAGGCTTTGGTTGTTGGACTCAGTATCTTGGATGCTGGTTCTTGCTGTGGGGATCACCATCTCTGTAGGGATAACAGCTTCGTCCCCAAACACCAAAGAGAAAGGTGTTTGTCCCGTTGCATTTTTTGAAGTGGTTCTATCAGCCCAAAGAACAAATGGTAGTTCTTCAGCCCATTTTCCTTTCTTGGATCAAAGAACAAATGGTAGTTCTTCAGCCCATTTTCCCTTCTTGGATCCCAATTTCTTCTTTAAATTATTGATGATGATCTTGTTACTTGACTCTGCTTGACCATTGGCATGAGGATGTACTGGAGTTGAAGTCACCATCATGATTCCCCAACTTTCACAAAAGTTGGTTGTCTTACTACCGAAGAACTGTGATCCATTGTCACAGACAAACTCTGCCGGGATACCAAATCTTGCAGGATATTGCGTTTGATGAATGAGATCACATCCTTTTCTTTAACTTGAACAAATGCCTCAGCTTCGATCCATTTGGAGAAGTAATCTGTCATTGCCAGCAAAAAGACCTTTCCACCAGGAGCTTTGGGCAGCTTTCCCACAATATCCATTCCCCATTTCATAAATGGCCACGGGGATATGATAGGATATAATGGTTCAGCCGGTTGATGCAAGATGTTGCTGTGTCTTTGACAAGCATCACATTTTTTGGAGAAGTTAATTGCGTCCTTCTTCATTGTGGGCCAGAAGTAACCTGTCCTCAGTATCTTGGATACTAAGGCTCTGCCTCTAGTGTAGTTTCCAAAATCACCTTCATGTATATCCTTGAGAAATTCTTGTGCTTCTTGATATTCCAAGCATCTCAAGTATGGACCTGCAAGTGATTTCCTATACAAAGTATTATTTAGGATAATATACTGGGTTACCTTCATTCGGAAAGCTCTAGGATTTTCTCCTTCTGGAATCTCGTTATCCTGAAGATACCGCTTTATGGGATTGGTCCAAGATACTAGATTATCTTTAGGATTTGAAGTCTCCAAGACTTCGTAGTTCTTCTTTGTTGCTGGAGTCAAGATATGCACGATAGGTATCTTGAGAGCTGATGCCAAATTTGCTAAGGCATTCGCTTCATTGTTCTCTTCCCTTGGTACATGCACTACATCAAATGTCTCGAAACACATGACTAATTTCTTAGCTATTTCTAAATATTTCGCTAAGTTTTATGCATTCACTGCATAAAAGCCATTGAGCTAATAACAAAGAATCAACATAAAATTGAAGATACCTGACCTTCATATTCTTAGCTAATTGTAAACCAACTATTAAGGCTTCATATTCGGCCTCATTATTAGTAGTTTGAAATTCACAGGATATAGATAGAGGTATGATGTCCCCCTGTGGCGATTTTAGCAGGATACCTAGACCTGTTCCTCTTATGTTGGAGGCATTATCGGTATGCAAAGTCCAACTTTCCTTGATCTCCAGTTGTTAAACTTCCTTTTCTACTTCCTCAAGTATATCCTGGCTAAAATCAGCCACAAAGTCGGCAAGTGCCTGAGATTTTATGGCTGTTCTTGGTTAATACAAGATATCATATGCACTAAGCTTTACAGCCCACTTTGCCATCCTACCTGGCATTTCTGGTTTCTCAAAACAACTTTAATAGGATAGTTAGTTTTTTACATGAATAACATGAGTTTCAAAATAATGTCTTAATTTAGTGGAAGCCATTACAAGTGCTAAAATCAACTTTTCAAGATAAGAATACCTGGATTCAGCATCTAGTAGACTTTTACTTACATAATATATTGGATGCTGTTGACCTTCATGATCTTTGACTAAGACAACACTTATTGCATTTCTAGAAACAGCTAAGTATAAGGATAATGATTCTCCATCAACTGGCTTCATCAGGAGTGGTGCTGAGGATAAGTATTCCTTCAAGGATACCAATGCCCTTTCTTGCTTCTCTCCCCGTTCAAATTTTTTATTCTTCATCAGGATATCGTAGAAGTCTTTACACTTCTCTGAAGATCTTGAGATGAATCTGTTGAGAGCTGCTATTCTACCTGTCAACCTTTGGACATCTTTGACATTTCTTGGTGATTTAATATCCAGGATAGCTTTGATCTGCTCAGGGCTTGCTTCTATTCCTCTCTTGGTAACCATATATCCAAGAACTTTCCTGCTTTGACACCAAAATGACACTTGGCTGGGTTCAGCTTCATGTTATATTCATCCAGGATGTCAAATGCTGTTTCCAAGTCTTTGAGATGATCCTCAGCCTTTCTTAACTTTACCACCATGTCGTCTATGTAGACTTCCATCGTGTCCCCCAATTGTTCTTTGAACATCATGTTGACTAGCCTCTAGTATGTTGCACCTGCATTTTTTAGTCCAAAAGGCATTGCAGTTTAACAGTATATACCTGTGGGAGTCATGAAGGCGGTATCTTCTTGATCTGAAGGCTCCATTTGAATCTGTTGGAATCTAGAGGATGCGTCCATGAAGGTTAGCAGCTCGTGGCCAGCAGTAGCATCCACCATTAAGTCAATGCGTGGGAGTGGAAATGGATCTTTTGGACAGGCCTTATTCAGGTCTATGAAGTCCACACACACTCTCCACTTTCCATTTTCTTTTGGGCAACAACTAGATTGGCCAACCATCTAGGATATTGGACCTCTCTTATCATCTTGGTCTTGAGTAGTTTCTGCACTTCCTCTTGTATGATAACGTTTCTCTCAGGAGCAAACTTCCTTCGCTTTTGATTTACCGGCTTGAAAGATTTATCTATACCAAGTTTATAAGTAATTATAGACTTAGAGATACCTGTCATATCTTCATGTTTCCAGGCGAAGGTAGAAGCTCTTTTCTTTAGGAAGGATAACAATTCCATCTCAATATCCTCAGGAATACTTGATCCTAATAATACTTTGATTTAAGTATCCTGAGGATCCAAAGATACTTCCTTTACATCCTGCTCTCTTGCTTGCAAGACCTTCCCCAGTTGTTTTTGTAATTGCTATGCTTGAGTAGGCTTTGTAGTCCACTTCATTGATGAAGCATAACATTCCTTGGCATCTTGCTGATCGCTTTCAATCTTGATGACCCCCCAAGGACTTGGTAGTTTCACACATTAATGATAAGTTGAGGGCACTGCCTTCATGCTATGGATCCAGGGCCTGCCTAATATCACATTACAACAAGATAATGAGTCAATAACACAAAATTTTTGTAGAGAGATAGTTCCTTCAATATATATTGGAAGTTTGATTTCTCCTAAAGTGTTCTTGGTCTTGCCACTGAATCCTACTAGAACTGAGGATTTTGGGATAATCTCTGTTTCCGGAATATCCATCTTCTTTAAGGCATTCATTTGGATAATGTTCATAGAGCTTCCTCCGTCAACGAGTATCCTGCGCACAAAACAGTTAGCTATACATAACGTGATTACCAAACCATCATGGTTGGGATCTACAAGATCACATCGGTCCTCCTCGTCGAAGGATATGATCCTTTGAGTTGTCAGAGTGGAAGTGAGGAGAGGTCTTTCTCCGTTGTCCATCTTTGTTTCTTTAGAACGCTTATTGGCTGCTGAATATGATGTTCCACCGATGTTGTATCCTCCCGAGATAAAGGATACAACCTTAGCTTCGGTGAAGGAGAAGGTGCCCTTTCAGGTATCTTAACAGGATCCTGACTCTTGTTCTTGTTTTTTCTAAATAGGTCCTTCAGGTATCCTTTGCTGAGAAGATATCCTATTTCTTTCCGAAATGCTATGCAATCTTCAGTGCGATGGCCGAAGTCTTCATGGAATGCACACAATTTGGACTTGTCTTTGATGGATCCGGGCTTTTCATTTTTCTTAGGCCATCTGGCCTTGTCACCTAGATCCTTCATTGCACAAATCACACCGCTAATATCAATATTAAAACAATATTCAGAGATTTTAGAATACTCTTCCTCATCCTCCTCTTCTTCCACAACGTTTATCCTATGATTATCCTGCTTGGAATAAGGCTTAGGCCTAGTGTACTTCTGTGGAGTGTCTGACTTTCTATTGGTAGATCCTGATGTCATCTCCAGCATGCACTTCAGAGGACATCATGGGAGATCCTGATGAGAATATGAAGGCTGGCATGGTTGAACGAGGCTGCACGTTAATGAATTCTGGCCTCGTTGGTCTAGATAATTCCGAGAATACCGGAAGATAAGTTCCTCCGTATCCTGATTGCTGCTGAGACGGAGTCCTTGTTGATTGTGTCCCCAAGGATCCGGGATTTTGAAGGATGGTTGATCCTGGATAACCAAAATCAAGAACCCTGGGCATGATTGAAGTAGCGTTCTGCCCTGGCTTCTTTTTGATTCCTTCAATCTCCTTAAATAGCCTTGAGTTGGTCTTTTTTTGCTGCTCCATGTGTGTTTTGACCTGTTTCATCAAAGCAAAAATATCATTGTTAGAAATAACCGGATCTACCCGTGTAGAGGATCCTGCGAATGGTGGAAGTTCTCCTCTAGGTTGAATATTTTTTTCGGCAATGGTGGAAGTCCTGGGTTGACACTTGAAGCAGTAGTGACCACTGGGGCAAAGACTGAACTAGTTTTTGGTTGTGAGGCCATTGTCCAGAGAGTGAAAAAGTGATTGGAAATGAAATAAACGGATTTAATGGATTAAAGCACCGTTAGCCCCACGGTGGGCACCAAATTGTTTTGGTCAAAAATTAACAACAGTGATTTCGTAACCAATTTAGTAAATCGGGACTAGGTGCTTGTAAAGATAGTATAAACACAGATATTTGTTGCGAGGAAAAAACCTGCTATCCTTATGATAACAAGAAAAAAACCCCGGGTGGTGAAAACTATCACCACCGGTTTATTAATAATAAAGGTGATTACAAGTGTGGAGCTCAAAATTGATCGTGATTACAGAGAATGCGAGTACTAGTAAGTTCTCGAGTGCTAGAGTGTATGATCATTGTTTAGAGCTCTATTTATAATAAACAAAGTCTAACAACTATTGCCTATAATTTAGGAAACTAAGGAATCAGCCGAATTAGCCGTTAGCCCTACAATCAGCACGTTTCCTTTCTTGCCACGCTTTATTAACTGAAAGTGCGAGTCTTTGGGGAATTTACGCAACCATCTTTGACTTGGTAAACAAGGAAAGTAGCAGACAATACGTTAGTTATATAACATAATTAGGATACATGTTACCTTAGAGGATACCGCATCATAAATAATGTTTGCTGAGGATACTGAAAATCTGTGCCCTAACACAAACTGATGACCAATTTGGATGATTTTACGATCTTAAACCAAACCGTGAAGCCATGAAAACCCCTACTACTAGGTTGATTGCTGCAGCGTTACTAAATCAACTTAGGGATAAGGTATATTTAACATTTCATGTTTTTTTTAATCTATTTGCTATTTAATTATCTTGCTTTTAAGGTGTAATTAGTCGCAATGATGTTAGAAGGTTGTAATTGACATATTGCTTTGAAACACCAATTAGTGGCATGAGGGAGTAGTGGATTGAAATCCTTTAAGAGGATTGGCTTAGTTGTTATACCCTGATGGGTCCTCTGTAAATAGAGAGGATATGAATGCAGTTTTATATATTTCTAAATTATATTGGAGATTCATATGTTTACTTATTGTTTAATACTTTTATGTATGTTTCTATCAGTTGGAAGAATGGGAGAGAGATTATGTTAGAAGCCATGAGTACAAGTGCCGTATACACAGGTTAAATCTAATACACTTACGATAAAATCTAACAATAAAGGGGATTGGCCCGTATACATTATTCCGTTATTTTTATACTTACAACAAAACATTATTAGAGCATTCTCAGCCTACAGGGAAAAGATAATGATAAGACATTAAAAATATTATTTAATTAAACATGAGAGAGAAAATACAGTGATTTTTAGTATAATTATATGATATATGTGGATATATGGTAAGGAATGGGCTGGGAATGCTCTTAGAGATAAAAATAACAATAGAACAAAGATGATAAAAAATCAAAAATTGGTGTTTTACAATTTTATTAGTTCGAGATGCTTAACTTTGCCTTTGTGAAATAGCATTTGCCTTACATGAAACTTGTAGTAAACTACATTTATTGTTTTTTTTTTCTTTCTAAGCAGTTTACAATTTTATTGGATTTGTTGCTACACGATATGGGATGTCAATTTTTGGGGTGTGCATATGTTTGTGACATGAAAAACAGACACTTCTGGCTAGAAGATTGATTGCTATCAAACAAGTTAGCTTTAGGGGGTTGTATACAAGAACAGCTATGTATCAGTAATTTCCACCTCATGGCCGGTGTAGTACACGGGTTTTTATCTAGACATTACAGATTGTGAATTGTAAATGCAAAATTTCGTTTATAATTATCATATGTAATACATTTTACACGTAATTGTATACTTATGTTTTACCTTTAATTGGGTCTCTTATTTGCATCATATTATCAATTGTAATTTACACATTGATCCAACCTGTGTAATACATGTTTTCTAAAACTAGTTAT
Source organism: Bidens hawaiensis (assembly GCF_021521415.1). Lineage (NCBI taxonomy): Eukaryota > Viridiplantae > Streptophyta > Magnoliopsida > Asterales > Asteraceae > Bidens > Bidens hawaiensis. The sequence continues at coordinate 346,369 of NW_027491844.1, read as the reverse complement.
ATATATAAGCGTATTCAATATCAAACTTATGGCAAAAACTATGGTTTATCGTCAAATTAAGTAAGGAAATAAATACACCAAAGTGCTTCTACTCTTAACAGTGGTGTAGATCAGTAGATTTAAAAATAGAATTAAGGTTTTTGTTAGCCATTAAATAAAGAGAAAATATTAGCCGAACATATGGCACCTATTTTAGTAAGTTTTCCCATATAATAAAAACGAAATTACTTTCTTTTGGGTTTATCTAAAGACGATATTAGGAACGTAACAAGTTCCTTTTTACCCAATCCTCCTCATTCAGTCGGCTGTGATTTATGCCTTTATGGTGCCGCACGCCGCTCTCTTGTTTTTAGTATGTGGTTACTTTGTGGTGTCTCCGATGTTTTATCTTATGTTTTAGTTCGGGAACCTATTTTATTTTCGTGCTCTCTTGAGTTGTTTTATTTCGGATTAGGCTCCATATACTTTTGTTACTTGTCATACCTACCTTCAAAAAAATTACATAAGAATGCATCATGCATATTTCCTTCTTAAAAAATCATTAGTTTTGAAAAGGTTTTTGTAAAACAATTTTATTGAAACCAACTTGCCATCATAATCGAACATTAAGAAAACATCTATATAAGTATATTGCCTCTCAACGGTACGTTTTTTATTTCTTCAGAATCTGTTCTCCCAAGTACCTACCTAGCTAGTGTGATTGTGGGACCAACCCAGATGGTAGCGGTGCAGGCTATAGGTGATCAAATCGGGTTGGTCAAAGGAACCGGAACCGGTTCAGAACCGGTTCCATTAGTCAACATCACTGTTTAAACCGGTTCCATGGTCGAACCGGTTAGGGAACCGAACCGGTTCCCCAACCCTCGGACCCGGAACCGGTGGAACCGGTTCTGACCGGTTCCTAAACCGGTTCTTACACTGTAACCGGTTCCAACCGGTTACAGTGTAAAATATTATTTTTTTTTTTCGTTTTTCGTTTCCGCTGCTTGTGTAGGTGATGATTTGTGTTCTTCTGATTTCTGAAGAGGCTCATGCTACTTTTGTTGTTCACCCACAGAGCAATGGTAAACAACATATTGAACTTAATGCTATGAGTGTCAGCGTGTTTGAATTGATTAGTCTGTATCGTGTATCGTGTAATGGTGAACTTAAATCTGTATCGTGTTACATTTGTTGAGTTTGCTATGTATTATAGTCTTTTGGCTTACGCAAGTCAAATGCTGAATTATAATCAAGAGCGGTGTTATACGATTCGTATTTGTATAACATGTTAAATAAAAAAAACAATTAACATAAAATTCATTTTATTTACTTTAAGAAGTTCAAAAAAAAAAGGCTACATGTTTTAAAATATTCAAAAACAAACTAACAAAACATTAAACTTATAATTATAAAGTTGTGACATATTATTTCAAGAAAAGCCTTCTTGTTCGTCGTAATTATTGAGTGGCGACTTATTCATCAGAATTACTTGTAGAAACGCCTTCTTGTTCGTCGTGCACTCGAACATCAAGTGGTGTTTCGTCTTCCAGAGTGGTTACGTGTTGAACACGATCGATTGAGTCCAAGTGATCCTTCAAGCAAATGCACATCTCCACCGACTCCGAATTCAGTCTTGTTCTTCTCACCGATATTACCATGCCACTAAGAGAAAAAGCAGATTCCGAAGCTACCGTAGAAGCTTGGGCGGTTAGTAAATCACGGGCCATGGTGGCAAGAATCGGAAACTCGGTTTCCTTTACCTTCCACCAAGCCAAAACATCAAAAGTGCCATATTCCTCTTCGGATAAACCGGTAGAGAAATCATATGCACTATACCTTCCTAGTTCGCTTGAAGGGGTGTTACCCCTTTGTTTTTTAGCCGTTACGTTGCAAACGGTGTTCATAAGGCTAATAATGGGGTCTCGTACTCTAGTAGCACTTGAACTTGATGAAGACCCCCCCGGCGTAGGCATGTGTATGTTTGACCCATATTTATTTATATAAAAGTCATACATAAATTTAAAATTAAAGTTAAAATCATTTTGTGCCTCTGTTGAAAAGTTTGGGTCAACTTCATGCATATCTAAGGCTGAAAAAATTTCGTCTATCACACATTCAACCCCCGTAACATTTAACATTGGGTTTAAAGCGGCGGCGCAAGTAAAAATCGGTGGCAATTCAAGAAAGTATTTTTTTAATTTAAACTTCATTGGTAATATGATGTTTGAAAACATTGGACTTTTATTTTCAAATTCTTTAAGATTGTTAACGATTAAAAATAACTCCGAAAGAACCAAGGGACTTGTCGGATAGTACGTTCCCGATAGTTTCGTAGTTGATGTTTTAAAAACTTCAAGAAAAGTCGATAAGTCATTGATAATTTCCCATTTCTCATTTGAAAAGGGGATTGCCAAATCATTCTCGGCAAGACTAGAATGAAACATTTGTAAAGTTTCTCTTTGTTTCAAAGCACTTTGAAACATTATGCAAGTGGAATTCCATCGATGAGATACATCCCAATTAGCTCCCAAAGCTTTTCTTCCCGTATCTTTACAAAATTTTCTATAATCCATTTGTCTTTTTTTACTTTTCTTAAAAACTTCATGTAGCATTACTCTAAAATCGTTTATAACCGATGTAACCTCATCCGAAGCAAGTCCGTCTTGCACGATTAAATTAATGATATGTGCAACACACCTTGAGTGAAAAAATACACCATTGCAAATCGGCGTATATTTTAATTTTAATTTATCAACCGCCGATGTATTATTCGACGCGTTATCAAATGCAATTGAAAATATTTTATTTTCTAGTTTATAAGTTTTTATAACATAATCTAAAATTTCAAACAAATTATCTCCCGTATGTGGATACTCAAAGAGTTCGAAAGCAATGGTGCGTTTCATCATTTCCCACGATGACGGGTCTACCCAATGAGCGGTGACACAAAGATAAGATTCGGGTAGACCATGTGGAGCCGACCAAACATCAGTAGTTAAGTTTATTCCCGTATTTATATTTTCAAAATATGCAATTAGTACCTCTTTGGCCTTCTTCCACAATTTTAAACAATAAAGTTTAAGAGTATGACGACTTACGTGAGTGTATTGTGGTTGAAGCGTATCTCGAATCATGGCGGTTAAGCGAGGGTTGTCGAAGTGGCTAAACGGCAAAGCTTCTTGAATCACAAACTTCGCCATACGATCTTGAACTCGATCAATTTGGTATGTAAATATTCCGCCTTCACTATCCATTTGCGTTTGTTGCGACTCGACGTTCTGTTTCAACGCCCTGCAATACGGTCTTTCGATGTGTTTCTTTAAATTTGAATTCGAAAGTGGGTTTAAATAAATCCCACAAAACTTGCACCGAGCCTTCAATGAATGGTCACTCAATTCAACCAAATCCCAATTGCACCAAATCTCTTGATTACGATTATGAGGTACAATACGAACGAAACTTGGTCCGGCGGTGGAACCTTGACCAACCGATGATTGTGAGGCAGCCATAACAACAAATATGAATATAGAAGAAGAGAAAACAAGAGATTAGAGAACTCAGAACGTTGTAATAGCGTTTTTTTGTATTTTTTTGCGTTCGGGTTTGCGTTTTGAGTGTTGTGATGAACCCATTACACCAAATACCTATTTATACTAGTAGTGGGGTGTTTGGGGAGCCAAAAAACGGCCATTTTTGACCCCAACGGTCAAAAAACGGCCATAAAACCGTTTCCCAACGGCTAGAACTACTCCAACGGCTAGAACCGGTTCCGAACCGGTTCCGGTCGAACCGGTTCCAGAACCGGTTCTGGTTCGGTTCCGGTTCCTACCCGGTCCACCGCCAAAAATGTCAAACCGGTCCCGGATCGTCGGGTTGAAACGGAACCGAACCGGTTCCTACGAAAAACGGGTAGGAACCGGTTCGGTTCCGGTTCGGTTCCACCGAACCGGTTCCAGGAACCGGTTTTGTTGTCCACCTCTAGACTGCAGGCATTATAAATAGGCGGTTTTGGGTTCAATTTCAAACAAGGAGTAGTTTATTTAATTTGGTGTAATTTAAGAATTACTAGGGGTAGAGTAACATTTTTCGTTAAAAAATAACCACTAACAGGTCATTCTTATTCAGGGACGAAGCACAGTGAGGCTAGGGGTGGGCTCGCCCCGCCCCCCCGCGGGTTTGTTTGCGAAGTATTGTAAATTAACCTGTTTTTCGTCTGAAAATTTGTCTACATGGTGTTCATTAACCTGCTTTCGGCCAAAAATTTGAGCTCGCAACCCCCTCTTGTTTACGAAAATTTTCATTCAATTTGAGCCACCCGGGACGTTTTCTTCCATTCTTCGCCACTGTTCTTATTTATATATAAGTATGTATTTGCAGTTTTAAAAAAAAGGAACATTTGACGTTTATTTTAGTAAGTTCTATAAATAATAAAAACATAATTTTATTGCAGGGAAAACATTTTTATCTGGAAAAAGAGAAAATAATAATATATTTTAAAAATGACTAGCTTAACATGTGGCACTTATTTTAAATAAATAATTTAAATATAAAAGAATCTTATCCGCTTTTTATTCGGATATTCAGATCGATTCAAATCCGAATTAGATACTCAGATATTATGTAACTTTGTGAGCTACATATCTTTTATTTTCTTATTTTTGAGTAAATTACAAAATTCATCCTTTATGTTTACGTATGTTGGATAATTATGGATTTATGGATCATGTCCTTTATTTTTAAACATAGACCATGCATTATTTTTGGGTTTGTAACAAAATCTTCCTTTACACTAAAGAACTGTATGAGAATCGTGTTTGGAAAATTTTTTTTGTAAATAAAATCATTTTAATTTTGAATTCATTTATATTACATGATTAGTTGAAACACTTTTGATTTAGTCAAGACCATTCAACATGTCATTAAGTTTTGTTAAAACTTAAATGCATTGGTTAATGTTGATTGGAGTGTTTCAATTTTGTCATTAATGATGGTTGAATGATTTCAATCTTCTACTAGTATAAATACCAAGGGAGCTCCTTGGTTGAAGACACACCAAATAACACATTCTCTTTTGTGTTTTCTTCAACTTTCTCCCTAAAGAATTCCAACATTTTTGATCATCTTTATCATTTTCTTTAAGGTACTATTCGGTTGCTAGAGCCCTCACCGGCAGTTCATATTGCTTAGGCCGTTGTACCTGGGAAACAAAACGGGGAGAGACTCGGAATTTGTTTTAAGGGTCCCGTGTAAAACACGATTCTCGGCCATAAAGACCACGACACCATTCTTCTTCTACACCTTTCTTGCATTATTTTATTTCAATGTATTATAATTTTGATTTTTTCCGGTGTAATTCGTATTGTAATTTACTTGCTTTCCTAGATAGGTTTGATTCCTTGTATTGTAATCATTTTATTAAAAGTGTTTTATTTTTATACGCGAACGGTTTCCTACAATCTTAAAACAAATTTTTTAAAATTCACCGTTCGTGTATTCAAAACATTCTCGTGTGACCCAAACTAGTTTTGTTTCACGCGGTTGTGTTTTTAAAAAACATTTTTTTTCCGTTTCTATTCAAAGGAGCGACTTTGTAGAAACGGAAACCGGTAACAATTCGGATTTTTTAACGCTAAACTCTTGAAAAAACCCATTGTTTGGTCCCTTCAAAGTTGGACTTAGAACACATTCGGTGAGTTAATTCGAGAGTTCGGATTAAAAAGTTTCGCGTAACTTTAATTTAGTAGGAGCGACCACTATTAATATTTCTGTAAAACTAACTTAACATAGTTTATTTTTCAGAAAAATGACATCATCGTAATCGAGTAACGTTATTTTAAGAATCTGAGGATCTTGAATTCTTAAAACAATCTATTATTTTCAAGTAATAACAATATGAGGATCTTGATTATCGTAATGGTTAAAAATATAAGCCTATTTGAAAAACTTTCGTTATAAGTTTTCAAATAAATCATGTATGCATAAAAATGAGTCGGATTAACTATTGGAGAACAATATATAATCCGAAAATGAATGTTTTGATTAAACACATTCGAGTTTATGGGTTTTGGTTATGTTTCGTTAAGTCGAATCATATATAAAAATATATAAATGTTTCAAAATACATTTTGAATCACTTGATTTTTTTTAATGAGTATGTTAGAAAAAAGGTAATTTTGAAAAACCCATATAATAAAACATTTGTCAACGTTTTATCTTTCTAACGAGCGTGTTAGAAATTATTATTTGCTAAATAATATTGGTTTCAAATGCTTTGGAACATGTATTTTCTAATGTGCGTCTTAGAAAAGATAATTTCTAAACCATAAAACGTTTGCGTACGTTTAGTTTTAACAAACATTTAGAAAATATCATTATTGTTAAATAATAAAGGCTTATACACTTTTACTTTCTAATGAGCGTGTTAGAAACGGTTTATTATAAACTAAAGTTTTAAAACGTTGATATCTAAACGTTAATTTTCTAATGAGCATATTAGAAATGGCTAATTTATATTAACCAAAGTTTAAAAACGTTTTATCTAAGCGTTTAATTTTCTAATGAGTGGGTTAGAAGAGGTTTATTTTATAAATCGAACGCCTAGACATGGTTTTGTCTAAATATATTATATTTTCTAACGAGCATGCTGGAAAGGATTATATTTGTATAAGACATCTTATTTTCTAACGAGCGTGTTAGAAACAGTTTATTTTATAAAGCAAAGGCCTTGAAAATCGTTTTGTCTAAGCATTTATATTCTCTAACGAGCACGTTAGAAACAATTATATTTGCATAAGAAATCGGTTAAATTTCTAATGAGCATGTTAGAAGGGTTTGATTTTGTAAAACCAAAATTATAAAAACGTTTTGTATAAACGTTTATTCTATTTTTAATGAGCATGCTAAAAACGACTTAAAGACTTTAATACGTTTTGTTTAAAGCGTTTAATTTTCTAATGAGCGTGTTAGACGCGGTTTATTGTATAAACCAAAGGGTCTTAAAATGGTTTTGTCAAATCGGTTAATATTCTAACGAGCAGGTTAGAAGTTGCTTAAATATTATAACGAGCGCGTTACATAATAATTTTTATTAACCCAAAGCCGTTAGAACGGTTTTAAACAACTTGATGTTGTTGTGAACAAATTAAATTGCTCAAATGCAACTACGTGCGCGTAGTTAATAGTTGTTCAATGTGGGAGTACCATTGAGGCCTGAGGGAGAACCTCAAATGAGGGATGTTGTGATTGCATAGAGCTCTTATGCGGGGGAGCCTAATTGCATCACTTCAAGACATCATGGGAACGATTTCGGAGATGTATGAAATCATGTGGACATTTGGTGTTCGTTGATAGTTCTTATTGTTTGAAGCATATATTCTGTTATGAAAAATGATTCAAAATTAAGAACTATCTTCTTGCTAAGAGAAGCATGATAATTATTGATGGTCGTTGGACATCAATAAGAAAATGTAGAACTGTGTTATCTACATTAAGTATCCTAATTTTGAGAGTTAATTTATATGTTCCCAAACGTCTCAAAAGGGTATAATATTTTCTAGTAAGCTTACTAGAGATGGATACTTGTTGAACTATAACAGTTTATTGATTTACTTTTAAATATTGTTTGGGTTCAATATCTTCGGATAACCCATACATAGAAATTAATCAAATGTTTATAGTATAACAAATAGTGAAAGAAGATATTTGCACAAAGACAATTTGTGAGTTGTCACCATGATTAAATGTTAAGGATGAGACATCACACACCATGTGATGAGTGCATTAACATGGATACAAGATACGTTGAGAGTATCAACATTGTGAAGATTCACATTTGTGAATTATAACATATGAAAGAAATATATGTTATTATTGTAAATGACTTTAATAAACCGTGTGTGATTTATTATAGGAGACTTACAATAACGATGGATTTGTAGTTGCATCTACCACCATCAATGTTGTTTGAACTATGTGGAGGATTTATCCTTCATTTTGGGAGAGTATTCCAATACATGGTTTCAACGACAAAAACAACGAAAATGTATACATCACTTTAGGCACATGCAATTGTCTTGTTTGTTAGTCAATATACTTGACTATATTTCAAACTTTAGTGATCTTATACGGGTAACATTCATTATGTTGAATGTGTTCACTAAACTAACTCGTTTTAAGACTCATGTTTGAAGTTCTTATGAGTAAATGGTAAAGATTTTGGAGAACAAAAGTATATATCTTAATTTGACTATTGAAGTTAAGTATGTTTGCGTAACGTACTTTAACTTTTGAGACTTTCCTAAATACCAAGGTGTTGGGATGATGAATAAAGTCTATTTAATTTGTCTAAACCAAGATATGAATGTTGGCAAGAGATAGTGCGGTATCTCTTGAGGCTGTGAAGAATAAGAATGATGGATCTTTTGTTTACATGCTAAAGTATTGTAGTCTAAAACATGCTAGACTAGTACTTGTTAATTTATATGCTCTGCGGAGATTAAATTAACTTAGAAAGCATTCATAATATGGGTACACACAAGAAGGAATTCTTATATGGGCTAAACCATAAGTATAATTTCATTAAGTCAAAACGGAATAACTAGATCATGAGGAGAACTCATACGCTAGTAAATGTGGGAGGCCCACACTAAGGCATATTTGCCTAAACTGGATCAAAGTGCAAGCAATGTGGGGGATGAGCCATTTAAGAAACAACCCATTATGGTGTGTTGAAATGGTCTTTGCGAATGTTTTCTCAATCCTCACATGAAAGGGAGAACCTTTCATTACCCATCTTAGTGATTGGATAAGTTTATCCAATAAGACTTAAATGTGGGGGTAACTTGTAATTTGATAAGAATGTGGAATGTTTGGCAATAAGGATGTTGGTAATCCAATTAAAGATTGCAAACATGTGACCAAGTGGAGTAGACAAGGTCATAAAAAGTCTATCTAGAATATTAGACTTGGATGCCAATTGGTAACATTCAGAATCTTAGTAGACTTTTGATATAGTTTACCAAAGGCATGATGGAAACATGTTGAGCCTTGAAGAGCATTTCATGTAATTCTAAAGACTAAACGATGTAACTAGATTTAGGTAGAGATTATGAGTTATAGTCTTAGGAATGAAAAATGGCAAGAATGACTTGTGAGTCAATAACACGTTAAAACAACTTATCTCAATTACAAATTATCATTATTGATTTTACAAAGTCAAAGATAATGTCTATGAATCCAACAACCCGAGGATTGATGAGAGATCAAGTTGTGGAATGAGACTAAAGCCCATGGAAAAAGATATACGTAGGTAACCTAACCTAGTTGACTGGAGATCCCAAGATCTAGGTTCAATAGGACAACTAATTTATATATCTAAGGGTGGTCACTAGGGGGGCAAGCTGATATATATATATTTATATAGAAGCTAGTATATTTTATAATATATACCCCCTAAACTATAAGGGTGTTTAAATATGTCCTAGTCTATTCCTACGATAAGTAGTGGCAATTTTTAGGATAAACATAATAAAGGTTAATGATTTGTGGAAATTAACAAACCTATTGCTTTTAATGATTCGAGCGAGAATCACCTATGTGAGAGAGAACTAGGGTCGATTCGAATGGATTTTGGGGCAAAAATCCTAGATCTCTCGCAGAACCAGGCTAGTGTTCTAGGACCATAATAGGAGACAACAGTGAGGGGTTGGCCAGACCAGGGAGAGTGTTGTGTGAAGTGTATTGTCGTTTACATAAATGGGGTATGTTCAAAAACATCGTGTCTACATACCGTAGGAGACTAAGTATGCTTCACAAAGGAAGATTCAAAGGGTAACACCTACCTATCCTACAATGCTCAACCGTTGAATTGAATATAAGAAACTTGCATGCATGGATTAATCTCAATGTGAAAATGAATGAGTTTTGTTTTCACATGTGGTGGATTGTTGGAAAATGTGTGAAAATGAATGACTTTTATTTTCACATGTGAGGGATAGTTGGAAAATTTTTTGTGTAAATAAAATATTTTTAATTTTGAATTCTTTTATATTACATGATTAGTTGAAACACCTTTGATTTAGTCAAGACCATTCAACATGTCATTAAGTTTTGGTCAAAATTTAAATGCATTGGTTAATGTTGATTGGAGTGTTTCAATTTTGTCATTAATGTTGGTTGAATGATTTCAATCTTCTACTAGTATAAATACCAAGGGAGCTCCTTGGTTGAAGACACACCAAATAACACATTCTCTTTTGTGTTTTCTTCAACTTTCTCCCTAAAGAATTCCAACATTTTTGATCATCTTTATCATTTTCTTTAAGGTATTATTCGGGTGCTAGAGCCCTCCCCGGCAGTACATATTGCTTAGGCCGTTGTACCATGGGTAACAAAACAAGGAGAGATCCGGAATTCGTTTTAAGGGCCCCGTGTAAAACACGATCCTCGGCCACAAATACCATGACACCATTCTTCTTCTACACCTTTCTTGCATTATTTTATTTCAATTATATTGTAATTTTGATTTTTTTCGGTGTAATTCGTATTGTAATTTACTTACTTTTCTAGATAAGTTTAATTTATTATATTGTAATCATTTTATTAAAAGTGTTTTTATTTTTATACGTGAACGGTTTCCTACAAATTGGACTGAACGAGAACCGGCTAATAACCGGTCCGTTGAATATGCAAAATGAGAGTTACGGTCTCGTGGAAGTTCTGCTAGTTAGTAGTTACAGTCTCGGTGACTAGAATTTAAAGAGCCGTGCCTCTATTTTTGGGCCTTTTATCTGGTCTTAGCCTAAACGTTTGGATATTTTAACCCAAATGTATAATGAGCTATCCATAAAATACAGGTTCCAATAGAGTATAGCTGCTTAGATTGTTAGTTGTTACCATCAAATTGGTTGTGACCAGCTCAACCATCACTGATGGTAAAAAAGAGTTGAATTCGGTTGGAATAATCAATCAATCGGACAAGTGAAAAGATGGGTATGAGATTAAACATAACGTTTTTCATGCATTTATGTTGAGTGATATCACCTGAGTACCATAAAGTAGTTCCATACATGTTCATCACAAACGAATATATTATATTAATATACTATAAAATCTTGATAAAACTATCTAGATTTTAAAGTTGTTGGAAAACTGATTATTATTATTATTATTATTATTATTATTATAAAGAAGAAATTGTTAAGAGTTGCACTTAATTTTGGAAATTCCATGTCAATTTTTAGGATGAGTTTGAGATTGGGTGTTAGGTAATGATAATCCCCAGATATAATTGATTAATAGCTTACCGAAAGTGTAAGAGATCGAGTATGGGATAACTTTTAGAACCGAGTATGAGACTGAAATTAATTAAACCTATCCAAAATCAAGCTTGTTGCCATCCTACTTAACTTGCTGTTAATCTTGCTTACACCCGTGCCTTATGATCTCAAGATCAATGTGGACATGAATACTAAACCCCTACATATGGGCTTACTATTGAACTTTTACCAACAATATAACCTAATAACAAGTCAATCTTCATTATTCGCGTGGGTGCATATTTAAGTAGAAAACTTTTAAACGTTGGGTTGTTATTTAAGAGCATCCCTAACGGTAAATCCATTGACGTTTATGGGCGTTCTACACTTAGGTGATTCGTATGGCTACATGTAACAAATGTGAAGGGGGGGGGGGGGGGGGCGAGAAGAGCTTGTTTTATTGCTCAGTAGTGTAAATTTACCCGTTTTCATATGAAACTTTATACGTGGTGTAAATTTACCCATTTTCGTCAAAAAATTTGAGCCCAACTCCCTCGTTTTATGAAAACTTTTATACATAATGAGTTCGCCCCCCTGCATAGTTTCGTATAGGATTCATCATTGCTCGCATCAGACATGCTTTAAGATCACTTTCTTTCAAAGGTGTTCTCCTAATATTTTTTTAATTATTAAAAAGCTCTAAAATTGAAATGTCTTTTAAAACCTTGAAATAGCATAAGTGAACATAAAATTTTAGTGCTTTTGACGCCATATATTGTGGACAAGTTTTCAAGTGGACCATAACATCCTGAGAAATTTTGTGTCAGTTTTAACAACTTTGAAAGTAGGAGGACCATTTGGTCATTCTGTCAAATTAAGTCCAGGGATAATCTTGAAAATTTTGCAAGAGAAGACCTGACGGACCTTCGCGAGACTGTCGATAGTCCGCGGCAGCATAGTGGACCTCCGAGAAATTTCCAACGGTCCACCGTGTGTCCATGACACAAATGAACCGGGTTGTGACATGTGGCGAATGATTAATCGATACTGAATGACATGTGTCACTGACGTGTCAACATGGAATGACACGTGACAAGAGGCGGCGCTAATAGACAGCTGACGGACCGTCGTGTATTCATGACGGTCCACCATGGGTTGTTGGGCATAACTATAAATAAAGGCCACCAGCAGCCATTTCCAAAGCATCCCAAAATCCAAACACCTCGTTATTCGTGCCTTATACCCAACACTCGATTCCAACATCCGATGATTCGATTCTGAGCCCGAGCGGCGTCCCAACGCCTGATCAAAAGTTGTAGGTGAGTTCCCGAGTGCATAATCTAAGCAGAAATACCGTACAACTAATTATTGATACCCGACGTATCATAAGTCGAGGTTCTGTCAAAATTATAGCATTTCTATTTTTCCATTTCTTGTATTTGTATTGTATAGCCAACTCGTTTTAAAATTTTGATTTTGATGAAAGATTATTCTTTTATTATGATATTTATCATTGATTTGTATTTGTTAAATTACAACCTCGATTTCAAACGTTATTTCACGTATTTTATACTTTAATCAAAGTTTAGGGGGTTAAAACTGCCAATTTCTAAACTTTTTGCTAAAACTTGATAAAGTTCTCATTATTATTATTATTATTATTATTATTATTATTATTGAATCATAAATTTTTCAAGTTATTAAAATTATTTTCATATGATCAAATACTTGAATCTATGTTCATTTCATTGTTTACATGTGTAATCGTTAATTTGGCACGTTGAACCTAGTATGTCTAGATTAATATCGTAACATGTAACATAAGTAATTATGGTTATCTCAGATTAATTTTTGTCTTAGGTACTTTACTTGGCATCTTTTATTAAAATACAACGTTCTAGCATATTTCAAATACAACGTTCTCTCAAAGACTTACCTGCTTAACCCCTTTTAATCCCAACTATAAATACCCCCCCCCCCCCCCATTTTCATCTTATTTCATTTGCTCATTCATCTCTTCTTTTCTCCCTAAAACATTTCTCAAAGTAAGTTTTAATTTATGTTTTTCATATTTTTTTGGACTATTGGTTTTTATTGGTCCCAAGTATTTCATTTTTGCCGGCGCTGGTCCCAACTATCACTTTAACTGCCAACGGTCCCAACTTTCACACATGTGTCTGCCACCAGTCCACGACTAACCGAGTATTAACTCCGTTATGTTTTAGATGACGTGTCCATCCTACGTGTTAAAAAACCTTGACGTGGCTGCCTGCGTGTATATTAATAACAAAAAACCCTTCTCCTCCTTGAATATATAATAATATCAGCAGATGACAATTTAATACAAATCCCCCAAATCGATATCTTCAATCGATCGAGAACCCAATCGATCAAGAACAACCCCAGCAGCCTGCGCACACACGAGCCTCGGAATCCTATCAACCAACCCCAACTCTTTACACATATGAAACCCTTTATAAAACGCGTAAATATTCCCCAAATTACCCCCGGGAACAATAACCCAATCCGGCACCTCCCAGTCAAACTGCTGCAAGATCTCGATCGCAGCAGTCTTTTGCCCCTCTAACCTCAAACTATTCAACGAATTCGCTAAATAAATCGGTAACTCAGACGTAACCTCCCTAACCAACTGCATACACCCATCGAAATCCGTATCAAGACTCAACACAAACGCCCCATTCGCAATCGGCTGAACCAACTGCGTCATGGAAATCTTGTTCGCAGGCAAGAAAACAATACTCGGAATACCTGCGGACGCGCAGTAGGCCGACAACGCGGCCGACGTGTCCCCGGTCGACGCGCAGCCCACCCTGACAACGGGCCGGTTCATTTTACGCAAACGATTAACCTGACTAACTAACACAGTCATACCCAAATCCTTAAAACTACCCGTGTGACTAATCCCGCAATGCTTAACCCACAAATCATTCATACCCAAATGCTGTTTCCCAAACCTTTCGGCCCAGAACATATTCGAATTACCTTCGAAAGCCGATACGATATCGTCGGAATCGATCTCGGGCAAGACCCATTCTTTTTTGGACCAGACACCCGACCCGTATGGCCAAGTGGTCTTGCCGATGCGTGAATCGAATAAAGACTTCCAGTAGGATCCGTCGAAGGCTTTTAACGCTTCGATGTCGTCTTGGACGTCGAGTAAGCCGCCGGAGCGTGAGCGGTAGACGATCGATTGGGTTGTTCTTGACCGATTGGGTTCTCGATCGATTGGAGATATCGATCGATTGTCATCTGCTGATATTATTATATATTCAAGGAGGAGAAGGGTTTTTTGTTATTAATATACACGCAGGCAGCCACGTCAAGGTTTTTTAACACGTAGGATGGACACGTCATCTAAAACATAACGGAGTTAGTACTCGGTTAGTCGTGGACTGGTGGCAGACACATGTGTGAAAGTTGGGACCGTTGGCAGTTAAAGTGATAGTTGGGACCAGCGCCGGCAAAAATGAAATACTTGGGACCAATAAAAACCAATAGTCATATTTTTTTGTTCTTGATCATGTTTTATGTGTTTGTTCTTAGTTCCCTCTTATTTTTATTTTTGTTATTACGGTTCTAAGACCATCATATAATCATGTCAACAATACAACCTAATTCATACACCAAGGTGTATTGGGTGGAGACGAAGAACATAAGTTTGTAAGATGATCTTTAATGGTCATATCTTAGCAAGTTCTTACATTCTTGAAGTTTTTGTTTTGTTTAATTTATTTTGATTCATGAACCATAAGGATTTTGATGATACATGAGCAAACATATTGTATTTATCATACCACAAGTGGTTCATAATTTTCTTTATCAAAATTCATTCCAAAGCATCAAAAGCATCGTTATATACAATGCTCCAGTTTTGATAGCAAAATTGTTCAACAAAGGTTGAGCAATAGCTTGGTTCTAACAAAATTGAACGATGCAAGGCCAAAACTATGATTAACTTTATTGAGCTATGGTTCTAACAACTATTTATTTATATTTTTATTCTATCGTATGGCTTCTCAAACGTTATCTTAAAATTAGTGTACAAATTTGTACCCTCTATGAAGATTGGAAATTTTAGCTTATCTTGGAGTCCGAATCTAAGAAAACTTTCTAAAGCAAAGTTGTTCCGTACATATTAATTTATTTATATTTTAAACATTTATGCATTTATTTAATTTTGTTTGGATGTGATTTCTTTTATTTGAACGATTTTGTGTAATTTGATATTTAAATGAAATAATAGTTATTGTCACTTTATTTATTTTAGTGTCTTCGAGCTATAAGCAATCTTAGTGGCCCCCCTGTATGTATGCCGTAGGTTTTGATGTGACAAAAATCACTAAGAAGTGCAAACCCTTACGGTGTATGCTATCGTTTTAGTGATTATATTATCTAGTTGAACCCTAGTCTGGGGTATAGTCAAACCTTGGCCGAAACAGTACAATATTTTTATTCAAAGGTTTTAAGTAAATAATGTTTCTTCATCAGGAAGAAATGTCTCTTCAGAAAAGAAAACTGATAACATTTATTAAAATAGAAGAAACGTGCATTTTAAATGAAAATAAGATTTTCAAAACTAGTTTTAAACTATAAGACAAATGAATGTTTTATTAAAAGGTTTTATGATAAAATTTGATTAATGAGGGTTTGCAGCTAGATCAACAAAAGATCTAGATATATATGCTTACCTATTAATGACAGGTTAAACATCACGAAACAAAGGTTATCAAAATCCTTAAAACTTATCTAAGAGGTAAATACGTTAACCCTTCAAAAAACCTCCAAAAAAATTCACCAACATCGTAGAAAGGTGAATATGTTTATTCTGTTTAACAAATTGACTTACTCTGAAAAGCCGAACATTTTGTTTGTCTTAAAAATCTGAAAATGTTTCATGGGATAATGAAATCCCTAAAACGTTATAACACCAAGATAAAAATAATCAAACCATAATAACAAATACAAGCACTCTAACTAAATGCACTGGATCTGGATATAACTGACAAAATAGCATGCTGGCTATACGTCAGTCTCAAACCATATCTCCAATGGGTGCAACTCTTGTAGAAATGTTGACTTGTGTGTGTGTGTACGATAGTGGTATGCCTCAGCGGAAGAGCTGGTGCCCTGCTAAGCTGTACATAAAACTATAATTTGTGTTTTAATGAAAAAGTTTGAAAAATGCTTTAGAGTCAGTCAACAAATCACCAGCATATCGTTGACATATTTTCAGAACTGTTTTATAGAAAATCAATAAGGTTAGATCAGACAAAAGAGACATATAGACGATTGGAAATATAGTCATATGTTATCTAATGGCTTAGATATTTTGAAACTGAAATACTATAAACTATGTTTGACATATACGTTTTGTATTATCATATTGGTATTTAAATCCTGAGATTTTACACAAACAAATTTTTAATTTGAAAGACTTCCGTTAAAAGAACGCAACTCTGATGTGTTTACAAACCGGTACCAACTATTGATCATTTGTCTAGACCCTTGATGCCAGATGTAACAAGGACCAACCACCACCTTGGCATTCATAGTGAAGTTTGGAAAAAAAAAACAAAATAATCGTATAAAAATAATTTTGTACAAAAGTAAAGCATATCAAAATTTTAATTTTGACTAAAACCAAGGTCAACCCACATATTTAGTTTGATCAAAGACATGAAGGTAAAAGAGAAAGGAAAATTGAATTTAAATAATAATGACTATTGACTATTGCGAATAACAAGTTTCAACTAATGTTCGCCGCTTTGAAGACAACTGGGAAGCGATTAGTAATAGGAACAGCAGACGTGCAAAGGATTCGCGACATCAACTCAACAAATCTATAGCTACTTCCTTCTTCGTCTCTAACCTCCCGGATGGTTGCACTGGAAGTTTATTGTGGAAAGTGTATGAAGGGTTTGGAGCATTGGTGGATGCATTTGTCCCTATAAAGAAAGATAAATTTGGTAACTGTTTTACTTTCATCAAATTTATAAATGTCATTCGCTTCGTGAAAGTCTAACCTCAGTTAGGATTGATAAGGTGAGGGTGAACGTAGCGCACTATGACAAATCAGGGAGCAAGGCTCCGAACAGCGCTGTGGCAAGACCTGTGGTTCAAAAAGAGCAGCAAAGAGTAGTTGCTAAAGTGAATATGGCAGCAACAACTGCTTCAATCTGCAATGGAGAAGAGTGGATACTTCGTATAGGGATGTGGTTTTGGATAATATGGAAAACTCATTGGAGAACAAGTCTTTGAATGCAAGAAAGACCATTGATTTTCCTTCAAGCACATCCTTCCAAATCTGGAGGACTGGTTCTTTGATTGTCGATGTGAAAGATTTATTTAACTTTAAAAAACTTGCAAAAGAATATGATGGATAGAGGATGGAATCAACTGACCATTCGTTATGTTGGGGGAATGAAAGTTTTATTGTCCTTGGCGTGCCCGCAAACTGCTAAATATTTCCTGGGAAACAATAAGTAGGAGTGGAGGAGCTGGTTATACACTTTACAGATATGGGAGGATAGGTTATGCACCATGAAATATTGGTATGGTTTAGGGTCCAAGGCTTAGCATTCCATCTATGGGATGGTATGTTCCTCGATCATATTGGTAGTAGTTTTGGTAAAGTAGTAGGCAGATCTGAAGCTTCTTGGAGTGACCTTAATCTGTCTAGAGAAGGTGTTGGCATAATCACAAATCAATTAAAAAGAATAGAGGAACTAGTAACCATAAAATGGTAGGATCAAGAACATGAAGTGTGGGTGTTTGAAGATAAAGATTATTGGTTAAAAGATTTCATTGCGGTTTGCTTCCCAGAAAACATGAAGGAGGTGACCGGGGACAGGGTTGTAGTAGGACTCCGTCAAACTCTACGACGTTGAGACTTGGAAAATCGGTAAAAGGAATGGAAAAGTTGGCGCATGCGGATTCAGTTTATGAGGAACCGCCAACCGGGGGGTTCCAACAAAAATTTGGTCCATCCCAAGCACAAGTCGGATAAAGTTAATGATGAGACAGCTGGAGGGGTCCAATGTTTAGGAGATAGGGACAATAATATGTTCAGTAACCAACTTAATGGAGGGTCTCAAGTGGACCCGATGCCTAACCCATCTCCACCACCATGTAAAACTCTAAATGAGCCGTCTTCATTACAGGAGAAGCATATTGGGTTGGTTAATTTGAATAGTGATTTGGGCTTACATGCGCTGTTTAATTCTAATCAATCCATTCCAGAAACTTCTTTACTCGAGCCTAACAACGGAGGTTATTCAGACTAGGGTAGCGACCCATTCGACCTTAATGAGTTAATTGAAAAGGTTAACAAGGCGCAAGAGCGCCAGACTTAAATAAAAATCCTAATGTCAAGGTGAATGGGGAAACTTCAGTAATTTCTAGAAGAAGGATACAGGGGCATAATTTAATGAAGCTCAGATCGCTTCACTCAATAAACTCAAAGATAGATTATGGGGTGGTTCGAATCTGGTATGGTGGGTGGGCGGCGGATTTGGCTGGAATTCAGTGATTTAGATTCAATGGATGATGTTATACCAGAAGTACAATCAAAACCTACTACAAGAAATTCATCGGGTGGTATCAATAAAGAGGTATGCTTAACTGTACATGTAGGGGAGGAGGTAGGTGTTAGTGTTTTGGGCAACGAAAATTTGGTGGAAGAGGTTATTGTTGGAAAGAAGATGTGCAATGTGCATCAATGAATTTCCTATCAACTAATATAAGGGGGCGGGGGATGAAAATAAGCTGGAACAGGTGAGATTGTTAAAGAAAAGTCATAACATCAGTTTTATAGCAATTCAAGAAACCCAAATGGCAGACTCAACTAAGGTTCAAGTGAAAAAAAATGTGGGATGATTCTCAGCTTGGGTTTGAAATTAAGGATGCCACAGGTATATCAGGGGGGTTTGCTATGTATGTGGGATGCAAACGTTTTCGAAAAGAGAGAAGTGGTAATAGATATTACATATTGGTTAGAGGGGTATTAAAAGCAACGTACGACATGTTTATGGTTAATATTAGGGGTGTGCATGGGTCGGTTTGGGCCGGTTTTGAGCCAAACCCATAACCATAACCAACCCGTTATGGCAGTTTTGGTTAATTGGTTTTGTAGGTTATAGTGAGTTGGTTATGAGTCGGTTAACCGTAACCTAAACAATATAATTAACCCTAAAAGTTTGGTATCAATTATTACAAAAAAACGACATGACATAATCTAACAAGGTATATAATCCATAATATTAATACCAAATATTCAAAAAATAATGACATTATATAATCCAACATTGAAATTCAACTTAACTTGATAACAAACATTGAGCCAAAAAACATCAAAATGATATAATCCAACAACATGTTTGGTGAAACTTAATCCCAAACATATTAAACATATTGTTGGTTAAATAAATGGGTCGGTTTGGTTATAGCAGTTTTGGAATTATCTTTAACCAAAACCGACCCGTATTTGACGGTTTTTAAAAGTTCATTAAACCGTGCCACCGGTTATGTCGGTTAAATCGGTTCGGTTATATCGGTTATGGTTCAGTTTAACAGGTATGGCGGTTATATTGCTCCTAGTTAATATATATGCCCCACAAGATATAAATCTAAAAAGAATTTTATGGGAAGATTGGCAGATAAGAAATATGAGGATGAAGGTATATGGATTTTTCTAGGAGATTTTAACTGTGTTCGGTACCCGACAGAAAGGAAGTATTCTGAATGCTGCGCCACAAGTGCCAACGATCTTAATAAATTCATTATAAACTCGGGTCTCTTGGAATATAACATGGGCGATAGCATATTAACTTATGTTTCAATTGTTGTTCAAAAGTTTGGTAAAATTGATCGGATTTTAGTGAGTCAAGACTTCCTTAATCTTTGGCCTAAAGCTTCAATGATGATTTTAACTAAAAAATACTCCGAACATCGTCCATTGTTACTAAGTTGTGTGGATTGGAAGTTTAGACATTGCCCCTTTATATTCTTCAATCTTGGCTAAGAAATAAAGAATTGGAAGACGTAATCAAATTGGCTGTGGAGTCTGAATTTTTTAGCGGCGGCCCGGATGCTCGTTTTGCTTACAAACTTAGATCATGTAAAGTCGCTACAAAAGTGTGAACAAAATGATAATCAGAGAAAAAAATAATTCTCATAATTCTGATACAGGAGCACAAGCCATAGAAATAGTTGAGATTTACAACATAAGGAAAGACACAAATCATGGCTAATATTATGAAACAAAATATGGGAGAATATACGGTCAAAGTAAATGGAGAAAACTTGTGGTTTCTATAAAAGGTGGTTCTATTACTCTCCCTCAATTTGGAGTGTGGAGATTTCGAACGCCCAATTTGTCAAGTAATAAGCGGAATTGATGAGCTCCCAAGGCTTTTGTAAACAAGTCGGCGATCTGGGACTTTGTGTGAATGTTTAACGGTTGTATTTCTTGTGATTCAATTCTTTCTCGAACAAAATAACAATCCATTTCAACATGTTTTATTCGTTCATGAAAAACCGGATTGTTGGCAATATGTCGTGCGGCTTGGTTATCACAAAATAGGGGTGTTGGTCCATTTTGTTTCACATCCAATTCTGTTAGAAGCCATCTCATCCATAGTATCTCACTAACTATGGTTGCCATTGCCCGATATTCTGCCTCGGCGGACGATCGGGACACAACCGATTGTTTTTTGACTTCCAAGAAATAGGTACTCCTCCCAAGAGTAAAAGATACCCCGTCCTTGATCTTCGAGTAAACGGACAACCCAACCAGTCCGAATCACAATATGTAACGAGATTAGTCCCACCGTCACATGGGAGCAAAATTCCTTGTCCAGGAGTGCCCTTTAAGTATCGCAATTGTAACGCCCGTAAATTTCGTTAATCGGCACGATCGTTTATAAATGTTGGTCAAAAAGCCGGGGTTTCATCTTTCTAATTTAGAGCATTGTAATACGTTTTAAAAGTCCGTTTGTCCATCCTTTTTCCCAAAACATCCCCTCTTACGACTTAAAGTATTATATTAGTATGTAGCACCCGACATTTTCGTTTATCGGCATGCACGTTGTAGAGTTTGTATATTTATCGGGTTTGAACCGGCTTACTTCAGGGACCTCCTTGTCATACCCGTAAGTTGAATTAATTGACTTTCCACCCAAGTTGCTACACACTTCATACTGGAGGGACTATAGTGTAATTTATTTTATATCATAATATTAAAAAAGAAAAACCCTAACCCTAAATCTATTCCCAGCAGCCGATCGGCCTCTAGACCCCCTGCTCATTTTTCTTCTGCCCAGCCAAGTTTCAGCCGTGAAAACTTCAATTCAAGGTCGGTTTTATGATTCCCCATGTCTTTTACACCTTAATTGGTCATATTAACGTGCTTATTGGTCGTTAAGGTTGAGTTTTGATGATAACAGTTTGCTGACAGATTCGTATACGTTTATTGTAGGGTCTGTAACGCGACGATAATCCAATGTTTTTTATTGATTCTTGATTCCATGATGTTCTACATTGAGTCTAGTTTCCAGAAAGGTATAATACGTAATTTTTGGACGAGATTTGAATGGTTTTTATGAATTTATAAAATCGAGTGTCAAAGCTGATGCAGGATGACGGATTCTGGTCTGTCTTCCCTACGTCATAACCTTTTTTCGAAAGGTCCAAATTGGTTGGTTCCACTTCTGGCAGTTAGTATTGTGAGTTAGCAACCAAACCCAATTTGAATCGTTTAATTTGGTTTGGTAATGAATTTTATAAAAATAAAACCATTTTGTTGCGCACTGAAATAGCTGCACGTACCTTGCTGTGTTGGAGGATTTTTTATAATTTTTGTGTCCAATATAAAAATATAATAAAAATATTTTTATAAACCTAAGTCATTTATTAAAGTCTGGTAAAAATTTAATAATTTATTTCAAAAGTTATCCTATGTAATTAAATGCATCTTCGTATGCTAAATCTACACGTTTTACTCGTTATTAATCGATAAGTTCGTTTTAGGCTTAACCGGTGGATTTGGTTAGTTGAAAGGTTTTAGGGGCTGAGGTAAAGTAATTGGGTATGGGTTGGGCCAAGTTGTTGGGCCTTGGGCCAAGTGTTGGGCCTTGGGCCAAAGTTTTGGGCTTGAGCGGCCCATTAGGCAAGTGTGTTCTTGCGGTCTAGTTTAGTAACACGTTGTGTATAATTTACAGGCTCTTGCTTGTGATTGTGAACTTAGGGATTTCCTAGCTCGTTGCAGGTGTTCGATTGATTCAGGTGAGTTCATGATGCCCTTTTTACTCTTTTTACGTTTTGGGCTAGCATACACACCGAAATCCAATTTTATACGATTTTACCCGTTACAACTATTTGAATAGTACTACATGGTCTCACTCGTGATTGTGCACTTTGAAAGTTATATTTGAATTATTTTATATGCTTTAGGATATTTTAGACTCGTTTATGGTCTTTTATCCTTTAAGGTTACGTACATTATTAATGGTCTAGACTCGAGGATGTTAGTAGACTTGGTAGTAATTGAATACGAGTAGACCTATGTACTTAGTTCCCGTATGGGATGATATATATATATATATATATATATATACATATATATAGATATATATGTATATACATATATATAGATATATATGTATGTATGTATGGAGGTATGTATGTATGTATGGGTATGTGTTACCTTATAGCCTACGGTTGTGTGATGATATTTAGTTCCTCGTGACTAAGAATGATGTGAGTAGGCTTATTGATGTGTGTGTGCATGGTGATTCACGGCCGGGTCAAATATATTACTCGGTTGTACCCGTGGTGGAGAGGCTCGTGTGACGTGATCATCATTTTGGCGAGTCAAATATATTACTCGGGTTTTAAAATCCCGTGGTGAAGAGGCCCGTTGGATGTTGAGCCGCGATCAGGTCAAATATATTACTCGGGTTGTACCCGTGGTGGAGAGGCCCATATCACGTGCTTAGATGTGTGAGCCGAGATCGGGTCAAATATATTACTCGGGTTGTACCCATGGTGGAGAGGCCCGTATCTCGTGCTTGGATGTGTAAGCTGTGACCGAGTCAAATATATTACTCGGGTTTGACCTGTGGTGGAGAGGCTCGTGTCACATGCTTAGGTCTTACCGCGTCCGGGTCAAATATATTACTCGAGTCTTGACTCGTGGTGGAGAGGCCCGTGTACGTGTGTTCGACGATGAATTTATTACTTGGTGAATTATATTATTTATTTTATTATTATCCTCTTTATTGTTTAGAACTATAATTTTTGAAAACAAGTATGAACTATTGTTTATGAAAACTTGAACTCACTCAGCTCAAGCTGACTTTGTGTGTATGTTAGTTTGACTTTCAGGTTAAGAAGTGGATGCTACCGCTTGGACGTGCTGGATGCTGCTCGGGAGGTTGAAGGCATTTCTGGTCAAGGATTTCAAATAAAACGAGTATTTTATTTACAATTGATTTTGAACACCTGTACCCGTGTTTTGGGATTTTTAATACTTAAACTTTTCTGCTGTTATTTACTCTAAACTGGTTTTAAATACAAAGAATTGTTGGGTTTTAAATTTTTGTGAAATTATGGATGTGATTACCAACTGTAGGATTCCCGGGATTCGGGGTCTTACGAGCACTACACGGGTTGCGGAATCCATCTGTGTTTGTCGTGGGTCGGCGACAAACTGACTAAGCACATTAACTGAGTAAGAAATATCGGGTCGAGTAGCTTGCAAGTAAAGAAGTCGTCCAACTAGTCCTCTAATATTGATTGGCGACGACTTTCGGTCCACCGTTGCCTTTGTCTAACTTCAAACCTTGTTCCATAGGAAAGTTGCTTGGTCGACATTCTGTTAAGCCACAGTCTTCCAAGATGTCAAGGATATATTTCCTTTGGCTTAAAACAAGACCATCACGTGTTCGAGCCACTTTAATCCCCAAAAAATATTTCAATACTCCAAGGTCCTTGATGCTAAATTTCGCATCAAGGTATGTTTTGGTTTCTTGTATCCTCTTCAAGTCGTTTCCAACAATGATCACATCATCGACATAGATGAGAACTGCCATTCTTGTAAATGAAAAGGGAATGGTCCATCTTGGCTTGCTTGAAACCAATCTCTATTAAAGCCAACGTGAACTTTTGGTACCAGTTTCGGGAAGCTTGCTTTAGACCATATATTGACTTATTTAACTTGCAGACCCTTGTGTCTTCTCTCTTGCGAAAACCTTGGGGAATCTTCATATATACTTCCTCGACTAACTCTCCATGTAAGAAGGCATTGTTTACGTCGAGTTGGTGTATTATCCAACCTTTCTTTACCACTACCGCAAGTAAGGTTCGAACAGTGACGAGTTTGGCAACTGGTGCAAACGTCTCATGGTTATCAATTCCCTCAATTTGAGTAAAGCCTTTAGCGATCAACCGTGTCTTATATCTTTTAATTTCTCCATTGGGCTTGTACTTTATTTTATAAACTCACTTTGAGTCTATAGCACGTTTTCGTTTCGGTAGTTCCTCAATAATCCATGTGCCATTTTCTTCAAGTGCTTGGATTTCGTTTTTCATGGCTTGCCTCCACTTTTCATCCCGAACAGCCTGAGCAAAGTATTTTGGCTCATTGTTTGAATCAATGGCCGTGAGGAAAACTTTATGAGGATTAGAAAATTTTTCATAAGAAACAAAATTAGCCAAGGGGTATACCGGCGAGGATTTATTGTTGGTGGCAGGCCGTGCATGGTCTACCGATGGGGAAGTTTGACGTCAAAGTCGGAGAGATGTCTTGGTTGAGTTTTGTTTCTTTTTTCTTAATTGATTCTAAGGGCTTAACTGTTTCATTTACAAACTCATCATGGTTCCTGTTTTCTGTTTCCATACCTCTCAAAACTGGGCTTGTCTCATTTGCTTCACTTTGATGGGTCTGAGTGCCATGATCTTGGTTACTGTCTTCTACAACAACTTTTGGTTGAGCCAACGTTGAAGTTTCATGAGGTAGGTTATCAGCTGAATTGCCCAAGTCTAGGCCATAATCCTCTTCCACACCTTTAGTTTGGGCCGGTACAGTTGAATCTTCAATTGGGTTGTTATGACTTCCACTAATTTCCTTTTGAGCCCATGTTGGTGTTGGCCCAACAAAGTTATTATTTTGATTAGGTGGTTGATCAGGTTGTCCAATTTAGCTATTTATTTGTTCGGCCGGTTCATCAAACATTTCCCATTTAGTTGGGAATATAAAAACTTCTTCGTTAACTTCCCTACTAACAGAGGCAAACGGAAACGTTTTTTCCACAAATTTCACGTCTCTTGAGAATGATTTTTCCATCTTTTGCATCATAAATTTTGTAACCCTTTGTACCCCTTGGATACCAATACCCGGTTTTCCTTTCATTTCAAATTTATCTGCTTTTGTTTCTGTATTTCTATATTACGCTAGACATGCAAAAACCTTTAGAAAATCATAGTCCGGTTTTCGATCATATATAATCTCGAAAGGCATTTTATTTTCTATCACTTCCGATGGCAACCGATTAATTAGGTGAGTAGCAGTTAGTATGCATCCTCCCCAAAACTTGGTAGGTAAGTGTGATTCAAATCTCAATGCTCATGCCATTTCAAGGAGATGTCTATGTTTTCGTTCCACTACCCCATTTTATTGACGGGTATGTGGACACGTCGTTTCTAGAACAATTCCTTGATCAGTATAAAAGTTAAGCATGTGATTTGATGTGAATTCCCCCCCCCCCCCCTAATTGTCGCATCTAACCCTTTTAATGCTCTTTTCAAATTGAGTTTTTACCAATTTGTAAAAATCCACTAAACACCCACTTGCATCACTTTTATTTTTAAGGAGGAAAACCCAAACTGCCCTACTATAATCATCTACGATTATGAGAAAGTAGCATGCACGTGAAAGAGAGAGAGTACGATAAGGCCCCCAAATGTCACAATGTATCATTTCAAAACAACCATGGGTTTTAATAGAACCAATAGGAAATGGAGATCTTGTGTGTTTAGCTTTGGCACAAGAGTCACAAAACCAATGGTTGTTCTTATTGGGAATACCTTTGAAAAAGTCAATATGAGAAAGTTTTGAGCTTGAAGCATGTCCTAAATGGTTGTGCCAGATGTCGAAAGTTGTCATCATAGCTTGTCTTTTTTCTTTTACAATCCCCATTTGGTAAAGACCATCCTTGCACTTACCCGCTCCAATCAATGTCCTCGAGGTTAGACCCTGCATAACAAAGAAATCTGGGAAAAATGTGACGGCACATTGGAGATCATTAGATATTTTACTAACCGACAACAAGTTGCAATTAAATTTAGGAACATGTAAAACCCCTTTTATTTTTGTTCCGTTTTTCAAGCTATGTTCTCCTCTTCCTTCTACGGCTATCTTTTAACCATTTGGTATTATGACCGGTGCCTCGTGAACTCCTTTAGTTCGCTTTTCTAGAATAGAAGCCATATGTGTGATTTGGTCTCTGGCACCGGAATCAACAATCCAATTATTTTTCTTGTCAATTTTGCCTGTTGTGTTTGCATTTGCGGTACCTAATGCCATGTTGGCAACAGGTGAAGCATGGGTCTTCTCTCCGTCATTTCTTCCAAAAAAAATTCTAAAACTGTTGGTATTGTTTATTGCTTAGGCCTGGGATAGAACTGATTTCAGAGTCAACACAAGCATTCACTCTGGGTTTGGTTTCTTCCCGCTTCATTCCCTTTTCCGGCCACCAATCTGGGCAACCGATGCGTTTGAAACAACTGTCCTAAATGTGGCCATCTTTGTCACAAAAGGTACAGTGCTATAGCTGGTCTCCAAGGTTCTATCTGTTGTCTTTCGGCCCAGTTTTGTTTGGTGGTTGTTTTGAAGGGACGGAGGCTTGAAAAGCTGTAACAGCGACAATGGTTCGCTTTCTGGTCTCCACACTTCTTTGTTGCTCATCATTTGACACTAGGTGATAGGCCACGTTTAGGGTAGGTGTACGGTTCATGGATTGAATATGTGTTCTGATGGTTGAGAAATTGCTATCCAAACCAAGTAGAAACTCATATAGCCTTTCATTTTGTTTCATGTCAAAAAGTTTCTTCCCTATTTCACAAGGGCAACCATCATAGGAGCATCTTAGACTGGGTAAAACTAGATCTAACTTATCCCACAAAACATGAAGGTTTGTGTAATATGTTGTGACAGAAACTCCGTCATGTCTGGTGGTTGACAAGATCTGCTTTAGTTCATATGCCCTACGCTTTCCAAATCTTTCTTTTAAATCATTCCACATATCTTTCGACGTACTCGCATAGCTGACGCTATTTTTAATCTCATTCTCCATTGTTGTGATTAGCCACCCTTTTATCGTCACATCACACTTCATCCACCCATTGTATTCCGCAGCGGAAGGGTTCGGCTTCTTAATGGTCCCGTCAATGAAACCCATTTTATTCTTGGCAAAGAGGAAATCGGTCATTTCTTGAGACCAATCAACGTAATTGTCGGCAGTGAGGGTGCGCATTTGTCTAGGATAATCAAAGGGATGACTGTAGTATGGAGAATCGTGGTCAAAGGTGGCTCCGTCTTTCATGTTGGTTTCGTATAATTTATCAGGCATGGTGAAGGTGCCGAAGAGAAGAGATGAAGAAAATGGTTTTTTTTTCTTTTTGATTTAGGGTTTCTTTAGTTTATGATCTGCTCTGATACCATGAACAAAATGATAATCAAAGAAAAAAATAATTCTCATAATTCTGATACAGGAGTACAAGCCATAGAAATAGTTGAGATTTACAACATAAGGAAAGACACA
Source organism: Bidens hawaiensis (assembly GCF_021521415.1). Taxonomy (NCBI): domain Eukaryota; kingdom Viridiplantae; phylum Streptophyta; class Magnoliopsida; order Asterales; family Asteraceae; genus Bidens; species Bidens hawaiensis. Next base: position 318,294 of record NW_027491844.1, on the reverse strand, counting down.
AATCATGGCTAATATTATGGAACAAAATATGGGAGAATATACGGTCAAAGTAAATGGAGAAAATTGTGGTTTCTATAAAAGGTGGTTCTATTAAAGTGTGGAGGAAAAAGGTGGCAAGAGATGAGTTGGGTGAACTCAGTGGTATGCGGCAAAAACTAGAAGATCTTGAACTGAAATCAGAAACTCAAGATGTAAGTGTGGAGGAGGTTCAAGAAAGGCTAAATTGCAAAGCAAAAATTGGAGAAAAGGAAAGATGCATTCTTTTAGATCTGAAGCAACGTGCACAAATAAAATGGGCCATTGAGGGAGATGGTATTCAGCGTTTCTTCATAGTATACTAAATAGCCATAATAAAACCAATTGTATAAATGGGCTATTGATAGGTGAAAGGTGGGTTCGGAGCCGGACAACCTGAAAACGGGTGTCAAAACATTTTTCAAAAAGAAATTCACAAAACCGTTGAAAATTAGATTGATTTTTTTCAACATCGGCTTGTCTAGATTATCTCCGAACGAAGTTGATAAGCTTATTGAGTCATTCCCATGTGAAGAAATTGAGAAAGTCGTATGGGAATGCGGAGGTGAAAAGGCACCGAGCCCTGACGGCTTCAATTTCAAATTTCTAATAAGCTTTTGGATTCTTTTTGAGAATGATGTGTTAGATATAATAAACTACTTTTATGCCCATGGGAAACTAAGCAATGGTTATACTTCTAGTTTCATCACACTTATAACGAAGGTGAAAGACCCATAAAGAATTGAAAAGTATTGTCCGATTAACCTAATCAAGTGCGTACCTAAAATGATTTCGAAGATGCTCGTTAACCGGATGAAGATTGTTATAGGATCTATTATCAGTGAGGAACAATCTACATATGTTTCGGGGAGGAACATAGCAGAAGGTGCCTTAATTTTAAATGAAGTGGTTTCGAGGTGTAAAAAAATGAATAAGGAAGCGATGATTTTCAAGGTTGATATAGATAAAGCCTTTGACTCAGTTAACTGGTGATTCCTATACTTTATTCTTCACAAATGAGGTTTCCAGAAAAATGGCATTTGTGGGTTAAAGGCACATTTTATTTGGCCAGATCATCTGTACTAGTTAGCGGGTCACCAACTATGGAGTTTGATGCACTCTCCTTGTTTTCGTTTATTATAGCAATGGAGTCTTTGAATGTTGTTGAAGAAACGTGGATCTACTCCCTGGTAGCAGATCTACTTTCCTCGGGTGTGATTATACAGTTTCACCGATGGTTCCTCTGGATCTGTGTTCTTCCACCTACAAAATGAACAGCGCCGTTACTTACCCCTCAGAAAGGGACAGAGGGGTCCTCTTTGGGGTAACCCTCCGGCGTGAGAATCAGTATCTTTGTGGAGAAGATCATAATGTGTGAGTCAGTGAATCTCAAGAGTATTGCTGAATCGCTGAATACTCTCTTGATTGTGTGTCTGTCCGTTTTTCTGTAACTGATTGTGAGTGAAAGTAATTCAATATGATTGAATGTGTTATCACTGCTTGTAACTGTCAATGATTGAGTATGAATGTAATTCAATATGATTGAATGTGTTATCACTGCTTGTAACTGTCAATGATTGAGTATGAATGTGTCATCAAAGTGGAGTTGATGCTGTATTTATAGTGCTAGGGTTTTTACTGGTTGGGCTCAACCTCGTTGGCCTCCTCCAATCGCACTGCGCCACGTGCCCTCTGGGACACCTGGCGCTTTCTCGTTGGTTGTAATCACGTGGTAGCACATGTGTCATGCTGAGTTGTCGACCTTTCATTTGGCAGTTGTCAACATCAGCATATTCTTACTCCTTAAAAAGATGCCTTCTGGAAGATTGTCTGACGTGCACAATCAAGGTTGCCCTAATCCTGATTTGGATAAGGACGAGGTTGATTATGTGCATGTGTGATATGCGCCCATCCTGAGGATGCGCGAAGTCTTCTTTTTATTCTCACGCGCAGATATTTCATGCGCAGGTGCGATATGCACGAGCGTGTGATATGCGCCGCGCGCATATGTGACGCGCGAGCATATGTGATTTGCAAGAGCATGTGATATGCGCCGCGCGTTGATGCGCCGCGCGCATATGTGATGCGCGAGCATATGATGCCTGAGCATGTTTTGTATGCGCCATGCGCCTAGGTTTTGGCTTTGTGCCTTCATAATGTCTTTATCTTGTGGGTTGACCCGCCTTGCTTGGTGTTGAGGCGGGTACATACCTCTTCAAGCCCCCCCAGTCTAATGTGTGTCTTATCTCGCGCGAGCGCGGTAAGATAGATATTAGACTCACTGAATTGTTCTTTTAAAGGGGTTTTGTCGTTTTCTTGGTTGTTTCCATCGTTGCGCGAAGTTCTATCCATTTGGTTGAAAACGAAAGGTCCAAACACGTGGTTGGTTGGTGGTGACGTGCGCCGTAAACGTGTCAGACGTTTCGTGTGCTCGAGGTGCTACAGTTGCCTTTCATGTCCCCTCACACAGCTGTCTTGAACACGTGTCGCACTCGCATTGGTTAGTACCTGCGAGTGGGGGCGCGTCTCTGTTCCGTGGCAGGTCGGTTACATTTTTATGTCCCCTCACACAGCTGTTAGGGACACGTGTCGCGCCCTCGTTGGCTTGCACCTGCGAGTGGGGGCGCGTGAAATCCGATCAGCTGCCACATTTCTCTCTCCTGGTCCTATAAAAGCAGGCCCTTAGGAAATTTTTATCTTCATCTTCATAGTTGCTAAAATTCAAGTTTCTGTCTTTCACATTCGGATTTGAGTGTTTACATCGATTCGAATCCTCGATTATCGGCTATTGCAGTTGTATGTCTGATAGTTCAGACTCGTCTAGCCCTTCAATCACCTCCGTTGCCTCTCGAAGACGCCGTGTGAAATCTGTGGTGATGTCGACATTGAAGCAAAAGGGGAAGGGGAAGAAGGTTGTTGAGACCACATCGGAGGAAGTAGGGAGGACCAAGGCCACCAAAAGGTGGAATGAAATCCTCTGCAAATTGAAGCAGGCCGATCTCGACAACCTCATCGCCTCTCAGGGCTTTCCCACCCTGTTTGGCTGCATGTTGCCTAGGTCCGGGCAAACGGCGGCGGACCCGCCTGCCGGCTATATATCCCTATATAGCCACTTTTTCACCCACTGCAACCTTCGTCTCCCGATGACAAGGTTTGTGGGTGCACTGCTGAAGTTCTATGGGATTCATATATCCCAAGTCCATCCTTTTGGACTCGTGCGCGTGACTCACTTTGAGTTCATGTGCAAATCCCAGCGCGAGGAACCCACTCCTCGGCGCTTTCAATATTTTTACAAGCCCAAGATCCAGGACAATTGGATCTCTTTCATTCCTCGCAGTCAGAAGGTGAAGTGCTCCACTGTTTCATTCAAGAGCCTTCATGACTGGTCTGAGAGGTTCTTTTACATTAGGGCTGGTGTGATACCCATCCGTATGACCATGCGCTCTATCTCTTCTGCGCCTGCGGATGAGGGTGTCCTCAAGAACCCAACTGGCGCCTGGGTTAAGAAACTGACCGCCGAACCATCCCCCGCGAAGAAAATTTGCGAGGAGGCGCTGGTGGGGGTCGGCATGAGTAAGCTCTGGGCCGACAGCGCGCTTGAGCCCGTTATCCAAGTCGACGGGATCTCTTTCATTCCTCGCAGTCAGAAGGTGAAGTGCTCCACTGTTTCATTCAAGAGCCTTCATGACTGGTCTGAGAGGTTCTTTTACATTAGGGCTGGTGTGATACCCATCCGTATGACCATGCGCTCTATCTCTTCTGCGCCTGCGGATGAGGGTGTCCTCAAGAACCCAACTGGCGCCTGGGTTAAGAAACTGACCGCCGAACCATCCCCCGCGAAGAAAATTTGCGAGGAGGCGCTGGTGGGGGTCGGCATGAGTAAGCTCTGGGCCGACAGCGCGCTTGAGCCCGTTATCCAAGTCGACGGGTTGTGTAAGTTTTTTTTTTTTTTTTTTTTTATTGCTTTACTTATTTTCCTGCGCGAACATCATTCTTTTGCTGATATCATTTAACTTGTTGTTGCGCAGTCACCAAGGATTATATCCTTGCCGCTTATGATGAACATGTGGAGGGCGGCTCCGTCGAGCTTGGCGTTGGGGAGGTTGGTTTCCCAGATCGCTTCGATGACATGTTCATCCCAGTGGATCTGGATTTTGACTTTGACAGTGACGCGCCTGGTAAGCCTTCGCACTTATGCTCATTCCTTTAGAATACCCAAGTTTATTAACAGTTCTGTTGCTTGTTTTGTAGATGCGCTTGAAAACTACGAGCTAGAGCTCGCGGAAGAGGAGGAGGAGGAGGAAGAGGAGGCGCCCCTACTAAAGCGCAAAGCTAAGGGGAAATCTGGCGCAGGGGCCAGTAAGAAACAGAAGAAAGATGACACCTCTGTCGCTCATCCCCATGCTCAAACGAAGGGACCAAAGGAAACCCAGGTGTTTACCACCAAGGTTTCTTTAGCTTCCTTGCCTGTGAGAGTGGGCAGGCCTCCTGTCCACTTGAGGTATGGTGGCGTCGCCTCCTCCGTTCGCGCGGCTGAAGAGAGAAGCAGTGCCGCGCCTGCAACAGGTATACTTTGCTTATTTTCATCTGATTGAGTTGTTATTAAACCTTTGCTCCTTTGAATGTTTGCAGAGCCGGCGACGGTAACAGATCAGCCGCAGGCGCCACAAGGTGCTACGGCTGCGCCGGGGACTCCATCGAAGTCCCCTGTTCTACCCTCTGAAAAGGGTAGAATGAATTTTATGGCGATGTTCGCCGCGCGAACAGAATTGCGCCAAGGTAAGTTTTGCACATTTGTCTTCTGAATTTTTCCTCTTGGACTCAGTCATAAACCATTTTTCCTTGTTTATTTGTTCATAGGAGTTGTAGCTGGCGTACAAGTTGCTGGCGACACTCCTGGCGCCGTTGGCGGCGCCGCTGGTTCTGGTCCTGCTCCTGCTAGTACTGATTCTCCCCTTATTGGGGTTACAAAGGAGCAGGAAGCCGTATTGCGCGCCGAACTGGCGGCGAGACCTCCCTCGCCTCCTCCTACGCGCAGCCCTCTCCGCGATGCTGGTTTAGAGCCCCACAGGTCGCAGGAGAAGAGGCCTATTCAAGAAGATGAGGAGGATGAGGGGGCTCCAGCTGAGGACTCCTTGGGAGACCGCGCCAGCCCTGCGATGCCACAAGTCTTCGCAGCGTATACTTCTGGTGGGCTGGCGCTGACTTTTCTGCTTCATCCCCGCAGGTATGTTTTATTTTGTTACACCGCTGCGCGTACCTCCATATAAGTATGTTTTATGACTTAGAACATTTCTTGTGTTTTGCAGGAAGATGACCACGTTTACCGCCCGAGATGGAATATTAATGAAAACAGTTCCTTCCAATCCATGGGCGTATGCGAGGACTTCTGGGCACATGCCGTGCCTCCTACTGAAAGGAGGTATCCGGAGGAGCGCACCCGCGCGGACTTGCTGAACGACCATATTTTCGCTGGGTCTGCTTTCTTCGCTGCTTCCCAAGAGCTTCATCGTGATTATATTAAAGTACGCGATGCTCTTGTGGAAGCCCAGCGAGAGGCCAAGGTGGCTGCCTGGAACCTTTCTGATGCTCGCGCGCGAGCTGAGAAACTCCAGGCGGAGCTCAGTGAAAACCGAGCAAGTGCCAACACCGCGTATATCAAGCGCGGGCATGAGCTCCAAGCTGCGCGGGAGAAGCAGCAGTTGGCAGAGGCCGAAGTTGCCAAGTACGCGCGCAGAGTGCGTGTCTTGGAACAGCAGGCTGAGGCGCGTGACCAAGCTATTGTCCAGAGTATAACTGAGAAATCATCACTGGAGAGCGAGGTTGCGCGCCTGAAGAGGGAGTTGGCGGCCGCGCAGGCCGATAGAGATGAGGCCTTGGCGACGGCGGCGTCCAGCCAGGAAGCACTTGGTGCTGCGCAGGCGGAGAAAGAAAAAATTTTGGCGGCAGCAGCGTCTGATAAGGAGGAACTAAAAAAGACTAAGGAAACTGTTGAGTTATTAAACTCTCAGGTTCCTGTCCTCGAGACGTCTGTTGCTGGCCTCAGCGCAAGATCGCCAATGGCTGGTGTCACAGGGCATGACTCGCTGCGCTTTGGCGATGAAATATTCCGCCGAGTTTCAGGCCCTTGTGATGGACTGCAATGCCGCCGCGCGCTTGGTGGGCCGAGCTGAAGGGTTTACGGATGGGTATGAATATGGCATGTTGAGGAAGAACCCATCCGAGTACCCTTACAAGAGCGATGCGGCCTGCGCGGACATGGCCGCGGTGGGGGAAAAGTATATGAATACTCCCATCCCCATCCTTATGCAGGTACCTTGACCTTAATGAGTTTTACTTGACTAACTTTTCTAAGTGTTTTGTACTCATTACTTTTTCTAATGATTTGCAGATAGCTGCGCTTGCTGACCAGCCCGACCTCGGCGCGCTAAAGAAGTTGCTTGACAAATGCGAGAGGGCTGGTGGCGATGATGGTGGCGCGGGGGATGCTGCCCCTACCAGCGGTTCTGGTGCGGCGAAAAAATCTGCTCCTGACACCGTTGTGATCGAAGACTCCAATGAGGAGGAAGAACTTGACTATGGTCAGTTCGGAGATGAGGAGCAGACCGCGCCAGATGCTGCGGGAGATGATGAGGGTGATGAAGCGGCTGACGTCGACGTGGAGACTTGAGAAGCCCTTCATCGAATTTTGTATTTTTTTTTTGTACTTGTAATTTGTAACTCATCATACTTGTAAATTTCAATGCAATGGAATGAAACTTGTTTTCTCCTTTTCACATCTTGCGCATTTCCATTCATCTCTTCATGTTTGCTTGTATAGATATAAGATATGGTTGCACGTTAAAATAAGAACAAGGTTGTAAGGAAATTATTCACTTAACCATAGTCGTATTTTGTAAGTGGTTTCGCAGCATCTTGTTTATGCTGACATGCGCGATAACTTTTCACAATTCCTTTTTCGCGCGTCATAGTCGCGCTGTTTTTACATGGAAGTATGAGTTTTAGCCATTACATGTCAGCATGTGTTACTCAGATATCCACTATGATTCCTCGCGCGATCTCGACCTGAGACCTTAACAACTATGTTATGGCATGTACTTTGCCTTAGTCGTTTAAGGAGTTTTATGATCAAGCTGCGCGGGATGTAAGATGGATGTTTGTGAGTGTTTTGAGCTAAGGCTCTTTGTTTTGGGCTAAGGCCCTGACGTGTTTAGAGTTAAGACTCATTAACGTGTTTGAGCTAAGGCTCGTATGTTTGGGCTAAGGCCCTGATGTTTTAGAGTTAAGACTCGTTAACGCGTTTGAGCTAAGGCTCGCGCATGTATGTTTTACTTCGTTTTATTTTGTTTTGAAGTCAATATAGTGTTGTCATATTGCTCCAAATTAATAAAGGAAGTGTGAAACATGTATGCAAAGGTAATAGAACAAATATTGAAAGATAGCGCGAATCATCATTCATGATGGCTTAAAAGCCTTGATTACATATTTGAACTTTTACATGAAGCATTTTCTAAGCTGTGCCGCGTTCCACGCGCGCGGTATCTTTTTTCCATTCAAATCTTTTAAAGTGTACGCGCCTTTCCCCAAATCTTCTGAAATTTGATAAGGTCCCTCCCAATTGGGGGACATTTTTCCTGGGGGTATCGCGCGGCTAGCTTCATTGTTTCGAAGGACAAAATCATTTTTCTTGAAGTGGCATTCTTTAACACGCTGATTGTAATATTTTTCCAGCTTTTTCTTGTATTTGGCTTCATTGATGATAGCCGCTTCTCTGCGTCCTTCAAGCAAGTTGAGGTCCAATCTTCTTTCGCGCTCGTTATCAGTCTTGCTCATCATGAGTACCCTATGGGATGGGCATCCAATTTCTGCTGGGATCATAGCCTCTGTCCCATAGGTTAGGCTGAACGGGGATTCGCCGTTGCTAGTTTTGCTTAATGTCCTGTGCGCCCACAGGACATTAGGTAACTCTTCGATCCAAGAATGGGATTCCCCCTCCAACCTTTTCTTAAGCCCATTTAACAAACTTTGATTCGCGCGCTCCACTTGGCCATTCCCTTGAGGGTGGTAGACCGAAGTGAAGATTTGGTTGATGTGCAATTCTTTGAGCCAGCTGGATATCTTCCTGTCAGTGAATTGTTTGCCATTGTCGCTCACAATTTCCATAGGAAGGCCAAAACAGCAAATGATGTGGCTCCAGATAAATTGTTTCATCGCCTCAGCTGTGATTCTTGCTAGCGGCTTGGCCTCAACCCATTTTGTGAAATAATCTATCGCCACTACCAAAAATTTCACTCGGCCTTGCGCTTGCGGCAGGGGCCCCACAATATCAATGGCCCATTTGTGGAAAGGCCATGCGGAGGTCACTGGAATCAAGTTGTTCTTTGGTCGCATGGTGTTTGGCGCGTGGCTCTGACATGCCTTGCATTTTTGGATTTCTTTTAGCGCATCCAAGTACATGCCTGGCCAATAGTAGCCTGCGCTCATTGCCTTGGCAACCACCATGCGCGGGCCAGCGTGTATTCCGCAGATTCCTTCATGAATCTCCCTAATCACATAGCTTGCTTCTTCAGCATCCAGGCATTTCATGAGCGGTCCAAGATAAGAGCGCCGATATACTGTACCATCAAGTAGTTCATAATTCTACGCCTTGTGTCTTATCTTTCTCGCCTGTGCGCGATCGTCCGGTAACTTCCCCTCCTTCAGGAATTCCATTATTGGAGTTATCCAGGATGAAGGGGTTGTATGAATTACAAGGACCGATTGCGTTTGCACTGACGGGCTGCTCATTACTTCCACCCTGACATCTTTGCCAAAGTGATCAAAATTAGTTGATGCCATTTTACTCAACGCGTCAGCGGACTTGTTTTCGCTGCGCGAGATGTGTATGATTCTGAAGAAGTCAAACTGCTCAACGAGCTTTTTTGCCTGCTCTAGATACAGAGGCATTGTGTTCTCCTTGGCGTCATATAGGCCGTTGACCTGAGCAGCTACCAAGTAAGAATCAACATGCGCCTCTAGTCCTTTAACCCCAAACTTGCGCGCGATGCGCAGACCAGCCAGCAGGGCTTCATACTCAGCCTCATTGTTGGTACTCTTGAAGTCCAACCTAATAGCATAAGTATATTCATGATTATCAGGGTCCACCAGTTTGAGGCCTGCGCCGGACCCTTCGTTGTTGGAGGCTCCATCAGTGAATAGCCTCCAAACATCTTCTTCATCATTTGCTCGCGGAGGGTCTACCTCGCGCTGAGCTTCTTCAATCTTTCCCTCTGGGATTTCCGTGATGAAATCCGCTAAAACTTGACCCTTTATTGCTGGACGAGGTTTATAGGTGATCGTGTGTTCACCTAATTCCAGCGCCCACTTTGTCAGCCTTCCGGAGAGCGCGGGGCGTCGCAAGACTTGCTGGATGTTGTAACCAGTCAGTACTTCAATAGGATGACCATTGAAGTATCTATGAAGCTTGCGCGACGCGTGTGTTAGTGACAAAACTAACTTTTCCATGATGGAATAGCGCGTCTCAGGGTCTGTCAGCACCCGACTCACATAGTATATTGGCGTTTGGATCCCCTTGCGATCCACCAATAGTACTGCGCCGATGGCGCGATCTCCAGCTGACAAGTACAATGTAAGGGTTTCGCCAGGAAGTGGAGCTGTGAGCGCGGGCAGCTTTATGAGACATTCTTTTACCTCAGTGAAAGCTTGCTCAGCCTCAGGCGTCCACTTGAATTGGCTCTTCTTCAAGCAGTTCCTCAAAGTGTTAACGAATGGAGTAGATTTTTTGGCGTGGTTCGCTAGGAACCTGTTGATTGACACCAGTCTACCATTCAGCTTCTGAACCTCTTTCATGGTGGATGGTGAAGGCATGTTAAGGATGGCTTCCACCTTCTCAGGGTTCACCTTGAAACCATCCTTAGTGACCATTACACCAAGAAATTTCCCCTCTTCCGCGCCGAAAGTACATTTGCTCGGGTTGAGCTTCATGTTAACTTCCGTTAGGCGCTGAAGAGTTTCCTCGATGTCATTGAGCATTTGTCTCTCCTCCCTGCTCTTGATCACCAAATCATCAACGTAGACTTCTAGATTTCTTCCGATTTGTTCACTGAAAACCGAATCCATAAGTCTCTGATAGGTGGCGCCCGCATTCTTTAGACCAAAGGGCATTTTTGTGTAACAAAAAACACCCTTGTCGGTCCTGAAGGCCGTCTTGTCTTCGTCTTGTGGTGCCATTTGAATCTGGTGATAGCCTTTGTAGGCATCCAGGAAACATTTGAGCTTGAATGGCGCCACGGAGTCCACCTTTGCATCGATGTTTGGCAGGGGGTAACAGTCTTTCGGACATGCTTTGTTGAGGTCCTTGAAGTCAATACACATCCTCCATGACCCGTTGCTTTTCTTTACCATCACAGGATTGGCTACCCACGTCTGGTATCGGATCGGGCGGATGATGTTTGCGCGCAACAGGTCCTCCACTTGCTCATTCATGGCCTTCGCCTTTTCATCCCCCATGATTCTCTTTTTCTGAGCAATTGGCTCCACCGACTTGAACGTGTTTAGAGAATGTTGCGCCAAGTCCCGCGGGACCCCAGTCATATCGGAGTGTTGCCACGCGAAGACCGACGTGTATTTTGTGAGCAACCTTTTCATTCTCAATCTTGTTTCATCTGAAATGGTAGCGCCAATTGTGACCGGCTGCTCGGGGAATTTTGGGTTTAAAATCCACTTCTCCGGCGCATTGTCCGCCATTGGAAGTTTCATTCTCCCTTCCCGCGGCGTACTTGTCACTGCGCACAAATGATCGCGATAAACAAATGTTATGCCTGTTGGTGTAGGGAACCCCAATGCGCCGTGAGCTGGCGACGGTATAGCATTAAATTGGGCAATCGTTCCCCTACCCAGGATCATATTGTGGCATGACGTGGTGGGCAAGACCAAGAAGTTGACAACTTCTGCTCGCTTGTGCTCATCATCCCCCATAGTTAGTTCAAACTGAATCTGGCCTAGGGGATGGATGATTTCATTTGAAACACCACAGATTGGTGCGTTCACAATTTCTAGCCGCGCTTGGTCTGCCGGGTCTAACTTTCTGAAACACTGCTCATACATAATGTCAGATTCACTTCCAGTGTCCACCAGGACCTTTGACACTTCGTAATGAGCAATGTGCGTGGTGATGACGAGAGGACTGCTTATTGAAGGGCCTCCCCTGATTCTTGGGAAGATAACTTGCTGCTCGCGCCAATCCCCGTGGATTTGCGCGCTTCTCTTTTTTGACGTCTGCCCTTGTCGTCCCCCCTCAGCCACACAGATTCTTTTGTATTTCTTGCTGGCAGAGGCTCCTTCCGGTTGCTCATCTTCTATTCTTTGGTTTTTCACCAAGTGAGCCAGCCTGCCAGACTTTACATCCTTCTCGATCGCATCCTTTAAATGATGGCATGCGTCGGTGTTGTGGCCCGGGGACCTGTGAAATTCACAATATTTGCCACTGTTTTGCGGTCCCTTGTAGTGTAGTTGCTTGGGGGGCTTGAATTGGACATTCTCAGTACTTAACACCTGTGAAGGTGTTTTAGTGAGGGGTGTCCATATTCTTGGCAGAGGTCTGCTAGGATCTCTGCCGCCCTCCCTCTTGTCACCCTCCCCGTGTTTACGAGCATCCTTTTGGGGCTGGGGTGAGCTAGGTTGCGCTTGTTTTTCTGCGGAAGAAAAACTTGTTGGCTGCAACCTGGACCATACAGAGTTCTGTTTGGCCCTCTTCTCTTTGCTGCGCGGTGATTCAGCCTGATGCGCTCTTTCTCTTGCCCTATCTTGGGCAATCTGTTTCTCATTTCTCGCGAAAACTCGCGATGCCTCCATTAACTTGGCCCACGTGGTGGGCATACCATCTTTGCTTACGAGAGCTCGTCGTAACTGATCACTGCGCGCGCCTTGTATAAAGGCCACGCGCAGGAGTTGCTCAGTTATACCCCCGATTGCCAGGGACTCCTGATTGAAACGAGTGATGTAATCTTCAATCGTTTCATCATTCCTGCGTATGCAGTGCATGATGTCATCAGGATCGCGCGTGTGCCTGCGCTGCTGTACGAAGTGGGCTTGGAACTTTTCTAATAGTTCCTCGAACCCATCAATTTGCCCTGTCGGCAAGCTCTCGAACCATACCCGCGCTGCGCCCGTGAGGCAGCGAGCAAACATATGACACCATGTTGGCATCGTCCAGCTCTCTAGGTTTCCCGTGTTATAGAAACCTTGCAAAAAATCATCTGGATCTGTCGTGCCGTCATATTTACCCAAGCCACTTGGCATCTTGGTCTTGTGCTGGATGGGTGCCTGCGCGATGCGCGCAGTGAACTTTGAGTGCTTCACCAAGATGGCTGGTCTGTAGGGTGTGGTTACGTCCACTTGTCCTCTGACTGGTGGGCTGTACGGCATGTGCAAATCCAGATCGGCTCTGGGTCCAGGCGCCATGTTCACAGGCGCGCGGAGCTGTGAGCTTCCTGCATGAGTATCCCGCGTCTTCCTCATGCTATGCACCTCTTCATCACTGAACTCGGTGTGTGCAGTGTGAATAGAATGTCCTTCTTCCGGCGCGCGCGGCCTTTTTGTAGTCTGTTTATCAAACGCTTGCCTTTGTGTTTGATCGGCTAGCTTCTTTTGTTTGACCATTTCCTCATACTTTTCCATCAGACGCCGCTGCTCGTTTATGAGCCATTCATTTGGATCATTTGCTTCTTCTTCTGGACCCATTGGTCCTTTCAGTTTCGCGCCGGCCATGTTTTGTAACGTGAGATCGTCTGGAGGAGTTTCAGTCTGGCCGTGAGGGGTTGTGACGAAGGGACGGTTGCTGGTGGTACGCGTAGAATCACGCGGTACCCTCAGAACCTGCTGTCCGTCGTTAACACCCTCACGCTCAATATCCTCCAGAGCTTGATCAACGTTACGAACGCCAGAAACCATGGTGATTGATTTTTTTTTATAGATCTGATGAGATCTGATTGCCGTTTGTAACAGTGGATGGCGCCAATGAAGAAACGTGGATCTACTCCCTGGTAGCAGATCTACTTTCCTCGGGTGTGATTATACTGTTTCACCGATGGTTCCTCTGGATCTGTGTTCTTCCACCTACAAAATGAACAGCGCCGTTACTTACCCCTCAGAAAGGGACAGAGGGGTCCTCTTTGGGGTAACCCTCCGGCGTGAGAATCAGTATCTTTGTGGAGAAGATCATAATGTGTGAGTCAGTGAATCTCAAGAGTATTGCTGAATCGCTGAATACTCTCTTGATTGTGTGTCTGTCCGTTTTTCTGTAACTGATTGTGAGTGAAAGTAATTCAATATGATTGAATGTGTTATCACTGCTTGTAACTGTCAATGATTGAGTATGAATGTAATTCAATATGATTGAATGTGTTATCACTGCTTGTAACTGTCAATGATTGAGTATGAATGTGTCATCAAAGTGGAGTTGATGCTGTATTTATAGTGCTAGGGTTTTTACTGGTTGGGCTCAACCTCGTTGGCCTCCTCCAATCGCACTGCGCCACGTGCCCTCTGGGACACCTGGCGCTTTCTCGTTGGTTGTAATCACGTGGTAGCACATGTGTCATGCTGAGTTGTCGACCTTTCATTTGGCAGTTGTCAACATCAGCATATTCTTACTCCTTAAAAAGATGCCTTCTGGAAGATTGTCTGACGTGCACAATCAAGGTTGCCCTAATCCTGATTTGGATAAGGACGAGGTTGATTATGTGCACGTGTGATATGCGCCCATCCTGAGGATGCGTGAAGTCTTCTTTTTATTCTCACGCGCAGATATTTCATGCGCAGGTGCGATATGCACGAGCGTGTGATATGCGCCGCGCGCATATGTGACGCGCGAGCATATGTGATGTGCAAGAGCATGTGATATGCGCCGCGCGTTGATGCGCCGCGCGCATATGTGATGCGCGAGCATATGATGCCTGAGCATGTTTTGTATGCGCCATGCGCCTAGGTTTTGGCTTTGTGCCTTCATAATGTCTTTATCTTGTGGGTTGACCCGCCTTGCTTGGTGTTGAGGCGGGTACATACCTCTTCAGTTGTGATAAAAACCACATGTAGAGAAGGACTATTCAAAGGCATTCAGTTACCCAGAAACGACCCACTTATTTCATATCTATTTTACGTGGATGATGCAGTTTTCTTAGGTGAATAGTGCTCCTCCAACTTTAAAAACCTAAATCACATTTTGTGATGTTTTTATATTACTCTGGGTGTAAAAATAAATTAAAAAAAAAGCACATTGTATGGGGTTAAGGTGAATTTTAATTTGGTTTAAGAGATGGCAAGGATGCTAAATTGTAGATCGGCCAAGCTACATTTATTCACTTGGGACTACCAATCAAAGCAAACATGTGCCTCAGAAAGAACCAGAAACCAGTCTTGAACAAATTTGATGCAAAATTGTCAAAGTGGAAAGCAAAACTACTATCTTCTGAGGGTCGACTTACTCTTATTAAATCTGTTCTTGGAAGTTTAGGTACATATTACTTCTCAGTGTTAAAGCTCCAATGAATGTGCTTAAACAACTTGAACTCAAGAGAAGGAGGTTCCTAGAGAAGAGGGGGGGGGGGGAGGGATGGAGATAAAGAAAAAATAAGTTGGGTGGCTTGGCAAAGGATAGTGCTTGACAAGGAACGTGGGGGACTCGGAGTGGGTAGTTTAAGGGCTGCCAATATTGCTTTGTTATCATAATGGTGGTTTAGATATGAAAATGAGAATTCTGCCCTTTGGGTTCAAGTGATAGCCTCCCTACATGTGGGTCACATCACTTGGGAGACGATTCCGATGAAAAAGTCAATAAAGGGGAACAACCATAATGAAAAAACTCTATTTTGGTTGCAAGTAATGAAAATGGAGCAGGATGATACAGTTAAGTTGCAAGTTCAATTAGGAATCGGAGAAAAAACTCTATTTTGGTTGGACATATGGGCCTGTGAACAACCATTAAAGGTTAAATATCCTTCTTTATTTGCACTAGAAAGTAAGAAAAATATTCGTGTCAAGATTGTTACCTTAAAGAGAATGATGTCTAGAGGTGGATATGGAGATGGCGGAGGTCATCACGCTCAGCACAGCAAAGAAGAAAATTAAAAGACTGTGAAGATTTGCTTTCTAATATAAACGTTAGTGAAAAACCTGATCGGCGGGCATGGAAGAGGTCAAACAGGTTAGCATCCCACTTTTGGTTAAAACACTAAGATGGGAACTGGATAATATAGCCAGCAGGTTGTAGAGTTTCATTTTTGGCTCAATTAGTATCGATTAAAATTAATTGTTTTATTTAGAGATTGCTTTTGGATCGAATAGCTACAAGAGTGGCTTTGGCACATAGGGGGTTGATGTTGGTAATAGTAATGGCTGGCTTTGTGATGGGCATCCAGAAACGGCTATACATTTTATTATACATTGTTCAAAAGTGAGGTATACTTGATCTATTATTTAAGATAGGGTGAAGTTTCCTAAAGTCATGAATTTTGTTTTTGTTCAGGACCTGCTAAAATATCTAAATCTGAACAAGAGAAACAAGGAGGAAAGATAGGCGGTAGAAGCTGTTTTTGTGGTTACGTGTTGGATGATTTGGAAATCAAGGAATAATAGGGTCTTCAAAGGTAATGCTTTTTTGACGACCAATGTGATAAACGAAATCAAGATAAATTCATTTCTATGGGTGAATAATAGAAGCAAAAGTTCATCTATAGATTGGGAGAAGTGGTGTGAATTTAACTTTATGAATTTCCTGTTGTAGGTTGTTTTATTTATGCTTTGTTGTTTTCTGTGCTTGTTTTCATTTCGTTGTTGTACCAACAGGCTTCTTGCTACTTGTGAGTTTCCCCTTTTTTCTTTTAATATATTGCCATTTCAACAAAAAAACAAAAAGAACTATTGAAATACCCACTTAGGTGTCATCTTTTAACGTATTTGCTCTCAACGATTCGCATATAACAAAATACTAGCGTTGTTAGTCGCCGATCGAAAAATGTTGTTGTCAAGAAAACTCAACCTTTTTTCGTCGAAAAGCTCAACCTGAACACCACCACTACTACCTAAACACTACCATCAGCCACCACCGTTGACCACAAATTATACATCACCGCTTACCACCACCCATTGAACACCACCGCTGGACACCACTGCTACCACATGAACACCACCATTGACCACCATCACTTGAACACCACCGTTAACCACCCCCACCACTGTCGACAACCATGACCTGAACATCACCGCTAAGCACCACCACCTGAATACCCGGTGTCGGGTCATATTTGTGGTTTATGCTTTGTATATTGGGCTTATTGTTGGGCTGCACTATGTAAACCGAAATCAAGGGATTCGGTGGGCTTTGCATGTATTGGGCCTAGGTTAGTAGTCTATATATAGGATGTATGTTTACATTTGTAGGGTTGCTAGTTGGTTCTAAGTTGTTCGTCCATTATTATTCAATCGTGTAAGTTAAGGGCTTAAGCACCCGGCATATAATATACGTGTGTTTTGAAGCCTCTTCATTGTGTTTGGTGTGTTCTTAA
This sequence comes from Bidens hawaiensis, assembly GCF_021521415.1. Taxonomy (NCBI): domain Eukaryota; kingdom Viridiplantae; phylum Streptophyta; class Magnoliopsida; order Asterales; family Asteraceae; genus Bidens; species Bidens hawaiensis. The sequence goes on along the minus strand of NW_027491844.1, from coordinate 301,717 downwards.
TCGTTTCTCACAGAATCAATGTAGTGGTTAGTTTCCGCCTAACCATTAAGTATATTGTCATCGCATTGAAAGATCCGTCACGTGATTACAATTGGTATCAGAGCCTATAGACTTATTCTAGGCTCGGTCATTGGTAATATCAAGGATTCTGTTTTTGATCTAAGAAGGTTTCTCGTGTTGAAGGTTTCTGGATCTCGAAGAAGGGTGTTCTTCGTTTTCTTCGGGTGAGGAAGGCTGAATTCAGAATAGATTTTGGTATATCTTGCATTTAATTTGAATCCCATCTTTCTCGGGATTCAGTTAAATATTCAAGAATATTGATCTTTGTCTATTCTTAGTTCTCGAGTTGAATTTGAAGTTTTCGGGAAGTTTTCAAAGTTCACAGTCTGCAGTCAAGGTTTTCAGGGGCATTCTCAAGTTCTCTGGCTAAATTTATTGTTCTCGGGTTCAATTCGTTGTTTTCGGGAAGTCTTTCGGTGTTCTCTGGTGGATTTCAGCATTCTCGGGAAGCATTCTGTGTTCTCGGGCAAATTACAGAGTTCTAGGCTTGTTTTGCTTGTTTTCGGTCAAGTTTCAAGGTTCTCGGGATAGTTCTCTTGCTTTCCGGTTCTCTGGTTGACTCAGCAGTTCTCGGGTCAAGTATCTGGTTCTCAGGTCAGTCTTTGGGTTCTCTGTTTGAAAACTTTGGGTTTGTTTTTGGTGTTTTATCATCATGGATCAATCCATCAACGCATCCATCAACTCAGCACTTCACCAGGAGCTAGACTCCATTATGGGTGCCGCTACACATGTGCCCCGTCTGCTGAAGCATGAAGACTTCTATGAATGGAAGTTCATATTCGAAAAGTATGTCAAGATGAAAGACGCTAAGATGTGGAGGAGCATAGTTAGAGGTCCTCAACCGATCACATATGAGACAGCTGAAGGAGAGATTGCTGTCAAGCCTATCGAAATGTATGTTGATGCTAACTATGAAAAGGTAGAAGAAGATGAGAAGGCACTTGCCACTCTTACAATGGCCCTGTCACCTGAGATTGCTCATGGTTTCCGCGAGTTGCAATCAGCAAAGGCCCTATGGGAGGCACTGATAGAGGTCTATGAGGGAAATGAAGACATGAAGCGCAGTCGTTAGGACTTACTACGCCAAAAGATCAATATGTTTAATCATGTTCTGGGTGAGTCCTAGGAAAGTCAGCTGCAAAGATTCGTCACACTTGTTACTGAGATGAGATCAGCCAACATACACTTGACTCTCATTGAAACCAACAAGTTGATCAACTCTCTGCCACAAGGATGGGATATGAACGTTGCTGTTATCAAGAAGATAAAGGATCTTTCTAGACTAACCCTATCTGAGGTGGTCGCTATCATTAAGTCATGTGATATGGATGACAAGCAGTGAGCAATCAACCATGAAAATTCGTATACTGCTGCTGGATACGCAGCGTCATCAAACAATGCACTTATATCACAGAACAACTTCTCAATGTTCAAGTCCTCTCAGGGTGTGTACTCGCAGCCGCAGCAACCAAATGGAAGTTTTTCCATGTTCAGATCAACTCAAGGCAAATTCACTCCACCTACATCTTAGCCACAGCCGCCTGCTTCCATATTCTTCCCACAGCCATCTCCATAGTCTCAACCCCAACCCAGTGTTGCTTCTTCCAGCAAGTCTCCTGCCCAAGGACCTGCCATCTTAAAAGAAACTCAAGAGAATATTGCTCTCATGGCAGGCTTCATGAATTGCTATAATGCTTTTCTTGCTGGAGACCTTGTTCAACCAGTTGGTTCTACTGAACTGGATCAGATTCATCCTGATGACGTGGAAGAGATGGACATCTCCTGGCAAATTGCCATGGCTGTATTTAGAGCGAAGAAGTTCACCAAAAGGACTGGCAGGAACAATTGGAACTTACCTGCAAACAAAAAGGTGGGTTTCAACAAGGAAAACCTCAGGTGCTATAACTATCATGAACCAGGACACTTTGCCAAAGAATGCACAAAACCAACAAATGAGGGAAATACTGAAAGGGCTCTGGTTCCTGTGTATAATGCAAGGGGAGATAATGCTGTTGCTGGAAGAAACGAGCAAGGGTTAGTTGCACAACAGTTTGATTGGGCTGATCAGATGGAGGCACTCACTGTTCAGGGTCAGAATGCAAACCTCGCTCAAGTTGATGATGTTGAAGATCAGGTGAAGAGTCTCCAGTTTGCTTTCATGGCTTCTAATTCTGTTGGTTCATCTGAGGTAAACTCAAATTTATGTTCTCAAGCATGCATCAGAAAGGTAGAGCTATTTCGTGTGCATAATAGTAATCTTGTTAGGGAAATGGAAAATATAACACACGAAAACTATACACTTAGAAAACTTGAGAAGGGTCTTACAGAAAAACTAGAAGCATCAAACAAAGATTTTTCAAAACTGCAAAGTGATTTCAGTGTCAAGTGTTGTCACATCTTAGATGCTAATAAGAAAATTGCTAATCTAACCGCCAAACTTGAAGCATCTATTTTGGAAAACGCTAAATTAACGAATAAATTTGAAAACACTGAGTTCAATTTTAAAAATTTTGATGTTTCTAGTGCGGTCGTTGAGTCAATGATTGAAAAGCAATTAAGATAGAAAGAAAAGAGGGGTGAGGGAATTGGGTATAATGAGGTTCCACCTCCATACAATGATAATTATACTCCTTCTCATTTTGTTGTGGAGGAAGATAAAGAGAAATCTCTGAAATACGGTAAACCTAAAATTAATGAAAGGATAATACCCGGGTTTGTCAAACCAGCTCAATCAGTTGTGAAAGTGAATGATACTAATGTTTCTACTTCGCGTGGAGATGAAGTAATCATTAAGGATTGGGTGGACGATGAGGAAGATTTACTTGTTTTGCCAAATAAAGACAATTTTAATAATGCTTGTTTTGAATTGTGTGATTTATCTTCTGTTAAGATGTTGGGCTATATTTTGTGGTTTATGCTTGGTATTGTTAAACTTAGATTAGGCTTAGTTGGGCATTTATGTGTAAACCGAAATCTATTGATTTTGGTGGGCTTTACTTTGTTTTGGGCCTAGGTTGGCAGTCTATATATAGGATGTATGTTTACATTTGTAGGGTTGCCAGTTGGTTCGTGAGTGGGTCATCAGTTGGGTGGTTGTTCGTTCACTTGTATTTTTGGCCGTCTAGTATCATAGACGAGTATTGTATTAATAGTGCTTAAGCACCCGACGTTAATATTAACGTGTGTTTTGAAGCAAATTCTTGGTACTGTGTTTGTGTTCTTGAATCATCCAGTGTTGGAATTCCGCACCAACACCTAAATTGTTGATATCATAATTGTACTGATCAAGATTCGGGACTTACAATTGGTATCAGAGCCTTAGACCTATTCAGGCTCGTTATTGTGATATCAAGGATTCAAGATCTTGATTTATTGGTGGTTTGCTTGTGTTTTCGATGAACAGGTGATCGGAGAAGAAGGAGAGTCAATTTTGGGAAAAGATTGGTTTTGGTTTGGAAACAAATCAAAATCCCAACTTTCTCGAAAGTTTGTTACGTTACAGATTGACTTTTGGTGAGAATCTGTGTTCTCGGCTACATCTAGTGTTCGACAACAATCAGTTTTCGGTTACACTCAGTTCTCGGCCAAAAACTTGTTCTCGGCCACAATCAGTTCTCGGTTACACTCAGTTCTCGGCCAAAAATCTTGTTCTCGGCCACAATCAGTTCTCGGTTACACTCAGTTCTCGGCCAAAAACTTGTTCTCGGCCACAATCAGTTCTCGGTTACACTCAGTTCTCGGCCAAAAATTTGTTCTCAGCTATTACCAGTTTTCGGCTAAGGCAGTTCTCGGTTGACTTTGGGTTTTCGGTCAATTTTTGTAGTTATCGGCATCTTTTCTCGGCTGCCATTAGTTCTCGGTCAAGTTTCCAGTGTTCTCGGTTACTTTTCAAGGTTCTCGGCCTTTTGAAAGCATTGGGCTCACCTAGTTGGGTTTTGGATTTTGTTCAAGTGGGTTTCTAATTCGTTGGGCCAGTCATTCGAGGTAAGTTCATGGTCTTCACCACCACCAAATCCTCTGAGGTAAATTTTCAACCATGTTCTCAAGATTGTGTGGATAAAATTAATCTATACAAACTCCACAATGATAACTTGCTTAGAGATATGGAAAGAGTGAAATCCGAAAATTTTAAACTTAAGAAAAATGAAAAAGCCTTCTTAGATAAAATAGAAGCAAATAAAAAGGATTTTTCTAAGCTTAAGTCTGAATTCAGCATAAACTGGTGTCACCACCTAGATGCCAAGCAGGAAATTGCTGAATTAACCGCTAAACTGGAAGCCTCCAAAATAGAAATTTTGAATTTAAATGCTAAATTTGAAAGAGCTGAACTTGATTTCAAAAAATTCGTGGGTTCCAGTAAAATAGTTAGTTCAATGATTGATAATCAGCTATGGTGGAAGGAAAACGAAGGTAGGGGTATAAGTTATAATCAGGTGCCCCCCACCTTACAATGATAACTATGTTCAACTTCTTGTCACCAAAGAACAAGAAGAAAAAGAAAAGTGCATGCAATATGGTAAGTCAACTTCAAACGACAAGGGTAAGGTTGGTTCAGTCACGGCAACTGAATCAATAATCGGGGTGAACGACTCTAATGTGTTTACTTCATGTGCGGATGAAGTAATTATTGAGGAATGGACTGATGAGGATGATGATTCATCTGTTTTGAATAAAAAAGACATTGACTCTCATGTTTCTTTAAATTTGCCGGTTTTGAACTCTATTACTGCAGATGTCTGTGTGGGCTCCGTTACAAAGAGAAATAAACTTGATGAAATTAAAAATCCAAATAAACTTTTTTCACCTAAGTTTGTTAAAGAAAGATGTTCATGTACTCACCACTGTGAATCCAAAGGAAGACAAACAAGCTCACACAACAGAGCAAGATCGGGAATCGGCCACAACGATTTTTTCGTTAAAAGGCAAACCTGTTTCAACTGTGGCATTCTCGGTCACATTTCTAGAAATTGTTCTCGTCTCCCTTATGTTCCATATTACAGACACCATCAGAGGACCATGCCTCAAAATACCTACAAGAACTTTAACTCACATAAAACGAGGTATTATAAGGCAAGACCCTCTAACAGTGATTGGAGGAGAAACAAGGCTGATAGGTCAAGTTCCCATCAGACCAAGCCTATTATGGTTCAAAAGCGGAACGGGAACTCTGTTTCGGCTCTAAGACCAAAGTGGGCCTCAGAATCGCAATCGGTTAGAAAGTCAAAGTCAAATGTGCATTCCGTCCTCAAACCGGAGACAAAGCCAATTGTTTGTTCAAAAAATAAAGTTTTAAAACCCAAATACATATGGTTGCCTAAATCTCTGGTGAACAAGTCATCAAAGTCTTCCTGTTTGATTTTTGATAATAGGGAAGACATGTTATGGCAACCCGTGACACGTTTGAACAAGTCAGGTTTACCCAGAACGACTATGGACTGGGTACCTAAGACTAACTAATCTCGCACATCGTGCAGGAACAGCTACGGAGGAATATCATCAGACTATGGTATGTTGATAGTGGTTGTTACAGGCACATGACAGGAGACATCTCTCAACTACACGACATTCAAATTTTTAATGGATGGCATGTTTCCTTAGCGGGAGGAGAGAAGGGTACTTTGATTGGGTGATCGACTCATTTCATGGCAGTTCAAGAAACAACAAACGGTGTCCACTTCGACTGCCGAGGCGAATGATGTTACTTCTGCCTGCTGTTCACATGTCATCTGGATGCAACATCAATTGCTGGATCATGGTTTAAAATTTCTCTACTTCTATTTTCTGTGAAAATGATGCTGCCATTGTCATTGTTAAAAACCGGTTCAGCATTCTAAAACCAAGCACATCGATATCAAAATTCATTTTATTCATGACCGGAAACTATTCCATCTTGAACAGGTCCACACTGATAACAATGTGGCGGCCCTTTTTATGAAACTGGTCGGAACAGCCAGATTCAATATGCTTGTAGGGTTTCTTAAGATGTTACGTTTTGAAGACCGAGTATTTTTGAGGTTTAAATTGTGTACATAAATTTCTGTACAAATTTAGGGGGAGAAAAAGAAAAAATACAAAAAAGAGTGTGTTGTGTGTGTGTGTGTGCTTAATAAAAATAAAAAAAATTAAAATAAAAAAAATCAAAAACATTTTGTTCTCTTGCTTAAAATAATGCCGGTTACTCAAGTTCAACGGACATATTTCAAATGTTTGGTCCTGTCATCAATTCTTGACTCACGGGATAGCCATTAACCTTAGGACTGAAAGTGACCGGGGCAACTGAACATACATAAAAAAAATTATTTTTTTGGTTTAATTATCGGTTTAAGTTCTTTCACTGAAAATTATGTCGGCCATGTAAAGTTTGAAGGACACATTTTATTATGTGTTTAGTCCTATTGTCTACCTGAAGACACATAGGATAGCTATTCACCTGAAAAATGAAGGCATCTTGGGTGATTGGAATTAAATCGTCTTCGGAATATCATCTGGGAAATGATATTATTATTCAGCTAAAAGCTTTTCAGATAGCTTAAAGTATTTTTAAATGAAAATTGATTCAACCTTTGAGAAATGATAGATAAATTGATTTTGAATGCCTAACGTGTGAAGTTATTAGGTTAAAAAGGCTTTTGATTAGTTATTGATGTGTGTGGAAACTTTTCATGATAATTAAAAGTTTGAAGTGATATAAACTAAATCTGCTAAACTTATTGTAGAGAGCCATTTTGAAGATATTTGCATGTCTCTAGATACATCTCTCCGAATGATAGGCAGAAAAGCAAGTACCCAGTCATACACGAGCCCGTTAGTATCGTGATCACCAAAAAGATTATATTTCATACTTGTGTCAAAAAAAAAAAAGAAGAGAGAAAAATTTTATTTATCATTAAAATTGTTTTCTAAAAGCTTAAAAGGGTCTTAGGGAACTACAGGGGTGGGGCACTAATATAAGTCCTAAACACCCTGAATGTAAGGCTTGTAAGTCCGGATGGCATGTAAGTCCAACGTTCAACCTTAAAGCTTAAAATTTTCGTTTTGTACAAAGAAAAGTATTTTGATCAAGTACTAGGAGGTTGGAGTCAAATTGGGGTGATCTGGGGAAAGCCAAATACGCCTTGAGAATAGATAAGGGGCATCATAGGTCCATAAGTGATGTCCATGTAAGTCTTATACCTAATCGAATCTAATCATATCACTAATGCAATGAAAATCATGAAAAATACCTGCTATGAGCCTTTTCACTATGTCACAATAATGTTGAAAATGAATCATTGTGAAAGTACCTTAATCAATATGATCTCATGTTCGGATCTTTTCATAAAAGGGTGGTTCGTTTTAAATAGCAGAAATTTGATCCCAATATACGTTGATTTTCTAAAGACTGGATAGGAAAATTTTGTTTTAGTTTAGTTTTTATTCTAATTTTATTTTTTTCAATTTTTAGTTTTTACCTCATGTTTACTCGTGTCGAAACAAATGTCTTAAGAAATCGTTTTCAAATGAATCGGGATTGTTTTCAGATCATGAAATTTGACGGTTGCAAACAATGTCGTGGGCCATTTAGTTGGGCCGAATATGTCCATAATATTTGTGTTATTGTTCAAGTCATCTTTGGTCCAAGTTGTTTGTGTTAATGGTGTTCTCGGCCCATCCTGGTTCTCGGCCTAGATGGGTATCTCAGAAGTTCAAAAGGTTTTGTTTGCAGATTTGATTAAGTTTGGAAGGGATTCAATGGTTTATTAAGGTCCTTCATCCGTTGGTCATGTTTGGAAGATTTGCTGAGATCGAGGAAGATGTTGATGCTGTTGGTGCAGCTGTAGCTGAGGAACATGTGGTTCCTGCTCAAAGGTACAACAGTCAGTACCTACTGCTGAGCAAGTTAAAGAGTTCGAAGCGTTCAAGAAAAAGCTATAGTTGACTGCATTGAAACCTCCTCAATCAGTCATTGCGACACATGTTGAAGATGATATTAACGAAGAGCCAGCCACCGATCTTATTTTACGCAAACGACGAAAGAAAGATCCGAGACCGGGCGTGTTGGCTAGTGATGTGATACCAACTACTCAACCAACTGTTGCTGAGCCCGTCACTATTGAAGCTCAGACAGCTCAATGCCCATCTCATGCTGCTAAACAAACTCAAGAACAGAGTTTTGAAGATATCTTCGAGCACGACTAAAATCAAGCAATAAACCAAGGTGGAGATTGTTGGGCTATATTTTGTGGTTTATGCTTGGTATTGTTAAACTTAGATTGGGCTTAGTTGGGCATTTATGTGTAAACCGAAATCTATTAATTTTGGTGGGCTTTACTTTGTTTTGGGCCTAGGTTGGTAGTCTATATATAGGATGTATGTTTACATTTGTAGGGTTACCAGTTGGTTCGTGAGTGGGTCATCAGTTGGGTGGTTGTTTGTTCACTTGTATTTTTGGCCGTCTAGTATCGTAGACGAGTATTGTATTAATAGTGCTTAAGCACCCGACGTTAATATTAACGTGTGTTTTGAAGCAAATTCTTGGTATTGTGTTTGTGTTCTTGAATCATCCAATGTTGGAATTCCGCACCAACACCTAGATTGTTGATATCATAATTGTAGTGATAAAGATTCGGGACTTACATAAGACTAATGTTTGCGTGAGCTCTGTTTTAAAAACCAAAGACAATCGTATGGTTGACTTTTCTAAAACTTCTGAAAGCATTGATCTGCTTTCTAATAAACTTGATAAAAACAAGAATTTGCATAAAAATTCATCATCTAAGTTTGTTAAAGAAGGAAGTTCATGTACTTGTAATTGTGGAAAACCCAATGCTAAGTCCACAACGGGACAAACAAGCTTACACAACAGAGCAAGACCGGGAATCGGCTATAACGATTTTTTTGTTAAAAGGCAAACCTGTTTTAATTGTGGCATTCCCGGTCACGTTGCTAGAAATTGTTCACGTCTCCCGTATGTTCCATATTACAGACTCCATCAGAGGACTATGCCTCAAAATACCAACAGAAACTTTCATTCATATAAAATGAGGTATTATAAAGCAAAGCCCTCTGACAGCAATTGGAGGAAGACGAAGCTCACAGCTCAGGTTCTCATCAGACCAAGTCTAAGCCCATTGTGACTCAAAAGCGGAAGGGAAACACAGTCTCGGTTCCAAAACCAAAGTGGGCTCCTGAACCGAGAACACTTAACCGGTCAAAGTCAAATGTGTCTTCCGTCCGCAAACTAGAGACAAAATCAACCGTTTATACAAATCATAAAGTTTTAAAACCTAAATACAACTGGTTGCCTAAGTCTCTGGTGACCAAGTCTTCAAAGCTTTCAGACTCGATTTTTAATAATGATGAGGATATGTCATGGCAACCCGTAACACGGTTGAACAAGTCAGGTTTACCCAGAACGACTATGGACTGGGTACCTAAGACTAACTAATCTCGTGTAGGAACAGCTATGGAGGAATATCATCAGACCTTTGATAGTGGCTGTTCCAGGCACATGATAGGAGACATCTCTCAACTGCACGACATTCAAATTTTCAATGGAGGGTATGTTTCCTTTGCGGGATAAGAGAAGGGAAAGATTACACAGAAGGGCGTAAGAGACTGCTGTTCTCAGGTTATCTGGATGCAACATCAATTGCTGGATTACGGTTTGGAATTTCTTGACACTCCCATTTTTTGTGATAATGATGCTGCTATTGCAATTGTTAAAAATCTTGTTCAGCATTCCAAAACCAAGCACATTGACATCAAAGTCCATTTTATTCGTGACTGTTACGACCGCAAGTTAATTCATCTTGAACAGGTCCACACTGATAATAATGTGGCGGACATATTTACAAAACCAATCAGAACAGCCAGGTTCAATGTGCTTGTGGTATTCCTTAAGATGCTTCATTTTGATGATTGAGTCTTACGTGAGGTAAATTTGTACATAAAAGTTTTTCGGTTTTCGGTAAAATTTCTGTACAAATTTAGGGGGAGAAAAAAAAAAGTTTTGTTCCTTTGCTTAAAATCATGCCGGTTACTCAAGTTCAACAGACATATTTCATATGTTTGGTCCTGTCATCAATTCTTGACTCACGGGATAGCCATCAACCTTAGGGCTGAAAGTGACCGGGGCAACTGAACATACACAAAAAAATTGTTTTTGTTTAACTATCGTTTTAAGTTATCTCACTGAAAATTATGTCGGCCGCCTAAAGTTCGAGGGACACATTTTATGTGTTTGGTCCTATCTTCTACCTGTAGACTCATAGGATAGCCATTCACCTGAAAACTGAAGGTAACTGGGGTGATTGGATTTAAAATTGTCTTCGGGATTATCATCTGGGAAATGATATTAATATTCAGCTAAAGCTTATTAGAAGCTTAAAAATTTTCAAATGAAAATTGATCCAACCTTTGAAAAATGATAGATAAATTGATTTTGCGTGCCTAACGTGTGAAGTTATTAAGCTAAAAAGGCTTTTGATAAGTCATTGATGTGTTAGGTAGCTTTCCATGATAAGTAAAAGTTTGAAGTGATATAAACTAAATCTGCTAAACTTATTGTGGAGGGTCATTTTGAAGATGTTTGCATGTCCCTAGATACATCTCTCCGAATGATAGGCAGAAAAGCAATTACCCAGTCATACACGAGCCTGTTAGCGTCTTGATCACCAAAAATATTATATTTCATTTGAAGATAAAAAAAAATTGTAAATATATGAAAATTGTTTTCATTCAAATTTGTTTTCCAAAAGCTTAAAAGGTTCCCAAAGAACTACAGGGGTGGAGCATACAAATAAGTCCTAAATATCCTGAATGTAAGGCTTGTAAGTCCAACTGGCATATAAGTCCAACGTTCAACCTTAAAGCTTAAAATTATTTTTGTATAGAGAAAATTCTTTTGATCAAGCATTAGGGGGTTGGAGTCAAATTGGGGTGATCTGGGGAAAGCCAAATACGCCTTGAGAATAGATAAGGGGCATCATAGGTCCATAAGTGATGTCCATATAAGCTTTATGCCTAATTGAATCTAATCATATCACTGGCGCAATGAAAATCATGCTAAGTTTCTAATTACCTGCTATCAACCTTTTCATTATGTCATAATAATGCTGAAAATGAATCATTGTGAAAGCATCTTAATCAATATGATTTCATGTTCGGAACTTTTCATAAAAAGGTGTCGCTTGTTTAAAACAACTGAAATTTGATCCCAGAATATATTAAATTTACTGAAGGCCAGATGGTTAAATCATTTTTGTTTTAGTTTATTTTTTATTCTAATTTTATTTTACTTTATTTTTAATTTTTAGTTTTTACCTCATGTTTACTTGTGTCAAAACAAATGTCTTAAGAAATCGTTTTCACATGAATCGGGATTGGTTTTTAGATCATGAAATTTGACGATTGCAAACAATGTCCTGGGCCATTCAGTTGGGCCCAATGTGTCAATAATATTTGTGTTCTTGGCCCAGTCATCTTTGGCCAAAGTTGTTTGTGTCAATGGTGTTCTCGGCCCATTAGGGTTCTCTGCCCAGATGGGTATCTCAGAAGTTCAAAAGGTTTTGTTTACATATTTGATTAAGTTTGGAAGGGAGTAAAAGTGGTTTATCAAGGTCTTCATTCGTTGGTCAAGTTTGGAAGATTTGCTGAGATCGAGGCAGATGTTGATGCTGCTGGTGCAGCTGTAGCTGAGGAACATATGGTTCCCGCTCAAAGGTACAACAGTCAGTACCTACTGCTGAATAAGTTAAAGAGTTCGAAACGTTCAAGAAAAAGCTCCAGTTGACTGCATTGAAGCCTCCTCAATTAATCACTGCGACACATGTTGAAGATGATATTGACGAAGAGCCAGCCACCGATCTTATTCCACGCAAACGACGAAAGAAAGATTCGAGACTGGGTGTGCGGGCTAGTGATGTGATACCAACTACTCAACCAACTGTTGCTGAGCTCGTTACTGTTGAAGCTCAGATAGCTCAAGGCCCATCTAATGCTGCTCAACAAACTCAAGAACAGATTTTTGAAGATATTCCAAAGCACGAATAAAGCAATAAACCAAGGGGGAGATTGTTGGGTCATATTTGTGGTTTATGCTTTGTATATTGGGCTACACTATGTAAACCGAAATCAAGGGATTCGGTGGGCTTTGCATGTATTGGGCCTAGGTTAGTGGTCTATATATAGGATGTATGTTTACATTTGTAGGGTTGCTAGTTGGTTCTAAGTTGTTCGTCCATTATTATTCAATCGTGTAAGTTAAGGGCTTAAGCACCCGGCGTATAATATACGTGTGTTTTGAAGCTTCTTCATTGTGTTTGGTGTGTTCTTAATCGTTTCTCACAGAATCAACGTAGTGGTTAGTTTCCGCCTAACCATTAAGTATATTGATATTGCATTGAAAGATCCGTCACGGGACTTACACTCGGTGACACCAGCACCTGAAAACTACCACCACCAACCGACTCACCACCAACCAACCACCGCCACTTGAGCACTGCTAAATGACTCCGGTGATGGTTCTAGGGTTCTAACGACTTTATCGGCGACTAACAATGTTAGAATTCTTGTAGTCGCGAATCGTTGGGCGCAAATATGTTAAAAAATGAGACCATCAACAGATATTTCATTAATTGAGAGTGTTTTTTGCTATTAGTCAATAATTATGATTATTTAAATTCAATTTTTCAAAAAGAAATGGCAAATTTCAAAATCACCTACATAGCCAATTAGACCATGTGTAATGGATGGAGACTATAAGAGGACGTTATGCGTCATGTGACGCCACATCACCATAGGGACATTATGGTTAAAATGGGTGTAATGGATGGAGTTCCTTCAAATCGTTACCTTATTATTATATTTTATTAAAAAATAAACAAAAAACAAACCCGCCTTACACTTTTCACCCTTTCCCCACCCGGCGCTGTGTGAGAACCCCCCCCCCCCCCCCCCCCAAGTAGCGCCCATAGTGCCCCCCGGGGGGGGGATATTTTCTAACGCTATGGGACTCCATAGGTAAGGATGGTGCCCCAAAACGGGTAGTCTAATTCAAAAATCTTGAATATGAATCATTATCTTGAAACTGAATGCACTTCATTTGTTGTTCACCAAACTCGCCCATCTTTTCAACATATTAAAGTAGATGGCATCACATATTCGTCAAAGTAAGTCTTAAATACTCATTTCATCATTGATCATCGACTTTTATAAATAAAATAATAGAACATGACATTTATATATGAAAAGAACTTGAATGTTGATACTCTAACCATAAGGTAAAAATATATAACTATTGGATGAACTTATAAAAATAAATAAATAGTTGTGAAACATATGACACACCGGAATCATATACGAACATAAAAACTTGTTCTTGAGAGAGAGTTCATATATTTATTTACTAATAAAGAAAAATAGAAAAGAATATATTAATTTGATTATAAAAATTAAAACTTGACAACTTAATAAACGTGGTAATTAATGAAATCCATGATTCATGTTTTTACAGTAAAAAGTATTTAATCACAAAAAGTGGGGGGAAAAAATCTTGAAATGGAAAATTAAAAATCTTGATGCAGGAATCTGAACATGAGATTCAAGCAAATCGCCTATGCTAGTGGTCTAGGCGTCTTGCTTGTTAAGACATTTTTATTTTCCATTTAACTTCAAACGTAATGAAAGTTAAGCTTGTGTTGAATGACTCTTTCTAGCACTCTTTTCTTTTTCCTATTGATTAAAATATGGGTTTCTAAATTCTTAATCAACTTTATATCAATTTTTAATAAATCAATTGCCATTAACAATGCTCAGCCTTGGTATTTTGAAGCATATGAAGACTGAAGTATGATTTAGACACTATATTGAAACTACTACAATATATAGAGTATGGTTTATATATATTTAACCTACAAGAAAAAGGCGGCTCAATGCTATTTGCCTATTTGTTACCAATTATGTATGAATGTATAGATTTCGAACAATAAAATTCTTGGTCCCGTTATGATTTAATTCATGCTAAATTTCTTGGAAAAAATTACATATGTTTTGAAAAAACTCAGAGCTAGTAAAGCGTAGTGTCAAACAAGTCAAACATGACACGTTTAACACGAATAGTGAACCTGAACAAGACACATTTAACTAAGCGTGCCATTTTTTTAAACATTAATATAAACATGTTTAATAAAGAAGTTACTTAACACAATTAAAGTTAACCAGCCCAATCACACTAGACAAGATATTTAATATGATTACATACAAATACACTAACACAAATGACAAGACACATCTGACATGACTCTATACATGATTGACAACACCCGGCTAAAAATAATAGGAAACATTGAAACGATAACGCTTTTCTTCAAGTGTAGTGAGTCTTAAAACCTACAACTATAGCAACAAATTTACGACTGTAGTGTTACTCTTTTTTAACCCAAATAACATTTTTCTTCTCCATATTTTCCATTAATTTATGCAGAAGTGCATTATTGTACCAATCCAAGCTACCAATCCTCAATCCCCTTTATCCCTATCTGCCAGTACCAAATTCCACTTTACCCAAGCCATTTTACGATTGTCATTATCACTACCCCAAAAAAGTTTCGATCGAATAGAATGTATTATTCTAACATATTATACAGCGTACCCAACTGATCCAAGAAGTCAACAACCGAGGTGAAAGAGTAGCTCTACCTCCAATGGGTAACATTTTCGCTTTCCAATTATAGACAATTTCTCATGAAACTTTTCGACAATCAAATTCCACCTTTAAGATTTCGCCATATTCGATCCTACTTGTTCCCCAAATAAATAAACGGGTGCTTACAAGGCCTACACCCTGCCAAAGACGATGATCGAACCACTACACTATACTGTACCCTACCTATATAGTTTTGATTTGTGCATATTTATATTCAACCCCGACCCTAGATATAAAACAATTAACGGTGGTATATTGGTAATGATATTTTCATTTTTCAATATATATTGGCCGACCAGTCCACCATAAATAATTACATCGTTTGCATAAACTAAAATATCATATCTTAAATACGTTCGGACATTTTCAATAGACTAACGAGGGGCATGGTGGTTAGTGGGCGGTTAGATATAGATGCAAATCTATACATAAGTAAAAGTTTTCTATCCAAAATTTATAAGAGCTTTGTATGTGAAAATATTCAAAAACTTTTATTGCGACATCTTTACGTGTACTTCCCATACATTAAACATGTGTTTTTTATTTTTTGTTAAATGAAGTGAGAAAGCAACAATGTTACAAATGAGGAAATGCTTGACCTATAATTAGACCCATTGTAAAAGAAATCTCAAAACACAAAGTTAGTTGGGGTTCAAATGTCAACACTTTATGTGAAGCACGAAATTTGACCCAAAGTTTGGGCAATTGTCGTTTTTGCCTTCTCATAAAATTTCCTACCAATTTTGTTTTCAAGCAACAGCGTTGATATAACACAAAAGCATTTTATTATTATTTTCAGTCGAGGGACTCTCCACTTAAGGCATCTAACTTTAATCTTGATTAAGTTGGTGCAGGTTAAAGTCTCACAAAAATAAATAACTGATGGATTTTAGGAGTAGATTTTAAAAGAGGGGGGGGGGGGGGGGGGGGTTCAGATATCTTATTCAAACAATTGTCAATTGTATTTAGACCATGCTCTTACACATGATAAGTGTGTGCGGGTTAAGTTTAAGGTTTTCAATGACTAACTAAGCGGTCTATACATAACATAAGTTAGATAATACAATTAATACCTTAGGAACTGCGACTGTGATTATAGTCATGCTAAAACTTCGACTCCATGAGTGAGACTGAGAGATTTTGATTGTCACTTGCATGATACATGAAGAAATAGCAATGCAAGAGACACCAACCAAATTACCAAAGAAAGGGTAGTGGTTTTGAGAAAAAAAATTTTTTTCTAACTTTCATTTAGAATGTAATTTAGTTTCTTATTATGTAATATTTATATATACACGATAATCAATTTTCTCATGCATTATTAGCTGTACTTTTTAAAGTTTACGTTGTACGTTGCTTACCCACGTTTTTCTCTACTTGGTCACATGTGTAGAGAGAGAGAGAAAGAGAGAATGAAACTGACAAAAGCGTTTCTTCTTTGATAATCTTCCATGGTGATATCACTCAAGATGAAATCGATGGTGATATCCACGATGGGTGATGGGATTTCGATTGCTATAAACTTAAATGTATAGAATTATCATTTAGTTTCAATTTTGTGTTTCAATATAAACTATAATGAAAGTCGAATAGTATATTCAGTCTCCTAATATTAAAAAAAAAAAAAGGGGACAAACTATCTTGAATGCAATTCAGTTTCAAAAAAATAGGTCATGTTGAACTTGCGTAACCTGATACGTTTCATGATACTAAAATAAATTAAGATGACATAAAGTTTATAAATGATGATTAAAAAAGATGGAAAACCACGTTGGAAGATATGATACTCATATCGACTTGTTATTAATGCGGACTTTAGTTGTTTGGTAAAGGATATAGATATATGTAGATATGAAAATAAATACAGTTCATGAGAATCAAATTCACATTAACTGAAATGTTGAATGACTTGATTGATGTTGATATCTAAGCTATGGAGTTAGATAGGGTAGTTGAAGGTAAGTGTCAAATTACTTTTCATCTTTGAACTTACATATACCTGAACCATGAACTTTGACTCGTTTTGAGTTTTTTTAGATATCGAGAATAGAGTTAGGATAAATAAAAAACCCATTTGAGTTAAAAAGTTAAAAAAAAATTATGAAACAATTTTTTTTGTATGTTTTCTATTAAATGTAATAACATATTTATATATGTAAAAAAAAAAAGAAAAATTGGTTTTTATTGGTCCTATCTATCTCATTTTGGTCGCTGCCGGTCCCAACTTTCATTTGGCTGGCAACGGTCCCAACTTTCACCTTCGTTTCTTCTATCAGTCTGCGACTAACTAAGTAGTAACTCCGCTATCTCCTTGCTGACATACCCATCCTAGTTATCAAAAAGCTATGGCATGTGTGCCTACGTGGTTACTATGTCATTTATATAACTTAAGCGCTAATCTCTCCAAACGCTCATTCACACTTCAAAATCCCCAATTCTCTCTCAAGCCCTAATCGAATCATCGAATCCATTACACTCTCAAGCCCTAATCACACTCTGCTCGCAATGAATTAATTCATCATCGTCTTGTACATCTACTTGTAAGAAAAATCCTAAATTATTTCAAACTTGATTTACAAAGAAATGTCTACTGCAACCAGGATATAATTGCAATTCGTAGGATTGCTGGTCCCGGAAGTTCTTGAAATGGGGATGAATTCTACGGTTGTCTTTATTGGGGGTGCAACTTCATATGCCCCGTTAGTGTGAAACGAAATATGTATTTGATTCTACATTGAAAAGAGTATGGCTTGTTCTTCGTTCGTTCAGAAATAATATCAGGGCTTGTTCTTCAATCAATTGGAGTGATTAGCGCCTGCGAGAGAATTGAGGATTCTGAAGTGTGATTAGGGTTGGAGACATGCTAAATTGTTAAGTATAAACAACATAAACATACATAATCTCCACGTAAGCTACCATGTCATAGCTTTTTGACAATTAGGATGGACATATCAGGAAGAAGATAATGGAGTTACTACTCAGTTAGTCGCGGACTGATGGAAGAAATGAATGTGAAAGTTAGGACCGGCAACGACCAAAAATGGGATAGTTTTGGCCAATAAAAACCAATTTTCCAAAAAAAAAAAATTGATGTTGCATGATGTTTTCATAGGTTTTCTCAACCCAAATAGGTTTCTATTCTATACATGCACTTGAGAACTAAATTAATAAAAATAAATTATTGAACATTAACTTAAAATTGAGTGTTTTAACCAAAATAAAATAATTGGAGGTTACAAGAGCAACATGGTGGGTACGTACTTGGCAATTGAAAAGAGGTATAACATGAATCTTTGAAATAATAATAGGTTATGCTCTTGTATTTCCTGTCATATGTATTAAATATAAATGAGTGAAAGTAAACATATATAATCATAAACCAGAAACTTATGGAACCTGAGTATTTAATAACTTGGCATGGCTGGTTAAGACCATCCCGAGTGAGTCATTGATGATATAAAATGCATTAATATACTAGAAGATTCTTTCTAATAATTAAACATGCAAATTTGCTCTCGAGAGAAGCTCACCATCTAAAGTAAGGTTTGTATTATTAAACATTCTAGAAAACAGACAAGGATATATATATATATATATATTGAAACATTATACCATTTAGTGTTTTAAGTTGATGCATCATCGAAATGATTATAAAATTTTGCACCTTCAAGTTTGCATGATTTGGTGGCTTAGCAAACACATTATTCTAGATTGGCATATTGATTATGATAATAACAGTGAATAATCCCCATGTGAAGGGTTATTAGAATGAGTGTCAAAGTGTCGGTAGCTTAAATTCATACACGTACTAGTTTTGTTGAGATGGTTATTAAACGTCTAAAATTAATTTTATAGACATTATATTTTACATGCGATGAGACTAATTCACATCATGTCAACAACTTAAAATATGTCTACCCCGTTACAATTGATTTTTTTTTTATCAAGCATGCAATACATGCCGTCTAATGATTGTGATTAGGGTGTTTTGTCTATAATCATGGGTGTATGAAGGTGATGAGGTAGCGGCGAGTCCAGTGGTTGATGGTGGGGTTTGAATGCTGAGGGTGGTGGTTAGTGCTAGAGTAGATATGCGAGATGAAAATCAAGGGTATAAGCATTGGGAAATGTTCATATGGAGAATTAGGTTACTTATCCAAGCTCACAAATGTCTAAAATATAAAAAAAAAATCATTAATATATAGTAACACCCCATTTTATGTGCATTTAATAGGGATTTAGGATGTTGGGTTACTACATGAGACAAGAAAGGTAACGGGCCGAAGGGCTTGTTTTTTTGGGGGGCGGGGGGCGGCTCTGGACTAAAAGTAAGAGGATGGGTTTAAAACATTATGTATTGCAAAATTATACCATTTAGTGTTTTAAGTTGATCCAACGTCGAAATGATTATAAATTTGCACCTTGAAGTTTGCATGACTTAGTGGCCTAGCAAGCGCATTATTCTAGCTTGACATATTGATTATGGCAGTAACAATGAATAATTCCCCAAGTGACAAATGGTTATTAGAATGAATGTCAAAGTGTCGGTAGGTTAATTTCATACACATATTACTTTTGTTGAGATGGTCACCAAACGTCTAAAATTAATTTTATTGACATTATATTTTACATGCGGTAAAACTATTTCACATCATGTCAACAACTTAAAATATTTCTACCCCATTACAATTGTTTTTTATCAAGCATGCAATATATCCCGTCTAATGATTGTGATTAGGGTTTTTCTATAATCATGGGTGTATGAAGGTGGTGAGGTAGCGGCGAATCCAATGGTTGATGATGGGGTTGAACAGCGAGGGTGGTGGTTAGTGGTAGAGCGGATACGCGAGATGAAAATCAAGGTATGGGCGTTGGGAAATGATAATATGGAGAACTAGTAACATCCCATTTTATGTGCATTTAATGGGGACTTAGGACGTTGGGTTACTAGATGAGACAAGAAAGGCAACAGGCAGAAGAAGAGGGGGGGGGGGGGGGGGGGGCTATGGACCAAAAATAAGAGGATGTTTTTAAAACCCTTGTCTCCTCCTCTTTATCCTTCCATTCTCATCATCTTCAAAAAATAAGAGGATGTTTTTAAAACCCTTGTCTCCTCCTCTTTATCCTTCCATTCTCTTCATCTTCATCATACAAGAGAAAGAGAGTAGAATGAGAAAGTGAAGAATAATCCATTGTTGGAGAACAAGCATATATGCAAGCTATAGACTGAAGAAAGGTGCATCACTACTGTATTCTTGTTAATATTCAGTAAATCTCTATTTTTGATCTTCTTAAAGTGGGGTATTGGATTTTTATGGAAAGGTAAGGGTTTTCATCAAAAGGACCAATCCTTGCGTGGATCTAGCCTTCGGATGACAAACAAATGATTTAGAAGTATAAAGTTAGGATTTTGGATTCAAAATAGACCTATTTGAGATGTTTGTTCAACCAAAGACACTAACCCCGCATTCAATGAGAATTCGCCTTCATCTGGCGACACTTGACTGATGATGGGTGTGGGCGACGCTGAATCCGAGGATAGCCAATGATTCCGGACATGTGCTGTTGACGACACTCCTAAGTGTCAGCTGCCTGAACAATGAAACTTCGAAGTGTCAACAATGTAAACAAGTGACACTTGAAAGTCCAGACTCAAGTTGTACGCAAAATGCCTGATCCTTTCGCATTCATAACCACTCAAGTTTCTTGTGAAATCTCGTTGACCATATCCTTTTCCACGTCCGATATTTTTGTGGTGAGTGACCACAACTCTGTTCTATTATAAGAACGAAAAACCACAAAGTACTATATATTACCCCTAGACCCTCATTTATTCTAATAAAAACTTGATGAACAAGTAACCTAATCCTAATCCTAATCCTAATCCTAATCCTAATCCTAATCCTAATCCTAATCCTAATCCTATAATGACTCAAACCTTTTAAATAATAAACATTATAATTCAAACTCAAATAAACTAACTAATTAATTAAACTAAACTTTCACTTAACTCATTACACTTTTATTTTAAACCCATTTCAAGACTAAGGTAGCGATTGGTATGTAGGAATCATAGAAGGAATGAAATGACTAATTGTGAGGAATAAAAAAAGTGGTATTTGGTTGCTCAACGGAAGGAAGCAACGATTACACATGGAATCTCACTCCATTAAAACCATTTCATTACACCTGTAATTTTTTTAATTCCATTCTTCTTTCATTATATTTTCTCAACAACACAACCTAACAACAACCACCACCACCCACACCACCTGATTGCCACCGCCGCCGCCCCCACCATCGTCGCCACCGCCGCCACCACCACGACTACCATCTTCACCACCACCACCTTACCGCTAGCGCTACCACCTCCACCACGACCACCACCTTCACCATAGCCACCACAAAAATTGTCACCATACCGTCTGACCACCACCACTATCGCTTCTTGATCACCACCACCGTCACCGCCACCACTTCCATTGCCATCACCACCTGACCACTAGTGCTACCACCGCCGCCACCACCACTGCCGCTTAATCACCGCCACCACCACCACCGTAGCCATCACCGCCTTTATTGTCGTCGGCAGAACTACCACCAACATTACTATCGTCATTGCAAATTTTGTTTTGGTCATTTATATTCCTTCCAATATTTTTTTGACACCAAATAAAATGAAGTAATACTTTATTCCATTTTCATATGATCATAAGTTAACTAAAAAGACAAAAAGAATTAAAATAATTCATTTTATTCTATTGTTCATTCTCTTCCTTCATTTTATTTCTCATATATTCTATTACCGGCCCAAACCAAATATACCCTAACACATTTTGATCATCAGAATCAAAAATGGTCAATTCACAAATAAGTTCCTGACTAAAAGTCAATTACATATCTGTCTTTTGAGTAATTATCAGTAAACTAATAGTAGTTTATTATGAAAGGTATATAATATCAATAACTTATTAAATAAACCTTCGAGCCGAAGGACATGTAACGTAGTCATGACGGAAGGAGTGATGGTAAGGTAGAGTAAGAGTGCAATCACAAATACTTTTTGTGAAGGAAAGTAGGAAGTGCAATTTTTTTTCATTATTTGTAACTTTAACCCCTCCACATTCATTAAATTGACTTGATTTCCAATCCCTAGATATCATGAAACATCATCACAACCAATTACTTAATTTTCTTTAACGATCAGCAAATATAGATTTGCCTAGCTACTTCGTACGAAGCCTTTAAGTGTCTTCACGTTATCTCCAGTTTCGGAGACCCCCCCCCCCCCCACGGAAAGTCCACTGACGGTAAAACCCAAACGCCTTCAGGATCAAACAGGAGACTACAAAGATCCGAAGGCCCACCGTGTTATATGTCTTCTTCTTCTTCTTCTTCTTCTTCTTCTTCTTCTTCTTCTTCTTCTTCTAAATATATCATTTTGATGAAATAGTTTTTTAGAGTAGTTTTGATACTGTTACGAACACAACCGACAGCGGCCTACACTACAACGTCAAGATTTTACTGACCGAACAAACATTATTTTAAATATGTTATTTGAGTTATTATAAGCTTAGACTATGTGTTGACGTTGAAGCCAGGCTCCGAATTCATCCAATAATATTGTGCAATGCATTGCTGATTGGACACTCGCTGAAGTCACTACTGAAGCCGCCTGAGCCTGTTGTGGTCCAGACTAACGGTGGCTATAGCGAATTTTCTGATTTTCTATTTATTTAATTTTTTCTTCTAAATTTGGAAACTAATAACTAAAATTATATTGAAATAAAAATATTAACAAATAATACTAGTCGACCATCAGGATGTCCAGCCCACAAATGTTCAACCACTCATGACAAAGGTTTCCGTTGACCTCGCGATTCTTGAGATATAAGACATTTTGGAGTTTTTCATCATTGGTGATTGTCGATTCGGGTCGTGAGACGTCACCTTTGTAGTTTTGACAAATAGCCATACATTGGTCTTCAAGAACCACGTTATGCAGAATTATATAGGTGTAGCCAACATCCATTATTTTCTCCCTTGACCAAAACCGTAGTGGCCTCGAAATCAAATGAAATTTTTTTCTTTATAACTCTAAACGCCCTTTCAATATCTTTGCGTGCCGATTCTTGCTTCTTCTTAAAGTACTTTCGTTTGTCTTCAACTGGAGATGTATAAGCTTGAACAAGCGTGACCATTTGTTGTAAATCCCATCAACCAGGTAGTAGCCATTCTTGAATTGAACCCTATTCGCATAAAACGATTGAGTTGGCTCAACCCCGTCAATAATGCCATCGAATATCGGTGACTGTTCGATAAAATTTACATCGTTATTTGACTCGGAAACACCAAAAAACGCATGCCATAACCAAATATCATGGGAGGCCGCCGCCTCAAGTATAATACTGAGGTCGGGATAATCACCCCGGTGGAACTGACCTCGCCAGGCCATAGGACACATATCCCATCCAACAAGCATACAATCGATGCTACCAAGCATTCCGGGAAAACCATGTGTTTCACCGTGCACCTCGTATATGCGTTGGATATCATACAAAGTTGGCTTGCGCAATTATCTTTGTAAGTAAATCGATATGATCCCTATGTATAAATGATGAGGTCTAAAATATACATAGAATTATATAAATATTTCTTACATGTTGACTAGTTTTTGGGTACATTAATTACTATTAATGAATTCATATTTGAAATTTAAAATGCTTAAGAGTAAACGAGGTAAAATATGGTTTTTATCATATCATAATAACTAATTTGAATAATAATAAATGAAGTTGTAATTTTGGTAAAGATCTCGTGAGTTTTTGTGATTAAGAAAGAAAATTAAGTAAAACAAGGAAAAAAATAATATTGTAATATTTCTAATTGTTTCCTATAGTGATTCAATCATAAAACCAATAAAGATATATTAATTATTTTATTTATGTTTATATAATCACGCACAGTTAAAAATTGAAATATCATATGGGCTGATATTATTTGCATTGCACCTAGGGCCTATATTTCCAGATTGTTCTATGAAAATTAGGTTTTGGGCTCTGAAAGTCTATATAAACACTTTGAAAATTGACCCTAATCATACCCTGAATGAGCCAGACGAATTTGGAGTTTTCCAAGGCTTAGGATTGTCAGACCCCAACCTAAGGCGGAAATGCCGAAGCGTAACCCAATTGCTCACAGCTCGAAGATACTATCATAAATATAAATGACAATATCTAATTAATTATTTTATTCAAAGAATGCACACATTATCCAATTGTAACAAAATATTCCAAATAAAAAAATATGATCCAAACAAGCAAATCATAAGGTCTTGTCTAAGTGTCCAACTTCAATCTTCAATACAAGCAACCTGCATATGCGTAGAAAACAGAGTTTGTCAACAACACATGTTGAGTGAGTTTATCACAAGCTTTGCAATTAAATAATGTTAATATAATAAATAAAATAAATAAGCAAAACGTAATAAATGCGGTAAGTAAATCAAACCATGAACAAGTAACGTGTCAATTAAACCATTGCCAAGCGAATCAGGCGCCGGTAAATCAACCATGAGCAAGTAATAATAAGACCGTTGCCAAGCGAATCGGGTGTTTGTCAATAGCATGAGAACCTTATACAAGGGGATATGATGGACCTTTCCAAATGTGAATGTGCACGTAAACAAGTAAACACATAACAAGTATATTTGATTAATCATACACAATTATACGTTTGTTATTTTTGAGATATATATATAATACGATATACGCTTATGTACCCAAAATGTTTAGAAAACTTAGTGAAATAGGGGAATGATAAAACTCACATTAGATTAAAGGCAAATGATTATAACTAAGAATAAACGAGTTAACGAATAAGCGAATCGTCCACTACACGTCAAACGATATAAATGATCAGAACATAAAACTTTGAGACATAATAATATAAGTAAAAACGAACTCGTTTCAGCTGGAATCAACCCAAACGGACGTTTAGAACTCAAGTTATGCTATATTTAAGATTTAAGCGAGCTGGTACTGACCAGAATCCGAACAACGAGTCGGAAGTCTTGTTTTGGTCAGTAGCCTTAAAATTTTGTTACAAGAATAAAAGTCTTCTGGACCGAACGATGAATCCAACCAGAAGTATGACAAAACATAAAGTCAAACTTGTTGACTGTTTTGCCATTTAACGAGTTTTAAACGAATTGACCAGTCAGCACCCATCAACCACCAAAATTGATTGAAGGTTATTGACTAGGGAATATATATGAACGATTTCTATCTTTACAACTTATCCAGTAAGTGAAAGAATCAATAGAAACGAAGAGTCAAAGGTCCACACGTATGCAAAGTCAACCGTTTATGAGTGTATCTTCAACCAAATAAGCAAAAACTGAAGAGTTTATGATGAGCAGAAGGATGTGACGGCTGGGATTAGTATATTAGGGTATGAGGAAAGTTTACGACAGAGATTATGAGGATTGTTTATATAGAAAACACTAAAACGAACCATATTTAGTAAATTCACTCGTTTAGGAAACCGAATATGTATTTAATGACTAAATCAATGAAATAAGTTGTAGATTTCATGCATGATTAGTAATTTATGAATATGGATTTGTATTTTAGTTATAATCATTTTCTTGGACCTTAATTCACTCTATTTATGCCTAAAATAAGCGATTTATATGCCAAAAAACGAACTAGGAAAGGAGATCAAGACATGAATCTGCACAAGTTGTCCATTGCGTCGCGTGGCCAAGTGGGGATAGCCCCGTCGCGCGGAGCCCCGGCCTTCTATGGTTGGAATTTTCAATTTTGACACTATTGGTCCTTGTTGTTTGTTATTTTGACATTTAATGAATCTTTTATGCATAAATTAAGAAATGAACTACTCAATAAAGTATAAGGGCATAAAATGAATGTTAGAAACTTAAATACTTGTAAATACTTGATTTTAAACTAATAATAGAGATCTAAAGTATTTCCGGTCGGGTTTAAACGTAAACGAATACGGGTTTGCAAATCCGAAATGTAACATTCTCCCCTGCTTTAGGGAATTTCGTCCCGAAATTAAGGAAAACCAAAACATTATCGTTTTGAAAACAACTTAAACTTTTACGGAAAATATCATAACATAGAACTTCTAATAACACGTTCCAAATGATAATCCGATAAGGGAACTTATATATAGGATGTACCGGCAGCGTATTGAGAGAGCCTGAACCAGATCTAGATCTGTGATGACATCGTGTTCGTTGTTGATTAGGTATACGGTTAGGTCTGATACGATTAAGTGTGTGTACTGTGTGTGTTGAGAGTGGATTTGGGCATCATAACGACTCCGAGAGAATAATAATAGGAACTATACATTATGAATAATCTTACATGGTATAAATAGGGAGATGACCTCATTCGTTAAGATAACCTTAACGAATAGGTCATTCGTTACATTAAAGACCAACGAATGAAATAACTTATTCTCTATACATTAAAGAAAGCGAATGCCCTACATTCGTTATGTCCCATTCGTTAAGCATGGTTAACGAATGGAACTAACATTATACGAATGTGACACATTCGTTACAAGGTAACGAATGTGCTTTACAATTAAGGCGAATGGGCTTATACAATTTCCAAAATGCCCTTTACATTAAAACATAATATAATAATAAACTAATAAAGACTGAGACGACCGGAACGTGTATCAACACGTATCCACCATGTCCTTATCATCTCATCAATCGTACCGTTACCCAAGCTACCTTAGGTTCTAAATCATGACACACAATTGTACGCGTTATGATTTCCATGCGAGGACTTGAATAATTATGTTCCGGACCATAATTACTCTTATCGTCGGATGGTCCGCATAACTCATTTCATTATGTGGGTTAATAAAACATTCAAAACTAACATTTTGAGAGAAAGCAAACGTTTTGATTATTTAAGATATAGATTCAAAATATAATTGATAAATGTTCGAGTTGTATAAGTAAAACCGTGCAATTTCTAAAACATCTTTTATGGCAAAGATATGAATTTCGGAGAATGAAATGAATTTCTTGAAGCAGACATTTGAAATAAATTATGATGATTGAAAATATGCTAAGAGTAGGATATTACATTAAGTTAATCTTGATAGATAAAGGAATTTGATTCATGAGATGGTATGCGCAAAAGTTTAATTTATAACACTTCTTAAAATAGTTAACATGTGGAATCTTTAAAGATCGAAATCATTAGGAATTTTTTTTTAATCAAGAGTATAAGTTTAAACATAGTTAACGAAAATTTTGATGAGTCGAGTTTGGTTAATTTGAGAACTTATGAGATTACAGAGATGTTAATATAAAGTTATAAATTTTCAAGTCGTGAATTTGAGATAAGATTAATTTGATTAAGATATTCTAAAATATTACAATAGTTAGTAATTAATAATTTAAATATTAATGAAGATGCGAAAATATCTGTACTTGAATTAAATTGTTAATAGATTAAATTGGGAATTCGTGGATTTTTCCTTTTTCACTAAATCGGTATAAATATTATGAAATATGTAAATTGAATTATTGATAATGAAAATTCAAGTAAATAACAAATTTTAAATTAATTGTGATACCAAAAATAAGATTTGAAACATTATAATAAAATAAGATAAACGCGAGGCTAGAAATGCATGAACCACCTTGAATATTTTAACAATTACGAATTTATCATTTAAAACGTTTAAAATTTTCAAGGTGCATCAAAAATTCAAAGTAGGGAGTTGAAATATTTACGAACCAACGTTTAGTTTCAAATAACGAACTTAATCAATAAATAAAGTGAGTGATGTGTTTTAATGGAGATTTATCAAAAAGTCAATTTTAATGGTAAAAATTTAATTAATGGAAGATTTTTAATTTTAAAATTGAAGGTGAAGAATCATTCGGTAAAATGCTTATTGTTTGAAGACGAATATCACGGGTTTTATTTTCTATTTTCTTTCGTCTTCCATTATTTTCACCATGAATTCTTTCAAGTTTGTTTTGTTTAATTTTGCAATGTTTGGCTGGACTTTATGAACTACTTAGGCACATGATGAGCCTATGTTAACGTTGTGATTGATTCAAAAATAAGATCATCTTCCTCCGAAGAGCCGGACGAAGAAAATGAATTCCATTGCATTTTTTGTTTGTAATTGGGTGTATTGGAGAGAAATGAGTAGAATGAGTGAGTATTTTTTGTAACTTTTTTGGCGTGTGAAAGTCTTTGTTTATATAGGTAAATATAGAAAGAAAGAAAAAAAAGAGTTCAACGGTCATATCACGGATCCCCAAAAATTCCATTACCAACGGTCCATTAACCATCCGTGAGCCCAGTCATGCCACCTCGCTAGTAGCACCACTTGCGCTGGCCTGTTGTGGTGTTCCCCACTAACATGTCTAGCGCCAGCCACTCACGGCGCCGGTGAAGCCATCACAACACACAGTCTTATAAATTTGTCACTACTATTATGAGAGTTTACTAATTTATTTTTTGGTTTTAGTCCCAGTACCGCAGTGAACCTAACCAATATCGACCGGATTTGTACATGTGTTGAAACTATTTTGGGTGTTTATAGATTTACCTTTTTAGGCTTACTGTCGAGGCATAACGAACTTAGCCAATAGCAACCAACTCGTGTCTTTAGGCCGTCGCAACACAAAGGGTTTAGTTATCTAGTTGATATTAATTGATGAGGTATTAACTCTTAAGAAAAACAGGAATTCCCATTATATATACGGAATGGAAAGCTATTTTAATTAGGCGCTGTTTGTTTTTCTAAAAAAGATTTTCGCAGGCTCCTTTGTCTATGCCACGCAGACCATGCGCAGACATTGTCATTTGAAGGCTATTAGTTTTTTCGAAGACGCTTAATTAAAAAACGTCTGTGCGAACTCTTCTTGGTGCAGATTTGGGCCATCCATTTATAAGATGTTCTAAGGTGTGCATAGGGTTAAATACCACCACCAACTAACACCCACTGCCCACCACCACCACCACCCACCGTCTGCCACCATCACCTATTGTCCGCCACAACCACTGTCCACCACCCACCCACCACCACCACTATCGTCTACCACCACCGTCCACAACCCACCATTCACCATTCACCACCACCACCGTCCATAACCACCACCACTCACTGTCCGCCACCATCGTCCACCATCACTACTGTCCACCACCACCATCCACTAACACTGTCCAGCACCACCACCCACTTCCACAGTTCGTATACTACTACCAGTTTATTTAGCAGTCTATAAACATTAAAAACAAATAGTCTTCTTCTTACATACTATAGAGACTTGGTCCACCTCTTATTCTACAGATGTCGGCGGATGTGGTCTGCAGAATGCAGACATTTACCTCTAAAAAAACAAACAACACCTTACCCAAGAATTATCAGCAAAGCCTCCCAAAGACTTGGCATAAGGTTAGGAGGGAACCATGTAACATAATCAGGTAAGGTGCCCTTTTTGGGTATACCACCCGTAACTATTAGTGGTGTGAGGGATGTAGCCACCGATTCAGGTATAAGACTGCAAGTTAACCCTCATTCTTTACCTACCTAATCACTCATTATCTTTATAACTTTCTAATTTTAAGAAAGGACAATTGTTTTAAGGTATTTGTGAGGAGACCTGACTATGATTAATGTGTTTTAGGTAGTTGATATTATAAAGACATGACATTGCATGATATGTAGAATTTAGGGTACCATAATGGAGCACCCCTCCCACCCTAAGATCAAACCGATTAAAGTTATCATAGATTTGGATATATAACAGATATGAAATGGACCCTTGAAAGATATGTGCACGGATTTAGGAGATCTTCTAGTAATCGATCACGTGATAATACTGCATATGCTAAAAATCAGGGTTACATCTTGATTAGCGAGGACATGCCTTCTAGGATCAATGCTAAAAATAACTGTTAGAACTCAAGAAATTTCATCTATTTCCATACACAAAGTTATTGAGACATAGGGCTGGCTAGCATATGGTTTAAGCATAAGATGTAGACATGTAGTTTATAAAGTTGCCTGCAAACTAAACTTTACACTACTTCTTTTACGATATTATAGATTATATGATACGAACTTGTACCCATAAAGCATGAGCCATTGAGTTCAAAATCTACCTATATGTAAATAAGCCAACTAGCAAATTTGATCTTCAACTTTTTATGGTGCTAGCTGATGTAGATATCGTGCTCTAATCAAAAACAAGTATTTATTAGACTTAAATTCCTATAACTAGTACGGGTAAGTAAGGTCGTCTTCACAGGGAATCAGTGGAAAGTGCAAGTTGATTCATAACTTAAAAACTAATTAACTAAGCGGGCAGACGATGTCAAGCAGTTTAAAAAGATTAATTATAAACATACGATTACTCATAAAGTTGTAAATAATTATAAGAAAAAGTGATTCACTCCAGGTTCAGGTAATGTGATATTCAACTAATCACATATTCAATTAGCTTGATTGCGCGGTAATTACCAGACCTATTAGTGTGATTGTGTTGACAAACGATACCCTAACCGAATTGTTGACACAATTGAACTCGATCTACCCAATTACTAGTTTATGTTATGAAAATCAATTAGGTTGCA
Organism: Bidens hawaiensis; assembly: GCF_021521415.1. Taxonomy (NCBI): domain Eukaryota; kingdom Viridiplantae; phylum Streptophyta; class Magnoliopsida; order Asterales; family Asteraceae; genus Bidens; species Bidens hawaiensis. Next base: position 271,324 of record NW_027491844.1, on the reverse strand, counting down.
ATGACTAGCGATTATTGGTTCAATGACGCAAGAGCTAACCCTAAATGTTGATGAACACGATCAGATAAGTGATGCAAGATTCAATAATAAATGGCACAAACTATTTAAACAATCAATTGATAAACCAAACAAGATCAAATAACATAATTTAATCAAGTTCTTAACCATCAAGCACAACGAATCTGATCAAAAGTTAATTTACACAAAACCTTAGCCTAGAGTTAACACAAGCGTTTTAGCCTAACATCAACATAACAATCAACTTGCATATATGATGAACGGATAAACTCATGCGATGATTTGATGAACCAGAAGCTTTGGGATGATGCAAAGTCGTCCTAGGCTATGTCTCTGGCTCTGGAAGTAATGGTTTGACGAATGAGGGCTTAGATGTGCTTATATAGTGATTAGGGTTAATTTTCTTTGATTTAAGACGGTTCGCCTGTCGCGAACGGTAAATGGGTCTTTACTTCACGTAGCGCTAAGGACAAATAAAATAGTATTTTTGGTTTCTTCGCGTCGCGCGAAGAATGTCTCCAGTCCTTCGCGTCGCGCGAAGGACAAAAACTTCAAACCAACTTATTTTGTTTTCTTTATTCTGCATCGTGATGCGTGCAATCTCATTTCCGCACTTCTAAGCCTTCATTCCAAGCTTGTAAATCAACCCTATAAGCCTCCACAACGTCCAATGTCCTAAAACACGTAAAGATGCTTGAAGTACCAATGTTCATTCACTTATTTAACTAATTATAACTATTTAATATATTATAATACCTAACTTTTACCCAACCATCACTAGCTAGGAGTACATCGCACTCATCTCATCCGTCGTGCAACCTTCCTTTTATATCAAAGTCGTGTCATTTTCTTTTCAATCCATCTCATCACATTCAAAACCATAAAAATATATTCACTAGTTATTTCACCCCACCGATCTTAAAACCAATGGTTGCGAGGTTTGTTCCCACCTATGCATTTTCATCTCGTCCTACGCCATACTAATGCCACTCTGAGCTCCCTTAGAGCAGAAAGTAACCAACTAACGCCGAGCTTATTGTTTCAATGATATATATGTAATATGTTACATATAGAACTGGAAAAAAAAACATTAGATAAGTAGAGGGGTACAAAATGGAAATTGGCTTAATTTTTAGGGTTATCCTTGAATCACCAATCATCTTTCCTTTTCCCTTCCAAATTTTACCACCTTTACCGGGTTGCGGTTCCCCTTTAACTTTCATGGACAACATGTGGACCTCACCCGTATCTCACTCTCTCTATCTAAAATGCGTGTATATAAAGGTTGGTGGTGGCATATCTCAATTTAGGCCAATGTTGTTTGGCGCTCTATAATCAGCATTCGTATCTTAAAAGTCCCATACTTTAATTTTTAACATATTAGTATTGATTAGAAAGATGGGAAGACAACCGTGTTGTGACAAATCAGGAGTGAAGAAAGGGCCGTGGACAGTGGAGGAAGACAAAAAACTAATCAGCTTCATCCTCACCAACGGTCAATGTTGTTGGCGTGCCGTCCCTAAGCTCGCTGGACTCCGCCGTTGTGGCAAGAGTTGCAGGCTGCGTTGGACAAACTACCTCCGACCAGACTTGAAGCGTGGCCTGCTCAATGAATATGAAGAACAACTGGTTATTGATCTCCATGCTCGGCTCGGCAATCGGTAGGTGTCTCTGATTTCATGATAATTATATGGCCGGAGTTGATATGTGTGGACTGTTTGCGACCGTTCTCGACAATTTATCTCTACTTAAAATGACATAACATATTTTTTATTTTTTACTGCATGCATCAATAATAATGAACAAGCTTAATTATTTGTGTATATACTATATGGTCATTTGTGTATACTTGGTTTGTTAATCAGCCTATGTAATAAAACGTTAAATACCAAAAACAAATGACAAAGACGATATTCCTTGCGTGGGTCCAGTTTCTATGGTACGTACAAGAGTGTGTTCTTGACTAGTTGATATTTCTCGCGTGATTAATTTTTACGTCTAGTTTCGTTACGGTAACGAAACTAAACTCAAAAAATAAATTCATAAAATGACCTTATTTAAAATTCAAAAGAAAACAAATATATAAAAACAACGAAAAGCTGAGCGTTGCAGCGGCTATTCCACATATTTATTTACTTTCATGTATTTAATTTTGTTCGTTTGGATACTTACTTACCAGGTTGTTGTGAAAAATAAAAAACTTATGTAAACTAATTATAAAATAACATTTGATGGATATTAAGTATTCTATAAATTAAAGAAAAAAAATAGCGTCATTCAAAATTATGTATATTTTATAATTTGTATGATAATCGGATGCTTATATCATTTTGAATAAAAAATTAAAAAAAATTATAGGATAATAAAATAATAATAAACATTTCGTAAATATTGTATTTGGGTTATTAGATTTTGTAAATAATTCTTTTGCATTTGAGACTAATCCCACAATACTTCACATTAGGTTTTATTATAATTCAACACAAAAACTACTTTATGTCAAATTGTTATCTTAAGAAATAATAATACACACACTCTCCTATATTTCTTTTCATTTAATAACTTCTACATCTTATTTCCCATTTTTTTTATCATTTGAAAACACTCAAAAAGAATAGTAAGGCCCAAAATAGTTGAAGTGATCATCAGTATGAAATATTAAATCGGACAAAAACTCTAATTCCCTCTTTTTTTTTTTCTTTTTTTTTATTATAGAAGATGGGATATAAATGCTAGAGTAAAGTTAAAATGCAAAATGAGATAAAAATAAGAAGTGTGAGAAGGATTTGTGAACATATAAACCCTTCAAAAAAATTAATAAAAAAAATCATAACTCATTATATAAATAAAAAACAAAAAAAACTAAAAAACCAAAATGTTTCCCCGTCATTCCCTTTCAAAAAATACACACACACACATAGAATGCTAAGGAAAAAAAAACACAACGCATAAAATGAACAACGAACAGAATGATAAACGAAAAAAGACACAATAGATCGCAAAATATTATAGCATAATGCCGAACAAAATATGACATAATATAACAAAACTATACTCTACGATCAAGATCGTTGTTATAATTAAAACGTTTTCAGTTGACGCTCTCCTTTCTAACCAAAAATGTTTCACACCATTCTTTTAAATTTTAAGATGATTAATAATAATTTAGAGAAATAATTGTATCACACTTAGAGCTTAGAGGTAATAAAAAAAAACGATCCTCCATGTACGTGGAAGGCACTCTCTAATAGAATTGGTTATAATATGACTAACTTATGGTACTTCCATCTATTAGGTGGTCAAAAATAGCATCAAGTATGCCGGGACGAACAGACAATGAGATCAAGAATCACTGGAACACTCATATCAAGAAAAAACTCTTGAAAATGGGAATTGATCCTGTCACGCATGAACCACTTCAAAAAGAAACTATATCAAACCTAACCTCATCTTCGACCAAAAAGCTTATGCCACAGTCCTCATCGTCCTCTGCAAGTGCTACCACCCTTCAAAGCTATGAGGGGAACTCAAGCTCCACACTTTCTGAAAGCTCTATAACCATTCAAGATCAAGGAACTGAAACTTTATTTGAAAGCAGCCGTGAAGATGAGAAGTTGTTAAGCTACCTCTTAGGTGAAGATGAACCTCCACTCATTGATACATCGACTTGGGAGTTACCAAATAATGGACCGAACTTCAACGACCATCGAAATGGATTTGCCTCATGGGATGATTGTGCAACATGGCTATTGGATTGCCAAGATTTTGGTATTCATGATTTTGGATCGGACGCCTTCAATGATGTTGAGATTAGCATCTTAGATATGGGAAACAAATAGCGGATGCCAATCTTGGCTTAAAGGAGCATATTCGTGTTGTTTGTTGTCTTTTGAACATATATTGGTTCTATCCTAAGAATTAGGGAAACTAAAGGAATTAAAGGGAAGGTGGAAAAGGGTGAAACAAATCCCTAATTAATGTACATCTCCCATTTTACTAAGTACCATGTCTAGAAATTTATGTTGTTATTAATGTTGATTTACACAAATCCTAAATGTAATTATATGATAGAAGTGAACTTGTATATTCAAATGTTTCTCGCCATCAATTAAAAAATAATAATAATACAAAACCATATCCAAAAGAATGGATGGGTACTTGTAAAAATGGTGTTCATGTGTAGCTTAGTTGGTTAATAGGGCAAATAACCTACAGGTAGTGACGGATTTAGAAATTTTAGTCAGTGGATATAAAAAAAAATTAACCTAAAATGGGTCTGGTCAAATTAACACGGGTCAACCCAAGATGGGCCGGGTCAAACAAAAATGTAACGGGTAAAAAAGTTACATTAAATAAGCTATGTATAGAAATTTAAGCAACAAATTTCATTAAGCTTAATAAACAAAATACATATTACAATTGACACCTTTACGTGATTTTACCTTTTAAAAACGGTAAATTATAGCGTCATTCATAACACCTGTAAGTGAATTGTTTTCATTATTTAAATAGTGTAGAATTATTGTAGGTCCCTATTCGGGTGAATCTAACAACGTCTTTGGATCAACCTAACTTAGTGTTAGCGGAAATCACACTAAGCAACCAAGAGGTCTCGGATCTTGAGTTTATTTTCGGTTAAGGAAGGGAAAGTGAGAGAGAGAGAGAGCCGAGAAAGAGAAAGAGTTTATGCAAAAGGTTTCTTTTGTATTTCCAAATTTCAACACGTTCACTTCTCATGGCATGCTTCCTATTTATAGGGAAGCATGCATGAGAAGTAAATCACTTCTAATGCCCAATGGGCTTCTTTACAATGGACCGTGGCCCAAAAATGTACAAAGTGACCAATCGGCCCAAATACATAACTGAATCAATACAAAAGACTAAATATACAAAACGGGGCCTAACAATCTCCCTCTAGTCTTTAGTATTAAAACCCGTCGGTGTCGTATATCAGGCACTCGTCCTCGGTTAGTGGAAGTTCAACAAGTCTATGCACGAACTTGTTGAAGGCTTCCACTATCCGGTCGGTATTCTGGTGTCCCAAATCCTCGACGGTTCCCAGCGGCTTGTTGTAGAGCATCTTTACATCTTCAATGTGTAGTCCCATAAGCTCATGCTCGTCAAACACTCTGATCTCGTGCATATTATGGCAGTGAATGACGGCCTCGCCGGTTGTGTTATCGAACTCCCAATCTATGAAGTCTCGGAGAGTGTTGGGAAGACAAGGCTTGCCATGATAAATCTCGTGACATTCTTTCAGCGCCTTGTATCTCCACGTCGTGCGTGGCTCTCCGGTAGCCGGGTATATCTCTCTTGGGTTCTTGTACCGGCGACCCTTATTCGGCTCGAAGTCCTTGTAGTTGACTCTCGATTGTTGCTGCAGATAAGTCGGGACCCAACTTTCCAGCGTACTTCCAGTAGCACCATGACCTAGAGCTTTCTGAAGGTAGTTCAGATCAAGCTCAGGTAAAGTCTTCAGCTCGTGATGACTGAGATAGATGAGGTCCCCACTGTAGCGTCTGATGGCCCAAACTTTATTCCGCTGATCATATCTTGCATATACGATCAGCGAATCGTCGTGATATGGATAGTTGAGCACGCGTGCAGACGCACAGCTTGTGACAATGTGCATCTTTCGCTTCTTCTTTGGCGGTTATGCAATGACAGAATCTGTTGCAGGAGCCTCTGAAGCTTGAGCGGGAGGAGTATCCGGATTGGGCGAGTAGTTAATGTCATCGTCTTGTTCATTTACCGCCTTCTCCATTTCCGTTCCCTCGATGAATTCCTCAAATCTAATACCTGCATTGATAAAATCAACAATCACACCTGTATTGTCAGTCGGAGAGATGATATCTTTGTACAAGCTGTCAAGTATTGAGTCATCCTCTCTGACTTTGCTGGCTGAGCCGGGGTTAGCAGGGTCTTGAGCATCGTGTTGAGAGTGTGGAGGTGATTGAGTGTTAGCTCCACCTCCACTTCCTGCCACCCCGGCCCCTCCATCTCCACCACCACCGTTGCCACCATCATCATCATCATCATCATCAAAGCTGTCATGAACTTCATCGTCGTCGTCATCTTCATCATCCTCTTCATCACCATCATCTTCTTCATCACCATCATAGTCACCACCAACACCGCTAGATTGGCCGCCCTGTTGTACTAACCGACCAACAGTCGCCTCTTCTTCTGACACAGCAACCTTTATGCCTCGTATGGTCATAGAAGGACCTGCGGCAGGTTGCGAACCACCAACTTGAGAAGTCTCACCGGACCTTCTCCAAGTTCGAAACACAGCATCAAGCCTATCATCCAGACCATGAAATTCGTCTTCTTGAATGCCCATGAGGTCTGAGGGCGCCTGGTATTTGCTCACCATCTCTTCATTAGTCTTGAGTTGTAGCTCATTTAGACGGTCTTGTTCCTTGACTCTTTCTTTTATCGCCTCCAAGTCTGCTCTGAGCGTATCGAGAGAGGTGGAGGAAGCAAGTTGATTTTCCAAATCAGCAACTCTTGAGTTTGTGGCTTCCTTTTCAACATCCCACCTTCTCGTAGCATCTTCAATCTTCTTGTTCACGCTTGATCTGAGAGCACTAGCACTTGGTAAGTTTCTTTCAAGTGTGGCCAATCTATCTCCAAGTCTAGTGTGATCGGCTCTCAGATTAGCGTTCTCAGAGGCCTCATGATTCATCAACGTCTGTAGATTCCGGATTCGGGTGTGGAAGGTATTGGTCAATAACCGTTGATTTTCAGCAACTTCATCACTTGTTGCCTTCTGTTCTTCCAACACCCAGATCCTTTCCTTCAGATCTGCCTTTTCCTTTTCATCCTCAAGAGCCTTTTGCTTCATTTCTTTGATGAACTTGAGGAGTGCAATTTCTCGTTCCGCCCTTTTGAAGTTTGATTCCTCCAGTGCGACGATCCTATCGAGGATAGGATCAACGTACACTGGAGGTGTCGAAGACATCCCTCGGGAGATTGGTTTGGGTGAGATAATGGTGGATGGTGGGGTGGTAGTTGTTATTGGTGGTGAGGTAGTTGGTAAAGGTAGGGTGATGGCTTGAGTAAGGATTTGTGGATTTATAGTGGTGGGTGGTGTTGGTTGTATTGTAGTTTGTGTGACGGTTTGGGTTGGGGAAGTAAGGACGGTCTTGCTCCATATGCTCGTTGTTTGTATTGGGGAGCTAAAGACTAACGAAGTAAATATGGATGAGGTTGGTTGTGTAGGTGGTGTCGAGGCTTGAGTTGGTTCAGGTTGGGTTTGTTGTTGAGGAGGTGAGTGTGGTATGGAAGGTATTTGGGGTAGGAATGTTGAAATTGGTTGGTCTGTGGGTGAGGGTTCTGGGGAAGATTCAGGTGAGTCATGAAGTAAGGTCTTGGTTTTCTTGGCTTTGGTTTTCTTTTTGGTTTTAGGTGGTTTGTGGGCAGGGATTTGTATTTTAGTCACATCTAAGGTTTTGAGGGCTTGGGCCAGGGCTTCTTTGGTTATTTTTGGTTGGTCTGAGGGCTTGTCCTGTGAGGGAGACTCAACATGAGACTTGGTTGACTTCTGGGAGTCTCCATGTCTCCTCAAACGCTTTAGGGGTGGCTGGTCTTCTTCATCCTCCTTAAGTTCTATCACTTTGCCCTTTTCCGCCAACTTTCTCTTCAAATCATGTTTGGCCTTTGTTCTATCTTCTGCCGGCTCATCAGATGAATCTTGACCACCTTCAGCTATGGGTTCTTCATCACCTTCACCTTCACCAGACGCCTCTTTCCCAGCAAACTCTGTCTCTTCAAACAAACCAAACTTGGGCCCAGGTCGTGGTCCTGTATACTGATGACCTCTGCCCTTGGTGCTCATCAACACACCAAAAACTGATATCTTAATCTCGTGAACATGGAATGGCTCGGGGTGTGACTTCTTGTCCTTTGCCTTCTTGAATCCCGGCCTTTGAATGTCCGGGATCATATCATCTAATAACATCTGCACGAATCTCGGATACATCAACCATGTAGCCCCACTCTTGATGTTCGCGAGCATGCACAAAAATATTCGTCTTTAGTAGTTGAACTTCTCTTTGTTGGTTAATGCGGACATAACCCGAACCCAATCCGTACTCATGCTGTCAAAACCACCTCGAATATCTGTGAAACAATGAGTAATGATGTGGAAGAGAAATCTCCAGTATGGTGACAGATGGCTCTTTTCTAAGCTCTTCCATTCGGTGTCGTACCCCATCTTAGCAACGAAATCTTCCAGCTTCTTTTTGTTTCCTCTCTCATACTTGTAATCGGGCTGGTCATCAATCTTTAACACCCTTCTAATGTCATCTTCGGTGATAGTTAATTCCTGTCTTGCAACCGTTGTTGTAAATGATAGAGAATCATCTGCAACCTTGGCGAATGCCCAAAAATCTAAGACCCACTTGTAGTAAATGGTTGGATCTGCAGTGATGGCATAGGCAAGGGTGATTGCCTGAGCCCCTTGACCATAGGACTGAACACTTTATCAGCCTTTGCCTTAGGCAACTCGAGAGCACAAAATTTGTTATGACCCTGAAATTGAAAATCAAAAGATCATGAGAATCATCATTAAGACAAACCAAAACAAACAAGATATGTACATAGACATTAATAATTTACATATTAGATAAGTTAGATTTAATACTACCATTATGTACATTCTAGATGTAATGAGTTAATAAGTTAATTTTAGACAATCTATAAGTCAATTAGATCATAATGTACAAAGATCAAGCTCAAAACAGTCCACAAGACCAAACAGTGTGTTAAAGTAAAAACAGAACAGTGGCATTGTGTGTGAGACTCTAAAAAATTTGCTAAGTATGGGTTTTTCGCATGAGACATTGTTTCTCTTCGCATGGGGTCAAGCGAAGACAGAAAGGTGTCTCGCTTCGCATGGTCAAGCGAAGCGAAACAGAAAGGTGTTTCGCTTCGCATGGTCAAGCGAAGCGAAAGACCCTTTCATGCGAAGACCTGTACTTATCCCCTTTTTATCCATTTCTTTCTTTACTCAAGATTGCCTATATGCGAATTAGGTTTCTGGAAGGTTTGAGCTTGAAACTCCTTTGTTCACTATGTCAATTTGTCCCTAGAACACATGAACTGAAACTTAAATCTACAAACTTTATACAAACAACCCTAATTCTAAAAATTAATTATGATACTCAAAATCAATAAGTCCAACAACAGATTCATAACATATGAATCAATATTATATGAAGATCAGCCATGAATCAAGCCGACGGCTCATCTGAACCGTCGTCTCGATCCACGAGAACCCAGAAAACATGAAGATGAAATGATTTATGGTGTTTTGATGTTACACCGAAGGTGGATATTCTGGATTCAACGGCATGTTTGTGATTAAGAGGGCCGGATTCTTTGAAAGATGGATGAAGATCTGGGTTTGAGAGTTTGAAGATTTGAGAGAGAAGAGAGTAAAAGTTAAAATTATTTGGTGAATAGTGAAAGATATTTTTAGGTTTCCCATATATATAAAGTCAGCCTATCTCGCGATAAGGTCAAAACATCGTGAGTATTCAACGAAAATACACTCTCAGTCCTCGGTCTTTAAAAATATTTGCATTTTCAAACCCGAAAAACATTAACCCACCGAATCCACACACTTGATTGTTTATAATATTTTCTTTTGTTGGTCCTTCACTGTTAGCATTAGCACGATCGATCTCTTTTGTCAAAACAAAACATAATAAACGAAGACACTAAAATAAAATTAAAATTAGAGTTATAATTAAAGAGAAAATTAAATAAAATAAAACTAAAAATATTATTTTTTAAAGTTAAAATTAATAATATTAAGTTTATTTACATAGTTTTCTTTGGTTAAATTTCAAAGAATGATCATGATAAGGAATCATATTGATTTGCAAAGCCCTAGATCGCGTTTCCATTTTGAAATTATTGTGACACAAGTTCATCATTGACTATAGATGTTGTCCTCCTTTTTAACTTGACAAGTGTTTTGATGCCAGAAGTGATACCTTTAAGGTACAATTAGGCACGGTGCTTATGTGGTCTCCACTTAATCGGACATGTTACTGATTCCATCATATCTCAGGCCTACTTTGTGTTAACATATTACCTCAACTTGACTTAGACCTTTCTTAGTTGATCACAGTAATCTTATTAACAAACTTGACTTATGGTACACTATCCACATGACACTCTGTGGTTTGCACACTTGACTCGATCTAGAAAGATTAAAATAAGGCAGAAGTTCAGGCCATAACAATCAGGTCGGATAATACCATATTATCGCGCAAAGAAAGTCCAAAGCTTGAACAAAAGAAAGAAAATAAAACAAAGCAGAAGACTCATGGCCTTAACAATCAGATCTTGTATAACTACAAACGTAGAAAGTCCAAGGCTTGAGTCAAAAATAAATGAAGAAATAAAGCAGAAGTTAAAATTCCTATGACTGACTCTTTCTCTGACTTCTTTTCTTTTTCTTTTCTGACTCTTTTGTTTTTCTTTTTCTTGCTTTTCTTGACTTTTTACTTGACTCTTTTCTTGACTCAATGAAAATTGAAATTTGAGACTGACTTTCATAAGACGACTGTGATAAGGTAAAGAGAGGCTTGGGTATGACATGTGTAGTTACATTTTTGCCTTCATGAATATGACTTCACGGAATCATGCAACCACTTCATAATTGTATATCCACTAGTACCGGCATTAGTTTAAGTTTATATCACTCGACACTTACTTATTTATCAAGCCTACCTACACATTAATGAATGACCTTGTAGCCTTTTGTTCTATACTTTTAATGCGCTAGAATCATTACAAACCAATGTACTATCACTTTCCATAAAGTCGGATCAAATTCTTGATTGAAGATTTTAATTTTCCGACTCCCTCTAAGCAGGAGCTCCCTCTAAACGGGACAATTCTTTTTGAATTTTCTTAGAATTTACTTTAAGAGGAAATTAATATTGTATATTAAAATAAATCTTTTTGTTAAGTCAAGTGACAAAATTTTTGTTTTACTGAAAGTAAATTTAAAATCTTTTTAGTGAGTTAAGGTTAACTCATTTTCTCCCTCTAAAAGTGTGACATATTTGAAAAATATTTACAGTTTTAAATTAAAAGATAGACGATAAAATTTACTGAAAGGAAATCATGCCCAATGACTCAACGAGAAACAAAAATCGGGCACGACTGAAAGCTTTTGTAAAGAGATCTACAAAGTTAAAATCAGTATGGATTCGTTTTATGTCGACAAGCTTGCGATCATAACAATCACAAATAAAATGTATTCGGATGTCAATGTGCTTAGTCTTTGAGTGCTGGACCGGGTTTTTGACAATAGCAACGGCCGCCTCATTATCACATTTGATCGTTAATCCATAGAAATTCAAACCGTAATCCAGCAGCTGATGCTGGATCCAAATCACTTGAGAGCAGCAGCTGGATGCGGCGATGTACTCGGCTTCGGCTGTGGATGTAGACACAGTGACTTGTTTCTTGCACTACCATCAGATGTGGATTTTCTGTCCAAGTTGCATCCTCCAAAATCACTGTCGGTGTAAGCATGAAGTTCCAAGGGAGAATCTTTTGGATACCAAAGACCCAAACGTGGTCTCCCTTTCAAGTATCTGAAGATACGCTTGACAGCAGTCATGTGAGATTCTCTTGGGTCAGACTGATATCTGGCGCACTGACAAACAGGGAACATGATGTCCGGTCTGCTTGCAGTGAGATACATCAGGGAACCAATCATTGACCTATAAAGGTGTTGATCGACTGGTTTTCCTGATAGATCAGGAGCGAGAACAGGACGCGTAGCGATTGGTGTCATGAAGGCTGTTGAGTCCTTGAATCCAAATTTCTGAACAATGTCATGAACGTACTTTTCTTGGTGAATTAAAGTCCCGTCCTTCTTTTTCTTAACTTGTAAGCCCAGGAAGAAAGTCATCTCCCCTAAGGAACTCATTTCAAATCGCTTCCGCATGATCTCAGCAAACTCCTTGTACAGAGTCTCATTCGTGGACCCGAAGATAATGTCGTCAACATACACTTGAACGAGAATCAAATCATCCTTCACTTTCTTGAAAAATAGAGTTTGATCAACAATGCCTCTCTTGTATCCATTCTTCACTAAATGATTAGCCAGTGTGGCATACCAAGTAAGAGGAGCTTGGTGAAGACCATAAAGTGCTTTGTCAAGTTGGTAAACGTGGTCATGATGATTTGGGTCTTCAATACCTGGTGGTTGGCTCACATAAATTTCTTCTTTTACTTTCCTGTACAGGAAAGTAGTCTTCACATCCATCTGATATACTTTGAAATTCATGTACAAGGCATAGGCCAAAAAGATACGTATTGCTTCCAATCTGGCCACCGGTGCATAAACTTCATCGTAATCAAGTCCTTCCCTTTGCCAAAAACCTTGCACAACTAACCAGGCTTTGTTTCTAATAATCACCCTCTTGTCATCTTTCTTATTCCGGAACACCCATTTTGTTCCGATTGGCTTCTTGTGATCTGGTCTCTTCACTAGCCTCCAAACGTTTAGCTTTTTGAACTGCAACAGTTCTTCCTGCATTGCTTCAACCCAAGAGTTCTCCTTCAATGCAACTTTGTAGTCCTTGGGCTCTACCTGCGAAATAAAACAAGCAAAAAGACATCTGTTAATGTTACCAGAAGTGCTGCGTGTTTGGATGCCAGCGGACGGATCTCCAATGATGTTCTCAGTCGGATGTCGGCGATGGATCGGTAACTGTGGAATTTGTTCGACACTCTCGACCGGTGTTGCCACAAGCTCAATGGTCAGGCTATCTATGGGATGAAAGACGGTGGTCACATCAACAGCAGCATTTGTTAGAGGATCACTTGCATCTTCTTCTTGATCAACCAAATGTTCCTGAGCGATGGTGCCTTCCCATAGGTTGTCGTAGAAAGGTACGACGATTGCAGGAACCGACGATGAGTCGGTGCTGCTAGAAGTTCCAATAGGAACAGTGTCATTCTACACATCCTCTTGAATTGTTTCCTCAGCAGATCCAAGAATGTCTTCTCCAAAGGGAGGTGTAGGAACTGATTCAACTATACTTGGATCATCAGCCGGGGATGTTTCCATTTGGTGGGTTTGTTGATCCACCGGTTGATTGGTCTGGTCGTTTTCCACATTTTCAGCTGACATAAATGAGTCAGAGTCCGAATCATCTGTGTCTTCGACAGCTGGTATTTCAGTAGAGACTGCAGATGTTTGCACATTGACTGCTGGTACTGGTTGATAAGCCACGTGTTGAACATTAAGTGCGGGTGCAGGTGCAGCAATCTGAATATCCGTCAGACCTTTCACAACGGCGTGCATCAAGATTGATTGATCAACAATTGTCGGAGATGGTGCAGAAACAACAGGAGACATCACTGGTGCAGAAGGTGGTACATACATTCCTCGAAACTGCCTGAACAAGCCTTCATAATCAAACATCCAATCAGTACCATTGTGTGCATCAGTAGGGTTCAATTCTTGCGAATCAATGTTGTAGGATTCCAAAATCACTCGGGATTTCTTTTTGAAGACACGATAAGCACTTTTGTCAGCGGAATAACCAACAAAATACCACTCATCCGCCTTTTCAGCAAACTTTGAAGTGGCAGCAACATTTGACTGAAGGACTGTGCAAGGACATCCGAATGTCTTGAAGAAATTAACCCTTGGCTTGGTTCCATAAAAGACTTCATAAGGTGTCTTATTCAGTCTTTTGTTCAGCAACACACGATTCTGAGTGTAGCAAGCAGTATTGATAGCTTCCCCCAGAAGAATAAGGGAAGTTTGGAGTACGAGAGCATGGTTCTTGCGGCTTTAACCAGGGTACGATTTCGTCGCTCAGCCACCCCATTTTGTTCAGGAGTGTAGGGTGCACTGAATTGACGAAGAATCCCCTTGTTGTGACAAAATTCGTTGACAACTTTGTTGCAGAATTCTGTTCCATTGTCACTTCTGATGCACTTGACTCGTTTGTCCGTCTGATTCTCAAACAACACGATGAATCTGATAAGAAACTGAGATGTCTCATCCTTGTGTTCTAGCAGAAAAGTCCAACTGAAACGCGAGTAATTATCAGTAATAACCAGACAATAGGCTTTTTGACCTATTGCCATTGGTTGAACAGGACCAAAAAGATCCATACGCAGTAGTTGAAGAGTGGAGTTTATGGAATTGATAGTCTTAGGACGGTGAGTGAGTTTGTGCTGTTTGCATTTAGAGCAAGATAAACATTTTTCAGCACAAAGAAAAGATTTTACTGGCAAGCCCCTCACATGGTAAACCTTTAACCAACTTATTCAAGTTCTTAAAGTTGACATGCCCTAGACGACAATGCCATAAAGATGAGTCGTTCTCCGAGGCCTTGGACATTAAGCAGGAAGCAGACCGCATGGAATAATTGCTTCTCATGTCTAGAATGTAAGCGTCATTGTGCCTCGGAGTACGCAACATAATCCACTCTTCAAGGACTTTAAAGCCTGGTTTAAGAATAAGACATTCATTTTCAGTGAAAAGAGTTGAAAATTTCTTATCGCAGATTTGAGAGACACTGAGTAAGTTGTGATTGAGTTGTTCCACAAGATTGACTTCGTCGAAGGTCAATGTGCCATTTGAGACCTTGCCTTGTTTCGTGATTTCTCCTCCTACGTCACCAGCAAAGGAAACATGTCCACCATCGAAAGGTTTAATGTCAAACAACAGGGACTCATCTCCTGTCATATGTCGGGTACAGCCACTGTCCAAGTACCAAATACTATTGACAGGCCTTCCAGGCTGAACCTACATGCATGAGCAGCTAGTTAGTAGATGGGCCCCGAGACGAACTTGTCTCGGGAAAAACAAACAAAAAATCACCCAATTTTATTTTATGATTCTTAAAAATGTAATCTTTTGGTGAATCTGAATCTGAAGTGCAATCACTCAAGGAACTTGTGTTAAGATTCTCTCGGTCCTGACAAGGTTTTCTTGATTGCCTTTGTTTTGATTTGGATTTAACTATCAAACCTTCTGTATTTGCTTTGGAAAACGGTTTAGAGGGGTTTTTAGGGTTTTCAGCTTCTGACCCTTTGGCTAACCGCTTCCTTTCTCTTTGTGTTAGCCAGAAGGGTTTCTTGGGTTTGTCGGTTCTTTTAGTTCTTGAATCCGTCTTACTGGCTAAGGTAGAAGTTTGATAAGACATTTTCTTAGGTTGAACATTTAATTCAGTAAATATCTTACCAAACTTACTTTTAGCGTCTCTTTGTTGCTTATACCAGTTCTTGCAGTGTCTCGCAAGATGAGACGGATTTCCACACACAAAACAACATTTTCTTTTGTTACAATCATAGACATGTTGATCACTGAAATATGTGGGGTGAGGTGATGTGGTAGAGTTAACGTATTGATAACCTCTATCTGAGAACACATTTGAATGATTAGATGCAAAGTGATTTGATTGCCTAGGTTTATGACCAGAGTAGTAGTAGGTACTATCAAATTGATCATAAAATTGAGAACTATTACTACTACTAGTATTTTGTG
Source organism: Bidens hawaiensis (assembly GCF_021521415.1). Classification (NCBI taxonomy): domain Eukaryota; kingdom Viridiplantae; phylum Streptophyta; class Magnoliopsida; order Asterales; family Asteraceae; genus Bidens; species Bidens hawaiensis. The sequence goes on along the minus strand of NW_027491844.1, from coordinate 255,765 downwards.
AAAATGAAGTTTTCTTTGAAGGCACATATTTACACGACGTGTTTGGTTGTTCATTTTCAAAAACAGTTTCTTGTTTGCTCAAGTTCTCAAAATCATGATCAGTTGACGAGCAATTAGAACTTGTCCAGACATCAACTTTAGCCTCTTTTGTTTCATCAAAAACTGTTTCACACTCAGAATCAGACGAAGAACATTCACTTTCATTACATACATTATTACAATTGTCTACACTAGTGGTTTCACAAAATACAGTTTTTGATTATGACATTAAACATTCTAACATGGATTCACAAACTTTGTTACAGACAGGGTTATTAATACTTTTAGTTAGACCCACACACGACTCAAAACGTGGTTCTAATCCTCCATTTTGCTTAAAACCCTGATTAACTTTCCCACAAACACCATTGTTTATATCACCTGCTTCACAAGACACATTGACGTTAGATTTATCAGATGATGGGACTAGAGCAACAGTTTGAGATACTTCGGGAATAAATGTCACAGGTTTTGGTAACCTACCAACACCGTAGGCCATTTCTTCATCAGGAGAAGTATTATAGCTAAAGTGGGGCAAACTGGTGTAGTTATCATTGAATGGTGGTGGTACGGCAGTGTAATCGTACCCCAACCCCGCTTTAACTTTAGTGCTTCTCTGGGCTCCAATAAGATCATCTAATCTTTCAGATGATGCCTCAAACCTTTCGACTTGTTTTTCCTTTTCTTTCTTATCAGAAACTTCGAGTTTTAATTTCTTAATTTCTTCTTTTAAATCATTAATTATGTTCTTATAATAAATGACATTATGTTTTTCTCGAAAAATTTCAAGTCTAAAATTAGCAACATCAGCGTGATGAGTTTTGATCTTTTCAATGTAGATCTTATCAGCTTTTACATATTCAGTGTTCAACTGATGAAGTTTAGCATTTTCTTTCAAAACTTCGTCTTGTAGGTATCTATAGTATGTAACCTTGTTAACACACGCTTCCGTGCAAAGATTTTGTTTTACCTCATCAAGGTGTGATGCACTTGAACCGGCAGCAGAAGATGAAGAGGCTTCATCGTTTGTAGTGAACGCCATGCCAGCCATATTCAGTGGATTCTGCAGCTCTTGAAACTGTTCGTCCCAATCCATACCAGTGTGAACCTCTGTTTGAGAGACAAGGGCTCTTGAGTTTGAGCTTGAGCTGCCCTTGTGTTGACGATTCCCGATTCTAGGAGCTGAGTTGTTTGACTTTTGTTCCTCAGGCCTCTTTCCAGCAACTTTCGCATTCTCTTCATTAGTTACTTCTGTCACATGAATATCGTTTGCTGGTTTGGAAGGATTTGTGCATTCCCTGGCAAAGTGACCCATCTCTGCACAATTGTAGCATCGAAGCTTGCTCTAGTCGAAACCAATTCGCTTTCGATCAAAACCATTGAAGCTGTCTTTCCCATAGGTTTTGATGAAGTTGGTGGCCCTTTGTACAACCATAGCCATCTGGTACTTGATGTCCATTTTCTCAAGATCCTTTTGATTGATGTCTTTCAAATCACCTATCTCAAACTAAGCTGGTAACAGATTTCCTTGCAATAGCTCTTCATGACAAGACAGAAAAGCTTTAACAAGTGTCACACTTGAATCATTCAGCATGGGAATGGCTTCACAATAGCTGGAGGGCTTGTTTGCTTGAGGTTTTGTAGCAGAAATTCCATGAGCCTTTAGAGCTTGAGCCACTGCACTGTCAACTGCCTTTTGAAACGAACTTGCACTGGATGGAGTTGATGGGTTGCTGGTGGATTGAATGCTGTTGATTGTGAAGGAATACTTGGTGAGTACTTAGTATTTGTCACAAGATATACATTCTGTTGGGTTTTGCTGACAAACGCCGTTGGCACACTTGAAGATGTAGAACTTACTCCGGCTTGATTCAGAGAATTCATGTGATTGTTCATCCTCATCTGTTCATCCATTTCAAATGATTTGATAGTGGATATTAACTCACTATTTGGCATCCCATTTAGATTTGTGGTTCTCTTGATAGTTATTGTGTTTACACTCCAAGTGTAAGGCAAAGAGTTCATCAACTTGTGATTGACCTCAGAGTTGGGAATGTTAACACCTGCAGCTCTTACTTTGACCATGAGCTTCTCAAACCTCTTCACTAAGTCTAGCACAGCCTCACCTTGATGATAATTGAACATGTTGAACTCTTCCTTCAACAGTGCTTTCTTGTTTTCTCTAATTTCAGCATTTCCTTCAACCATCTCAACAAGAGCTTCCCATAATCCCTTGGCACTTCTGTGTTCACGTAGAGTCTCTATGATCTCATTTGAAAGACAAACTGTCAACAGCAGAAACGCTTTCTTGTCTTGTGCTAACTTATCCATATCATTTTGATCATAATTTTCAGGTGCCTTAGGTTGTTCCCCAGCATCAGTGCGAGTTACTGGAACATGATGACCCTCTTCAAAGCAACTCATAAAATCAGTTTCAGTCAATGAGATGAAATTCATGAACCTCCATTTAAAATCAATAAAGTTATCATCTAAGGTCATAAACTTAGGAGGTTTTTGAGGTGTTCCCACTTGATTTTCCAACAGCAAATAGCCCTTCAATAATTCTGAATCAGTACTAGCCATGGTATAAGCCTTCAACAAAGCTTAATTTTCAAAACTGTCAACTTTTTCGTTTAAACAGCTTCAAGCGAAGCAAAATGGCTTCAAGTAAAGCGAAAGGATTCTGAGCGAAGTGAAAGGATTCCAAGCGAAGCTAAAGGATTCTTAAGCGAAGCGAAAGAGTCCTGAGCGAAGCGAAGGGATTCTTAAGCGAAGCGAAAGAATTCTTAACTTCCTGAAAGAAAATCTTCCTTGGGATCTGTTTCACCCACTTTTGTCAAATCAAGTACAAGTTTTGGTACAATGCTTGAGCGAAGCAAAATTTTTACTTATCAATCCAACAAACTTGGAACCCGTAAACACCACCTTTAACACTTAAAAAAATTTCCACAAAGAACACTTTCTAAGACATTTTATGAAGTTTTTGCCAATTCTTTTTGTATTTTTGATGTTTTTCTTGTCAAGAACACTTGATCACTTATTTTCTTCTTTTCAAGATCAAAACCCAAGGTTGTAATCCAAAAACCCTCAACTAGTGAGCCGAAGCTCTGATACCAATTGTAGGTCCCTATTCGGGTGGATCTAACAACGTCTTTGGATCAACCTAACTTAGTGCTAGCGGAAATCACACTAAGCAACCAAGAGGTCTCGGATCTTGAGTTTATTTTCGGTTAAGGAAGGGAAAGTGAGAGAGAGAGAGAGAGAGAGTGAGAGCCGAGAAAGAGAAAGAGTTTATGCAAAAGGTTTCTTTTGTATTTCCAAATTTCAACACGTTCACTTCTCATGGCATGCTTCCTATTTATAGGAAAGCATGCATGAGAAGTAAATCACTTCTAATGCCCAACGGGCTTCTTTACAATGGACTGTGGCCCAACAATATACAAAGTGACCAGTCGGCCCAAATACATAACTGAATCAATACAAAAGACTAAATATACAAAACGGGGCCTAACAATTATTAATCATTAAAAAATGATACTCTGAATAAATTCATATTTCGGTCTAATTATTATAATAGTCATATTAGGCTCTAAATTAGCTAGAATGTTATCGTTCCTCAAATACAACAAAAATCTCATGCCTTTTGAATTTCAAGCAACACGTAAACAATGAAATCAAAACGAAACCAACAAAAATCAAAATAAAAATTGTAAACAATTGATGAGCATATCTCATCTTTCAAAATAAAACAATAAACCGAAATCACAAAAAAAATATCCGAACTGCATATACCTGATTAGATGTGAAAACCTTTTCATCTCTCACTACCACATAACTTGCATATTCCAAATTTTCAATTTATGATGTCGTTAGACAATTAAGCAATTCGGGCTTAATTGTTATTTTTCAAAACAAATAAAATTTAGGCTTGGAGAGTTGAGCTTAAAAGGTTGGGTTCGGGGCACTGAAATAATAAGAATGGGGCACATGGGGCGTTGTGCTTAATATATTTGAAGTTAACATAAACTAGAGATTTGAGTCGGTGCCTTTCTCGTGGATTCGGAACCGATCCCAAGCGTCAATCGCCTCGCCCCTGAGTGAGGCTGATTTGCCTCTCCCCTGATAGGCCTGGGACGATCTGGCGTGGGCTAGGTTACGAGCCTGGAACAACACATTTTGGAGCTAAAAATGGTGGTAATGGTCAACTACAAAGTATTAGTATTTATATATAAATATGTTATGTTATTGCTACTTGCTAGTAAATTAAGTAGTTAAACTGAAAGCGAATTTATAAAGATCTATGGATTATAAATCATTTGTGTAGAAGCCTAGAAGCAAATGGGCCTAAACGCCTCAGCAGACGTCGTGTTCTTGGTGATTTTCTTGTATGGAGTTATGAGGACTGATGATTGGAGAGTGAGTGCTTCATGTTTCTAATTTGTCTCCTCCATTTCTCTTGCCTTCGTTATCTCTAAAAAAGGTAAGGCCTCTGCTGTCCTTTCTCCACTATGACACTTCTGGACGATACTGCCCTTGGGCGTGACTATTTCTGGTGCAGTGTCTGGTTGCTGCAGTAATTCTTCCGAAAGATCCGGTTTCAAGGCTCGCCTGGAAGGAACAAACCGAATCCTAGCAATTAATGTCGCTGCCCATTGTGAGTAAGCTATTTTTGATGACATTGGCATCTTCCTATCGCGTTCGACTAGAGCATTAAATGCACTGGTTCCTCCTGTTTTGCCCCTTTACCAAAACCATTGGTAGTTTCTTGTTTCTTAGGCTTGAGATATCCTATCAATCTAGATTGGTCTCAATCATACAAATTGCAGCGTCACTGGTCTTTGGGCCGATCATAGGCTGGGCAATCTCATGAATTTGTTTTTAGTCACTTTGAAGTGTTTAAAAAAATATTGTAAGATGCCCCTGAAGTGTAATGAGAAGAGAAGAGTTGATAACACATGATTAACTTATCTTTATATCAACGAGATGCAAGACAATATGCAAAATTGTAGAAACCTTTTAAGTGTAATACTAGATATGAAAACATTAGATGCTATTAACAAAAAAGTAGTGCGATTTAATCACATATAAGAATATATGGTAAGAAAAAAGTGTTTTTCACATAAACCTAAGTTATATTATATTGGTAGATATAACAGTCAATTCGGGGCTAGCCACATTGGCAACGTATTTTGTGTTTAGAAGTTATAACCGGTAAAGTATTTTGTATTATCAATCAATTTTTTTAGATGACGGTATTATTAAAACCACATCTGGTATGATGCTAGATGTACAAATCTTACTAATATATTAAAGCAAAATAATGTGGACACATGTCATCTTTCTAAAGTGTCAACATAGTATGACGCATAAGTTATTTCTAAAATTAAACCCTATTTAAATCTATTAAATTAATTTGCTATATTTATTATTATTATTTTTAAAATTCTTAAATTAAATTTTTATTAACTCTCATTTAATGTTTCAGAAATAAAAAAAACGTTTAATGTTTATTTAATTATTACGTCTTTTAAACTAATTTTTTAAATACGTTATTTCAAAATATTATTATTATAAAGATTCTTTTGGTTTGCGTAAAACAACTAACATATGCCTAAACTATTAAAAGTCTATTTTCGAGCGTGTGAACATCTAAATCCCAGAATTTGTCGTATATGACAATTTAGTTAAACTTTGTTTGACTCTTGATTTATTTTACTATTTTAAAACTTTAAAGTTATCGTTTCGTCCCATTGAATAATTAATATGGGAAAACCACATATGTTATGTACAATGAAATATTTAAAGGTTTTATGAACAATTTTTGTATTTAATCTTTTTTCAAATTTATATATAAGGTAATATTTAATTTCATATATGAGAAATTGTTATACATTCTAAAATTATACCATGTATATAAACGTTTTTTAATTGATGCTATATTTTTTATTCAGCCCGTGTATTACACGAGTTATTAACTAGTTACTATGAATACACAACGTACTAGAAGAGTATTTTAGAGTTTAAATTCTCCTCAATCCTTCCAATCTAGAGGTTATATCTTTGCCCTTGATAAATCCAAATGAACGTGTTTGTTTTAATCTACTCCATAATCTCTTCGTAACTTCGTATTCTCCAGTTAAACATCTTCCACAAGAGCCACAATATATGTTGCAAAATAAGTCGCCATAAAAACTTTTTAAAACCTGTTGGTTGTGACCTTAATGATACATCCTTGAGTACAATGGCAAAGCTTGACCAAAGATCACGGACCTTTCTTTTTTCTTTTTTTTTCAGGGGGGGGGGGGGGGGATGCCTGAGTTGATTCTTGACTGACCGAGCTTAGGCTGCCTGAAGTCGACACCATCTTTTAACCCTCGACAGCACTTCCTATGCGAATCTGCAGGTTGCCAACCCAATATAAACATACCATTTTGATTCTTTCCCCAATCCCCACTAGAATATTAATCCTGCCTTTGAAGTAGAAGTGCACAAATCGGGTTTTTCAAATACCCGGTTTCGGGTACGGAATCGGGTATGACCGGGTATTAAAAAATCGGGTATTGACAATACCCGAGTCGGGTTCGAGTCCGGGCATTGCCTCTAAAAACCATACCCTATGTATCGGGTTCGGGTCAGGTATAGAACCGAGTATTTTAAAACAGGGTATTTGAATACCCTATTTCCGGGTATTGAAAAAACCCTATTTTCGGGGGGGAGGGGGGGGGGGTTTATTTTTTTGTAGATTGGATTTTATAAGGGGTTGCAATTTTTAGGGGTATTTTTCGGATATAGATCAGGTATTTAAAAAACTCGGTTTCGGGTATTGGAAAAACACAGTTCTGGGTATGGAACCGGTTCCGGTTTTCGGGTATTACCGGGTACAAATCGGATCCGGTTCGGATACGGGTTTAGGTAGTGAAATGCACACCCTATTTGTAACCTACAGGTAGGGTCGGGTACCGGATCTGGTATTAAAAACCCGTGTAAAAAAAACCAGTTCTGGGTATTTTTTTCGGGTCCGGTTCTTTGAAGCCCAGTTAAACATGTTGTAGTGGACTGGAGTTTTTGTATGGCCTTAAACTTGGGCCTATTCTATTATGAATTTGAGCCTGCTTGATCAAATTAAACAAATCAAACAATTGTGCCTGCATACAACTTGGGCTGGGCTGGGCTGGGCTGTGCTGGACTGGTTTAGATTAGTATTTTCAATTTTTATATGGATTACAAACTTAAATCTCTCTGCTGCATAGTTTGCAGCATAGTATTAGATCAAATATTATTTAGTATAGTTTAGGGTTATGCGTCTTCGATCATCTGGCACTTTAGATCTCGACAACATTACCATCTGTCACAATATCTTTGAATCAATTCTACTTGTCTTGTCGAGATCGAAAGTCTCAGATGATCGAAGTCACATGGTCAACAATAGTGCTGCCAGTCCACAACTCTTCACACATGATCAACAATAGTGTTGCCCCAACTCTTATGTTGTTCTGGTAAATATTCCAACGTTGAAACGAAAGCCACCATGATAATACTATGCAACAAATAGCTCATTTTTCGTACTTATCTATGAAAAAAATTTTGCATAGTTTTTTGAGAGTTAATATTTTTAACAACTACTAGAAGATATTTAAGGCATAAGGACATATCCTTAGTTCTCTATCTCACCGATTTAAGTCCTGACACAATTGCATGTGTACTTTGGCATGTATCCTCGTACGTGATTGTAGTCTTCTTTTGACTTGTCATTTTCCAATAATATCTATGTAAAGTCTACAAAATGAAAAGCTTAGCATCACAACAAAAAGTAACAAATGCTGCTCGTAATTATTTTCTTCTTTTTGTATCTTATAATTTCAAAAATGTAAAATTGTAATTTGAAAAAACTGGGTGTGTCAAATTGTTTTTAAAGTCGTTACTTTAAAATGATATACAATAGCTAATTTATACCTTTACAAAACAATACAAATGCACACATTTTATACGCTTAAAATACATGATAAAATTAGTTGTTTATGAATTAGGAAAAAATACATATGCATGAAGTTATTAGACTACCCGTGGATATTACCACCCAATGGTTCTAAAAAATATGCATAATCAGCCACCATATTATATTTTTTTCCATTCTTCTCACAATCATATTTTACCTCAAATGTTATTGAATCGATTCTCCTCACAAACACACCGCGTTAACCATCACGAATTTTAAAAATAAACTTTGTTATTAGATGGGGCGCCAACCATAATCCGCATGTGAGCGGCCTTCATGACACATGAAGGTGCAGCCCAATGCAAGACTTTTGCATTTGCCCCACAAGGCCACAAATAAGGTAGGAACAAAATCGACAATCGTTGTACAACTTGCATTTAGATGGCAAACAAAAACATTAATAATTCATAACTTTTTACCTCAAACTTTATTCATGAAGATCATCATGTTGAAAAGAATTTTTTATTTGAACTTTAAAATTTTGTGACTTAGGTGTACCACAGACATTTGTTACATTTTGTGCAGCGTTCAAAGCCATGCTTCTCTCAAGTTTCTTATGGGAAAAAGCATAGTCGTTTCCATCGTGACCTTGAAGAATGGCATCCCGCTTCCTCAGGGCCATCACTTCCTCGCTCAACTCACTCAAGCGCTCGCCTCACATCGCCTTAAATTGAAATTGGCATTCCGTTTTCTTCTTCTTTGACTTGTGATTTGAGAAGTCACAAAAAGGAATTGTAACTAAGTTCACAAGTTATTAGCACAACGAGTTAACGACCGAACATACTACAACCAAGGGATCACCAAACACATAGGGAGAAGTTGATCACTAATAAAAGTGTATACAGGTAATGCATGAGTTGGCCAATTCAATTGCTACCCCCCCCCCCCCTTCCCAAAAAAAAAAAAAGAAAAAAAGTGGTACAAGATGTTTGTGATTAAACACGAACAATATTATATGAACAAGTTTTGTTTTGTTTTTTTTTCTTTTTGGTATGTGTTGGTTGGCTAAGAAAATGAGCACGTTTGCATTTGTTTAAGTTTGTTCATTAATAGTATAAAAAAACGGTCCACAAATATGTGAACAGGCAAACAAAAATGAGCATAAATAAATTGGCATAGTTTCAACGAAAATAAAATAACAATAATATAAACAACACAAATCTAATAAAAACTAGCGTAATGCGTAGGCTAAAAGCTAGGATTTATAACATATGTATAATTGCCTACAAAAAAAGATGATGTGTCACTCTCTGGTCGGTCCTCCCCTCCGCGCCCCCTCACCGAGTCGCCAAATTGCTTCAATTCTAAATGGTGAACTCTCATTGATTTTACCCGGTTTAGACCCGTCTATGTTATCAATCTCGCTGGTTATGGGTCTTACAAAACCCGGATAACCCTTAAACGGGTTATAACATCTCATTAATTTGTGAAACTTCATCATCAAACAATAGTTATAAAATCTCATTAATTTGTGAAACTTCATCATCAAACAATAATTTTCATAGGTTATTGTCTCACAAAACCCGGATAGCCCCTGAATGGGTTATAACATATCATTTAAGTTAAAAAAAAATAAGCGGGTCATGGATCTCACCAAACCTGGATAGCCCTTAAACGGATTATAACATTTCATTTATTTGTGAAAGCCTTTTTATTATCAAACCCTAATTTAATTTCTCTCCTCTACATATTTCTGTGTTGCCGGCCTATCCTCTCCATCACCGACTAACTTCCGATTACCATCCACCATCGTTAACCTCCCCTCTCATGCATTAACCACCATAGTCACCTATATCAACTGCCCCTTCTTTGTTGAACTTCTCCTTACCATTATGAATAATTGATGAGCATAAATAAACGTAAATGAACAAAGGTAAACGAACATATATGAACAAACGTAAACGAATAAAAACAAACATAAACGAATATAAATAAATATACTTAAATGAACACAAACAAACAAATTAATATAAATGAATTTAATGTTTCATCAAAAAATAAACATAACCAAATATAAATAAATCCAAAAATATATATTCACAATATTGAAACAATATATATAAAATATCAACCGTAATAGATAGCTATATACATGCATGTAATTATGTTAATACTACATATGCTCTATTTTATTATTAGAAAATGAATGAACGGTGATCAATTCGTCAACCTTATAGGGGTGCTGTCTTAGTCAAATACGGAATACCATTCCAAGTCACCAAGATGAAATTTTAATCTACCTTCTTTTTATTTTATTACTAGAAAATGAATGAACGGTGACCAATTCGTCAACCTTATAGGTATGCTGTCTTAGTCAAATACCACTCCAAGTCACCAAGATAAAATTTTAATCAAACTTTTTATGATGCATAAATGACAATCAGTGGCAAAACTTGAACAGTTACATTGAAATGGCTAAAAATTTTAAACTAGTCATAAGTTCATGTATATAAAGCAATTAAATATTTTTTTATTAAATAAAGAACATAAATCCCAAAAAATAACATATTCTTTCACATAAATGAATATGAGCTTTCGGATAGGAGGGACAAAAGATATAAAACATAGAATAATTACAAAGACATGTGTCATATATTCTACTTATGAACCGAAAACCGGGGGGCCACAACCCCTCCCCGCCCTTAATAAGGTCCGTCCATGACGACAATTAAACCCATCTTTCTTTATTGACAGTTTGATGAAAGTAAATTATATATATATAGAGAGAGAGAGAGAGGGTGGATTATGTTCATTTCAGAAGTGTTTTTAGTGTGAGAAATGCGTGAAGTAATTACAACCAATCATAATTTTTCTTTTATTTATGATTTATTTTAATAGAAGGGGCATCTTTTTTTTCATATGTGGCAAGTAACTTATGTGTAGGATAAGTTACATATTTTTTGTTTTTAATTTAAATACTTTTATAATATAACTAGTTTCATTTACCATAAAATAATCGATCTTCATAATTCCATTTTATCAACAAATATAATTAAGTTACAAACTATTTTGTTCTTTAAAATTGTTTGTTTTTTTTTTGTATTTTTATTTTATGATTAATTCGTTCCTTTTAATTTTTCGAACTTAACCAAATTTAGGAAGATTTTCAACTTTATACGGAATTCGTAAAATCACATACACAGTACATAAATGATCAAACACACAATAAAATTTACACATATAATTTGAAATGTCACCTCCACAGTGTATATATATGAACCTATACACGATAAAATTACACATATACAATTAGAAATACCACATACATAGTACATACATGAACTTACATAACTACATACGATAAAATTTACATATACGCAATTCGAATTACCAGGTACATGGTACATATATGGACCTACACACGATAAAATATACACATACACAATTCGAAATACCACCTACACAGTACATATATGAACCTACATAAGATATAATTTATACATACATAATTCAAAATACCACCTACACAGTACATATATTAACCTACACACTACAAAATAATTTTTTTTATTTTTTACATTAAACTACATATAATAAATAACATATCATGCTAATAACCTACACTTGTAAAATTTTTAAATAAACATTCGTGATATCACCTACACAGTACATATATGAACTTACACAATATTATTTGTATAAAAAAGTTTGTAAAATAATTTCATGAATCACATTATTTATTATTTGAAACAAATAAAAAAAAAGAAAAAACAAGTTGAAGTTATATCGTGATGTATTTCAATATTTGTCTATTTGAAACAAAAGAAAAAAAATGTAGTCAAACCTTGGTATTAAATTCGGATAGGAATATTATGTTAATATTAATCATTAAATGAATTATTAGCAAATGTTTAGGGAATTTATTGATTGTAAACATTTGTTATGGTAGAATAAAACCAAAGTACCCATTTTCTAATAAAAGCCTCATAAATGAATCCATATTTATTACAAAAATGTCATTATGATTATGAACCATAGATCAAAATATCAATGGCCCAGATTTATTTCTCGCACTTCTCGCTATAATATCACTTCTCGCAAGATCCATCCCCTATATATATATATATATATATATATACGGTAAGGTTAAAATAAAAACTCACTTAAGTTGTGAAAACTCTAGAAACTCATTCTCCACCACATGTTTTTAATTAAAGTTTAAAACTTGTGGTCGACAATTAAAGTTAATAAAAAATGTAAATATAAATATAACTTTTTTTCTCTTCTGAAAACATATATAAAAATTAGTAAAAAATGTTAAAAAATAGCAAGACATTTTTTTTTAGTTTTCGATGTTTTGTATTAAATGTTACAACATATATTACGTGTGTAACAAAAAAACAAAAAAAAATGATGTTACATAGGGTTTTCACAACTCAAGTGGGTTTTCATTTTATACTTTATATATATCTATCTACCTATACTAATAAAAGAAAATAATCTGGACACATGGCATCCTGAGGTTAATTCTCACCTATCAAATTCCCGCCTAATTAATCACTTCTCTTCTATTGATAGAAAACAAAAAAAATATCTTTGTTCTAAATATAGTATTGATTATAAATTCAAGATATCCTATTAATTGGTCAATCTCTATTATTTGAATTATTAATGCTATAAATCATATTTTAAACATACTTAATATAAAAAAATATTAATATATATAATAATTACGTGTCATAAAGATATTTTTTTAAAATTAAAATGTATATAAAAGAATTGGTGTTTAAAGAATACACTAAAATTTAATTTTTGAGACATCTTCATATATATTGAAGAAAATTATAATAATTTTGTTTACTTTTTACAAATATCCAATGTCTAATAAGTCTTAAAAATCATAGACAAATTTTCTATTTTTTATATTTAATATAAGACTATTGTGATAATTGAACAACAGTGTGTTTATAAGAATATCATGAAAGCTGTTCAAAAAAGGAAAATCGGGTGTTTTTTTTTGTTTATGATTTAGGGTTAAGGGTATGGAGTGAAAAACATTTTTGTGAAAGGCTTTAATTACATCCTTCATATCTAAAGGCCTCATTATTTTAAATGCTGCATCCAGTGGTACTGCTTTTTACATTAATTATCTTTTATTTTATTTCTATTAAATTATTCATTGTAATTTATACATAAACTTATACCGTGTAATACACAGGGTTCTAAAGCTAGTATACTAATAAAAGAAAATATTCTTAACACATGACATTTTAAGATTAATTCTCACTATCAAATTCCCGGCCAAATCACTTCTCTTCTATTGATGGAAAAGAAAAATATATATATTGGTTCTAAATATAGTATTGAATATAAATTCAACATACCTTATTAATTGGTCAATCTTCATTGATTGAATTATTAATGCTATAAATTATATTGTAAACATACTTAATATAAAAAAAGTATTAATATATACAATAATTACGTGTCATATTTTCTTTAAAATTAAAATGTACATAAAAAAGTTTATGTTTAAAAAATACACCAACATTTAATTTTTGAGGCACTTCATATTGAAGAAAACTGTAATAATTTTGTTTACATTTTACAAATATCTAATGTTTAATAAGTCTTAAAAATCATAGACAAATTTTCTTTTTTTTTATATTTAGTGTAAAACTATTTGACAGTTGAACAACAGTGTGTTTATAAGGACATTATGAAAGCTATCCAAAAAGGAAATCAAGTGTCTTTTATGATTTATGGTTTAGGGTTTAGGGTTTATGGTATGAAGTGAAAAACATTTTTGTGAAAAACTTTAACTACATCTTTCAGATTTAATGGCCTTATTGTTTTAAATGTTGCTTCCAGCGGCATTGCTTCATTATTGTATACAGATGATAGAACAACCCGTTCTCAATTTGAAATTCAAATACATTTGATAATATAAAATGACTATATTTGTAACACATTTTATATAATATAAAGGGATTTAATTATCTTTTATTTTATTTGTATGAAATTATTCATTGTAATTTATACATTAACTTATACCGTGTAATACACGGGTTTCTAAAGCTAGTATGTGTGTGTGTGTGTGTAGGATTGGGTTCATTTCAGAAGTGTTTTTAGTGTGAGAAGTGCGAGAAGAGATTCTGACCAATCATAAGTTTTCTTTTTAATTTCGGATTATTTAATTTTAAAAGTATATTAGTAAAGAGTTTAAGAGTTTCTTTTGGTAATTAATACTAATTAATGTTAAGTTACAAATGATTATACAATTATTTTTATTTTTTAATTTGATTTAATCTTTAAACAATTCATAAAACAAAACCATCATACTCATACTATAAAAAATATAAATTTATTAACCATCATAACACACAAATCATACTATTAACATACACATACAAAAACTAGTTCATGTTATCACCTACATATACCACAATATTTATACATGCACATAACTAGGTCATGTTAACCTACACAAATCACAATAATAACCTACGTATACAAATTTACTTCATGTTATAGCTTACCCATTTGTATTTACCTACACATATCAGAATATTAACCTACACAAACAAACATTGTTCATGATATCACATACAATTAATAGTATTAACCTAAACTTGTAAAATATTAGCAATGTACGAACACATCATATATTTTTATAATTTTAATTATTTTATAGTCTATCTTTTATGTGTAGGCAAATACGAGTTATGTGTAGATGAATAGTATTTATATGTAGGTGAAAATAAAATGAACTAGCAAGCTGTGTAGGTGAATACGATATATGTGTAGGTAAATATTAGTTATGTGTTGGTGAAAAATAAAAGAAACAAAATTAGTGTAAGAGAAAATAAGTTGTGTCGGTAAATACGAGCTACATTTTGATAAAAATAAAAATAACAATTTATATAATTGAATATGAGCTAGCTGTAGATTATTATGTTACTTGTGTATGTGATCAATTTAATACAATTCACCTACATATACATTTTTTATATGTAGGTAAAAGATAATTCAAATTTGTAACTTTCTACAATAATTAATGTGAAGAATATTTTATGAGTAATTAGAAGAATTAATGTAGTGAACAAATCAGAGATAATCATTGGTTGATATCGACTTCTCGCACTTCTCGCTATAATATCATTTCACGCATGATCCATCCCCTATATATATATATTTACACACACCTTTACTTTCAGTTTTTCGTTCTCTCAAGTTCCATTATTTTCATCCCAAAATGTTGCTTAAGGGTCATAGTATCATATCCCACTCTTATGCTGCTTCATCTATAGCCATGCAGGATCCCCTGTATATATTTTAGTTACCTTCATGTGACAAAAGAAAACTAAATACAAAAATTATAATCATACTATCGTAATGACAGCCTTAAAATAAATGCTTTTGAATTACATTTGTATTTTGTTCTGTCATTGCATCAAGCAGTTAGTTTAGTTAAAATTGATCATTTATGCAGACAAAAGAATCAAATTCAGCAACAGTTTTGACCATAATAGTAATAATTATACAAAATAAATCAAAAAATATACGTGAAACATACCATATTAATGAAGATTGTAACTAAGAGTAAACACAAGATCGTTGCAGTGGCGATGGTGGCAACTGCAAGGAAATGGCCGATTCAATCTCGTTGGGATGTTAGCCAATTGGTCTCGGGGTGGTCGTTGTTTGCAGTAGACAAACTTTGGGCTGAGATTAAATGTCTAAATTAGATCCAAGAGAATACCAGTGTTGATCATGAAGGTCTCTGACTAAGCCTGAAAGTGATAGCTAATGATCCTTCTTCTCTAAGGGAAAAAGAGGAGGAATTTTGATTTGATTGGAAATAAAGAGGCAGGGAATCCAGAATGAATTTTAGTTCAGAGTGGTGACGGTTGTTATCATCACCATCGTCTAAGAAATCCCATGGAAAAAGCAAAAACCGTCTGTAACTGTTCA
Organism: Bidens hawaiensis; assembly: GCF_021521415.1. Lineage (NCBI taxonomy): Eukaryota > Viridiplantae > Streptophyta > Magnoliopsida > Asterales > Asteraceae > Bidens > Bidens hawaiensis. Next base: position 239,816 of record NW_027491844.1, on the reverse strand, counting down.
TCCTTAGGAGAGAGATTATGCAACTGCTCTGAACTGCTGCTTCTTGATAGGGCTGAGCGCGGTTCGGTTCGGTTTTTAGGTGAAACCAAAATTGAAACCGAAAAGTTGGTTTTTCAAATACATAAACCTTTTGGTTTTTGGTTTTTTGGTTTCGGTTAAGTTATAATCGGTTTTTTTGTGTTTGTAGGCATTACAAAAAAATTCCAAAAATGAACAAGCATATTATATTCAAAACACAAAAATGGACATTTGTTACATGTAATCAAAAGAATACAAACTTGCAAGAGTACTAGAGTTTAAAATTAACAAAGTTCTTAATCAAAAAACACTAAAAGTTTAGTTCCAATCTTCATTCTTCATCTTATTCATTTTCAAAGTTTACTCACAATCTTCATCATCTTCATAATCTTCATCACCATCAACGGTAGATCCTTTTGGTGTTTTGTTTCCGGTCATAACATTTAAAAATCACATATAATTGTATTAATATTTAAGTAAAAATATATATCGGTTCGGTTCGGTTTTTTTCGGTTTTTTAAAAATGGAAAACCGAACCGAAACCGAAAATTCGGCTTTTTCAAAAAAACTAAAAATTAACCGTCGGTTAATGCTTCGGTTCGGTTAATTTGGTTTCCTGCTCACCCCTACTTCTTGAAGCTTTTCAAGGAGTTAGTATGGTCAAGATTGGAAGATGAAGACTTTAAAGGGTCAAGATTGAACCAAAAGTTGGTTACATATAAGGGGGACAATATATTATATAATGTTCCTGATGTGCGTCGGATAACCCTATAACAATGACCCTCACAACTAAGCTTTAATATTAAAACGAAAATCCTAAAACCACACACAACCGGCAAGTGTACTGATCGCAAGTAGTATAGACCTAGGAAGTCCGAGTATCGAACACGTGGACACGTAAGAACGCTAATGATCACTAACCCTAGACAAGACCTACCTAAGAATAATATTCAATTGATTTTTGATTTTTAATTACTTAACTGGACTAACTAAACTGACTGACAAAAGTTACCTAAAATAGAAAACTTAACGGAGAACTAACTGTGTTAACTTCGGATGGAGAAAAACGTCTACCTAGGTCTGAATCAAACTGTAGGCCTGTCAAGCTAATGAATTGAATGACTTCAAGACACCGGTCCCTAAAGATGACACGACTAAGGATCGCTCGGGCTCACTGGATTACCTCTCGGTCTCACTCAACAAGCCTAAACTACTTAAAATCGACTAAAACGACCAAACCGGGAAACAATTGCTAACGTGTTCTAATGTTGACTCACCTCTTGGTCTCACCAACACTCGACCCTAATGGCAATGAATACTACACAACCAAGGATAGAGGAACAATTCAACTTAAACCAAAATAGATCAACTAATCGCTCAAAACACCTAAACCTGACAAGAAACGAACTCGCTCTCGCGCAATCCTTATTCTAGCATGCAAAGGTAATGAGACGACCCTAACTTCTTATCATCTCTCGGTCTCTAAGAAGGTGCCTAACCGCTGTACTTTAACCTCAAATTCATGCAACAAAACCCTACGGTTGTACCTACCGCAAACAAACCCTAAACACAAAGTCTAGAATCAAACAATGCACCGATCAATCAACACAAAATTAATCAAGCAACACAAGGGGATTTATGCAATGAATCACCAAAATTTCCAGCCCTTAAACACAACCTATTTCATGTCTAAATCAAACTTTACAATAACAATTAACATCTATTAATCAAACAATCCAACAAGCTCATCAAACACTAACAATAATCATCATTCCTAGGTAGAACTAACAAGTTTAGCCGAGAATCATAATTGGACAGCCATGAATACTCATTAAAAACATCATATAACTTATCTCAAACATCAATTCAAGCATTCAATGATCAACAAATATCATAAACAATTCAATCTTCAAAGTAATTGCAAAACTACTAAGCAATTGAACAAGAAAATTATAGTTGATGAACAATGAAAAAGATAAAAGGATATGAGATGTTCCGGGCTGCTCCTTGGCTGTGAAAACTGATGATGAACGATCCCGAGACTTGGTTCTTGCTTCTTCTTCCTTCCCTAGCCATCACAACTCCAAACCCTAAGCTTTTCTTTTCTTTTTCTTGCTGTTCTGTAGCTGCGATCGGACCAGAATGAGGGGGGCTAGGGTTCCATTTTTTTTTATGTTATAATATTATGTAAGACTTGGGCCTCCATGATGCATATGGGCCGGACTTTGAGCTTGGTCTTGAAATTGTATGCGTAAAAAGGCCTTTAAGCTCCTCTAATGTCCGGTTTCTTTCTTTCTTTCACCCAAAGCCTACAAAATAAACATTATTATGCAAAACCCATCTAAAACAAGTCAATGAACATTATTATAAGGTAAATACATATAAAAACATAGATAAAAGGTGCGAAAAATAAGTGTGTTTTACAACACATCAGTTCCCTTTCTTGAATAATGAATTAACCCAATGCATCACTATTTTACATATAAGAGGAAGAACATATTTTCTTCAAAAAAGAAGAGTACAAATAAGAGTAGTGGATGAATCTCCACTATTTTTCTATTAGAAGTAGAGGCTTGCATCAGACAATCTTTGAGAGGGTATAGCAATTAGTGGTTTCCTTTTCTTGGTCACAAATCCAAATTCATCAGAAAGCTCGAACTCTTCATCTTTAGGCAAGCTCCAATCAAAAGAGTGCAAGAGGGATGCTAACATATACACCAGCATCTTCTCCCCAAGGGGGAGGCTAGGGCATATTCTTCTCCCAGTTCCAAATGGTAAAAACTTGAAATTATTTCCATTGTAATCCCATTTGCTTTTTAAGAATCTCTCGGGCTTGAACTGTAGTGGCTTGACCCAATTCTCAGGATCCCGTTGGATCGCCCAAACATTAATGTAAACAACGGTACCCTTTGGGATTGTGTAGCCACCAACTAAGCATGGTTCGTCCGGGCATCTCTGGATCAGGAAAGGAAGCGGAGGGTGTAGTCTAAACGTCTCCTTGATCACTGCATCCAAATATGCTAACTTTGGTAGGTGGGATTCTTCCACAATATTTGTCATACCAATAACCTCTGTCAACTCATCCTGAACCTTTTTCATTACGCTTGGATTATTCAAAATCTCCGCCATCACCCATTCCACCATTGTTGCCGTCGTGTCTGTCGCTGCAACCACTATGTTCTGTTATAAAAATATTCCCCTTTTAGTATCTTTGATATGGACAAATAAATATATATGAAGGAAAATGCAATGACTTACAATTAGTAAGGCCTTAATATGAATGATGTTAAATGATTTTGGATCATTTTTCTGGTCTTTGAGCTCTAATAAGATCTGAACAAAGTCCTTCCTTCCATCTTCCTCATTGATTTTGTTGGAGTTCGCTTTCATTGTTCGCTCAATAACATAGTCAAACATTCGATCTACATGTTCCCGTTGCCTCTGCATTTCTTGGTTCATTCCCTGTAGATCAAACCTTGACAAAAATGGGATAAAATCAGAGATGCTTGGTGTTCCCATTAACTTGATAATCTTGTACTGAACCTCGCGAAAACCATCTAAAATATCATGATCAAAATCACCCCCCTTCATTAGACTTGCTACAACCCCATAACATGTTTGTTACAACATTTATTCCCGTATCAAAAGAAATTTTGTTAATTTTAATCTTTGTCCTGATCCTAGCGTAAACATCATTCACCGTCTTTCTTACTTCTTGTGTTCTTAAACTCTGACACGCTTTGAGATTCGCGTTGCTGAGCACTTGGCTAACTAAAAGCTTACGCATGTTACGCCAATGCGTGTTGCTGTTGGACCATACAAGGTCCATCCCACCATAACTAATAGTGAGTCCTGTCAATGGAGGACTGCGGTCGTGTTCACGTGCCACAACCTTTGCTAGATCTATGGAGTTTACAATTACATGTAGCTTTCTTCCGAGCTGCAGGCTAAATATGGGGCCGTATTTGTGAGCCATCTCGGTGAGTCTTTCATGCAAGTTGGAGCTGATAAACGGGAGGTAGCCTATAACGGGTAACTCGTAAGGACCTGGCGGCAAGTGAGTCCCAGGTAACCTCCATTTGTACCAAACAACAACTAGTGTGGGAACTGTAATGCTTAGTACTATCCGAGCAAACTTGTCTTGTTGATTGTGGGCTTCCCACCACCATGACCAGTAGGTGATGATTTTGAGAGTAATTTTATATGCAATTTCAAATATCATTTTTGCTGCAAATGATATGCAACTTCTAGATATTATTTCATGTAGTTTCGGTATGCATGAACATGACAATTATTTATAGTGAAACAAAAAGTTAATGCATTGGAGAAATTAATTCTTGATTCCCGCCATACCTCAAGCACAGCACATGTGAAGAGGTAGGTCCCAGCAGAGCCCAGTTGGACCCACAGGACTCACCTTGAAGAGACGTCTGCGCAGAAACCAACTGGATCCGCAGGACCCACCATGCTCAGAGACGTGACGTCCTTACGCGCAGTACGCAAGCTGTTCCCGCAGAAAATGCCTCCCAATGGTGAAGTACTCCGCCTGTTCCCGCAGCTGCAGATACAAGCCATCAGGGAAGGCCACCCGCGCAGCAAGGCTACACGCACAAGGCACTTAGCTCTCAATAATTCAGTAGTCACCTGAAGGAATGAGCAAAGCCGGGAACAATCCCGCACAAAGGCGGGAGGGGGAATACTCCCGCCCAAATGAGCCAGTCCGTACGATACTGGAAGATCTTTTGTACTGTACCTGACGAGGTATGGGCAAAAGATCTGACCAGAGATACGACAGCCCATTGACAACAGTATGGCGAGCAGCATGCTCTTGTACTGTATGTCACTATTAGCCGCTACCTACTCACCAACTCCTGTCATACTACGTGCATAGCCTGCAGTTGGTGAAAAAGGAATAGTACACAGCAGGCCTGGTCACTGTCAGCCGCTGCCTACCCACCAACTGCCAGCATGGCACGTGCGTAGGCCACAGTTGGTAGAACAGGAATACTATTCAGCCGGCTATACCCTCTTGGAAACCTACCTTCGGCTATAAATACCCCAAATGGTATGATCATCTCATCTTATCTTGTATCTTACATCTTATACCTGATATCTGCTCTAGCAATCTCTTAATATACACTTATATTCAAGAGCAATCTAGTCTGATTCTCACGCCGGAGGGTGGTCACAAGGAGGTACCCCCCCTTCTCAGTGACGAGCTCACGGTGTATGTTTTGCAGGTTATCAGAAGAACCATCTTTGCCGGGTCTAACCCCTCGTGGGAAATATCTATTTAACCCCCAGATTATCCGTAATCTGCCCGGGGTAACTTAGTGTTTCTTCATTGGCGCCATCCGTGCATAAAAGCTAGAACATCATTTCTTTTCAGTTTTTCCAAACTTCTGGAAAGATGGTTAAAGAAACTCCGGTAACCACAACCCCAGCTACTCAGGGGAATACCGGCGACTACACAGTTTTTACGAACACTACCCCGGTTACCCAAGCCGGGGCAAGTGCAGTAAATTTTACGAACACTACCCCAGTTACCCAAGCTGGGGCAAGTGCAGTAAATAATCGCTCACTGGGATTCACCGATACCCAGTTAGAGAGACAACGAACGAGGCTCCCCCGCCAAACACTCGATGAAGTTAAAGCGTGGGCGGAAGCACGTCAAAAAGAATTCCAAGCCGAGTTGGATAAACGCTTACGTTCACTCCAACAGCCTGAGGAATTCGGAGAGTACTGGGACAATGATTCGGAGGAATCCGATAGTGACGCAAACCCTCGTCATAGGGCGAAAGGGAAGCGTAAGGAAACGGACTCCCAACCGAGAAGGCGTTTTGGAGAAACCTTCAAACCAAAAAACGCAGGTGGAAACCCACGTGACTTCTCCAAAACATTTACACCAACTGCTGCAAAGGCGGGAACGTCCAAATTTGCAAGGGACATTGCGGAAGCAATCGTCCCGAAAAGTGCCAAACAGATGTCCAACATCGGCACTTACGATGGTATATCTGATCCAGACGATCATTTGAACAGGTTCATAGCGGGGGCAACCGTCAGTAGTTGGACGGAACCTACGTGGTGTTACATGTTCCAAATGACGCTTGTTGAAGCAGCTAGAGCGTGGTTCGATCGTCTACCGGTCCACCACATCTACGATTGGGAAGACTTCCAGCAGAAATTTAGCCAACACTTCAGCCAACAAAGAAAGTATACCGAAGAGCAATGGACAATCCTCAAATGCATTCGAGAGGAAGATGATTCTTTGCCAGACTTCATCACTCGCTTCAACTCAAAGAAGCTAAGTCTGGGTAATATTAGCGAAGATCTTGTTCGCGCTGCTTTCATCCAGGGCGCGAACGACCCAGAGCTCATCCGCACCTTAACGGGTAAGGATGGCATGCCATCCACATGGGACGCCATCATGACAGCAGCTAAACGCTTTGCGGAAACGAAGAAGCAACTGGGTAGAGACCTCCCCCAGAGCACAAACCTCTACACCCAGAAAACAAGAGAAGACAACGTCCTTACCGCCCGACTAAACAAAAAGCGGAAGCTAGGCATTTGGCAGTCAAGGGTAAACTTTGACACCTCATCCGGCTTGCAACATCGGTTAGGCGGAAGGGATAACGTACAGTCGAACCAGAACTCCAGATGGACGCCACTCACCAAAAGCGTCACCGAGATATTCGCCACTGAGGAGCTCCCATGGCCAAAGGCTCCAATAATCCGACATCGTCACAATGCTGATCGGAGCAAATACTGTGACTTTCACAGGACAAAAGGCCACAACACTGAAGAATGCACAGACGTAAAGGACATCGTCGAAGCATTTGTCAGAGATGGGACGCTCGCACACCTCGTGGCGTAACGAACGCTGAGCAGGCTGATACGTGTAGAACCCCAGCTGGGGAAAACACGAATAAAATTGCAGCTTCAATGCCGGAGACTACATACTGCGTAAACAACGAGATCCCGAACCAGGTGCATATCGGCTCGATGGCACTCCCATCCCAACAACATGGAAGGGAGCTCAATTACACAGTTTGCATGTAGATCAATTCCAAATTTGTAAAGAAAAGGCCCAGAGCCACTTCTAATGGAAATGATTCTCCTTAGAACATCGACGCTGATGATTTTACATTTATACTTATGAACTTTCCACACGAATATGCCGGTTTTCACCGCATAATTACGGGGAAAGTCGTTGCGTGGGGAAGGCGGCAAAACCCGCATAAACCCAAAAAACGGCAAACCTTCACGCAGGTCAGTTAAAGGTAAAGTTCAGTCATCCCACTAAATGAAAGTGCCGGTCTATCCGCACGAATCATGATAGAGAAAACTGAACACTAACCTATTAACAACCGCGCGTCGAACGGTTAATTTATTCAACACTGATGCCGGTACTCACCGCATAATTACGTGGAAAGTCGTTGCGTGGGAAAGGCGGCAAAACCCACATAAACCCAAAAAACGGTAAACCTTCACGCAGGTCAGTCATAGGTAAACTTTGGTCATCCCGCTAAATGAAAGTGCCAGTCCTAACCGCACAAATCATGAGAGGAAACCGAACCTATTGACAACCGCGCGTCGAACGGTTAACTTATTCAAAATACTTTAGAAAATTTCTAACAGAAGGATGTGGAAAACCTCCACGCAGGTTAGATGTAGGTAAAGTTTAGCCATCCTAAGTGCAAGTGACGGTCTTACCCGCACAATCACGAACGAGGAAGCAAAACTTCAACATATTATCTACCACGTTCAAAGGTTAACTTATTCTAAACACTTAGAAAATTTCAAAGGAAAAGATGAGGAAAACTTCCACGCAGGTCAGATATAGGTAAAGTTTAGCCATCCTACTAAGTGCAAGTGACGGTCTTATCCGCACAATCATGAAAGAGGACGCAAAACTTTAACTTATTATTTACCACGTTGAAAAGTTAAATTATCTAAGTACTAAAGAAATTGCTAAGTTAATCAGAATATGCGTGAAATAAACAAGGCAAGGGATTGGCAAATAATCCTTATTCCATCGAAATTCAAATATTACAAAGATTGCTGGGTACATACCCGCATACAAAAGAAGCTATACATAAATAAAAATCTACTCTAATGGTGGAAATGGATCTTCAAGATCAAGCCTCAGGACCACTTCCACTTGGACCCGCACCATCAGTAGAGTGTGGCGGTTCAAGGAAAGCCTTAAGGATAGCTAGCCCATCATCAGCAGCGGCAACTTCGTTTACCTTCTCCACCACCGGATGCGGGAAGGCGGCATACTGATTCACTGCTTGGTCGTATACAGCTTCAGTATCCACATCAAATAAAGGGAAGTTGGAAGGCGGGATGCCTTTCTCAACGAACCCTAGACCAAGCAGGAAGCCGGCCTTTTCCCCATCCTCATGAGAAGCGTTGTGGGCTGCGCTCATAGCATCGTCATAAGACGTATCCGTGAAGACCTGATGCACAACCTACAAAAAGAAAAAATACAAGTATCAAAACCTTTTCTATTTACAAAGAAAAGCGTAAAGACATTATGAAGTTAAGCTTACCTGAGACAACGCTTCTCGAAGAAGCCATTCCTTGGCAACCAGAGCCTCTTGGAGGGCGGCTTGAGCTTGGTTACGGGCGCGTTCGGCTTCACTTTTATTGAGGTTGGCAAGCAACACTTCCTTTGCAGCAGCCTCTTCAACGCCCTTTAGCTTCCGCTCAGTGTGGTCAAGCACGCCCCTCTGGTCCAAGATCTCTTGGAGCTTCTTGGTGTCTTCCATCGCCAAGGCATCATGAGCCTGTTGGAGCGCCTCTAGTTTGGCTTTGAGTTCCTCATTCTCGAGGCGTAAAGGCTCAGCAACAGCTTCAGCCTTGGTGGCCCTCTCGAGCCGGGCCTAAACTTCAACCTCGAGGGCCTTGAAGGCCTTCTCCTTTTCCGCAGCCACTGCGGTAAGCCTCCTATTCTCCTCCCGGACAGCCCGCGCCTGAGCTACTTCTTGGATGCGAGCTACTTTTAACTTGTCGTTTTCACGACAAAGCAGCTCGACGCGCGGCTGCATCCGGGCCAGGAGAACCCGAAGCTCATTGGTTAGCCTACCCTCCTGGTAGCTAGCCATGGCTTCCCCCAACGCACCACTGGGAGCTGCGTGACGAGCCCACTCCACGCACTCCACAGGCGTGCGAAGGGTTGTTCCTCGGCGGATGTTCCATCGTGGAACATACACTTCATTGGAATCCGACACTGCAAAAAAAAAAAGCAGTTAGGAAAAGATGATATGAAAAAAAAAAGGCCAAAAGAACCCTACGTACCTGTAGGGTCGACAACAGGCCAATAGCCGCCAAACCCATCACCTGAACCCAAGGGAAATCCGTCCAAGAGGTTAGGCAGATGGGAAGGAGGCAGAGGTTGGCGAGAAGCCCCAAGCGTACCTGAAGGATCGGCCGTCGTTGCCGATGACGGAGGAGGCATGGTGAAGGCCGCCGCGGTAGTAGAAACCAACGGAGGTAAACTCACCGTAGGTGAAACAACCGTGGTCGCCGCTGCGGAGTCCGCAGAAAAAGTAACCGCCGGCTCAGTGAAAGATTCAGTAAATATGGCACTGACAGCCGGCGGTGATGTCATCACAGTTGGAACAGTTGGCTCAACGGGGTGAGCAACTGAACCAACTGAAGCAGGCGCAGCCGCCTGGGTCGTCACCTCAGGTAGGCTGACCAAGCCTACCGTCATGGGTCCGGAGGTACTCCTCCCCGCTCCACCCTGGAATGCGGTAGCATCCACGCCTGCACAAAGAAGATAAGTATTAATGATGGAAAGCTATGAAGTTAAAAATAAAGGAAGTTTGTACTTACGGGTTTTCTTGAGCCTAAAAGTGCGGACAGGCGAGGACGAACCCGATGGAGCCGGCCTCTTTACGCCGCTCACCGTCGTCATCCTGGGCTCTCCGGAGGTGACAGTCGTCGCAGCCTCCGGAGCAGTGGTCTTATCACCACCAGGGTTCCCCGCCACCTCCTCGCTCTCGGTCTCTGAATCAGACCGAGGCACCGGATCGGCAATGGAGGCCACCTTCGCCTTCGCCTTCCCCTTCCCGCCGGCAGCCTTCTTCTTCCGCACCAACGGAGGACCATCTGCGGATTCCTCATCAGAACACAAGATTAGAGGAATTCCAGTAGAGGTTTCAGCATTGAGGGGTCGAGGGTTGAATAACGCCTTACCTGGCCGCCTGGCGCTCAGGATCTCGTGGCCTGGCGGGTAGACCTCCACGAACCGATCCGCCGTCTGTTCAAGGATGGGCAACTCGTTCTCATATAGAGCACGAGTACCCATCCGAGCGGGAATATCAGCCTCCCGCGGATACAGGAGCGACTGCAAGTCGTTCCCCTCTGAAATAAAAGAAAAACAGTTAGAAGACAAACCTATATAAACAAAGAAGACAGAGCATACCGTAAGGGACAGAGTTCAAACCGTATTCAAGGACGATCGGGATCTTTTGCGCCTCCGCATCCTTCCACACCCGGCTCATCCCGAGCATCACCATCCCGGACTCCGCAAAGCGGTAAACCGGAGATTGGACTCGGGATATCTTTGAGAACCATTCCGCCTCCTGGTAGTTGGAGGCGTGAAGGCTGGGGAGTGCTTGCCCATTCTTGAACTTCATGGCAAGGAGGATGGCGCGAGCGGAGATATAAAAGAACTCCCGCTTCCATGAACGAAGACTGCGCTCGGTTGCGCAAATCTTCAAACCCTTGATCCGGGTTATCAGAGTATACCACCCCTGGATGCACCTCCAAGAGTAGAAGGTCATCAGGCGGTCGACGAAGGGCTCAACGCCCAGAATCCGGCACACCCACTCGAAGTGGCGAATCCTTGCGATCGCCATCGGGTGTACCTCGGTCAGGTGTACACCGTGCCTCTCCAGAACACGGTACACAAACTTCGTCAAGGGGAACCTAAGATTCCCATAGACAAAGAATGCGGCAAATACCCCGATCTTGCCTCTGGGGGCATCATACACCGTCTGATGAGGTTCAGGAAACTCAGGCTCGAGAGACTCGAGCATGAACTTCCTGACGATGTACTGATATAGATCGACAGGCAGAGCACACTGGCACTCGCCAGCAGTACTCTTGTTATCCTTGTCGGATGTGGATGACGGGTTCTCGGCGTACACCCCAGCCTCCTGGGCTGTAGCCTCAAGATCGTAAGCAGAAGACATCTTGCAGGTATGAAAAAGAGAACAATTTCAAGAGAATGCTCGACTGAAAAGGTGAGTATTCGCCGGAAATCGTTTTGAAGATGAAAAGTGAAAGTGTGGATTACAAAGGACCATCTCCCCCTTTATATACTAATCGCAATCAATGCGATGAATTTAATGCGGAAGAGAGAGAAATCGCAGGTGCAATGAAACTATGACACGTGGCAAAGAGCAAGCTGGCAACAGCTGTTGAAAGGACGCGTGCCATTAATTTTGCGGCCACGCGCCCGAAAAATCGCGCCCACGCGCCTGAAAAAGCGTCTGGAATGACCATGTACTGTCACGTCACCATAACTTCCTTCACGTCCTGACACGTGACATATGAATTCTTTTATATAAATTAAAAAACAATTTGCGTTTTCTTAATTGCTTACACCTTAATAGAAGAAGGCCTCGATTTTAAATCTTGCTTTAGGCCTTCGGAAACATTGAGCCGGCCCTGCATACGATGTCTGTACTTTAAACAACTTTTGTATATAGGTTAACCTCAAATAGTCAATACACCAGGAATGCAATTTTTTTTTACTTCACAAGTGTTGTAGACGACTTTTGTATATAGGTTAACCTTAAACAGTCACATGTACTCTTTTTTTCTTTTTTTTTTCTTTTTTGTGTATTGACATGATAGTCATCCGCGTTGTAATATCTGTGCCTGTTGTCAACTTCCCCACGCGAAATATGTTAATATTAACCAGTTATACTATATATAAAAGCAAACCTATTGCTAAAGTATACTTTAGCCTTTTACACTTTCAGCTCTTTGTTTTTCAAGGAAATCTGCTTTAGCCCATATTACATAAACTTGCTACGTGGGAAGCAAAGTGTACAAAGTTTTGCTACAGTATAGCCTTTTACAATTTCAGCCTTTTGTTTTTTAAAGAAATCTGCTTTAGCCCATGGCCATTACTATATTACATTAACTTGCTACGTGTGAAGCAAAGTGTACAACGTTGGCTGTGTAAATATTTACCTACTTAGTATTTAATTGTGAATCTAAGAATGTAAACGCAATCTTTAATTGTGAATCTCATCCCGCAACACCCTTTTTTGTGTGTCGAAGTGATAGTCGTTACGACGTATTTGTGTATCCCCATTGTGATGTTCATGTCCGCTGTTAAGTATTTACCCTCTTGGCGCAACGCGCCTGAGTATACATTAAAGCAAAATGACGGTGCCACCGTAGCATCAACAGTACCCACACAAGGACATGCTGGGAATTTTACAGAATGGCCGTTATGGTAATTTCAAACAATTACTTGACATAAAATCATAAATTGGAGCCAGGTCATTTGCTACAGTAACATTAGTTGACCATTTTACCCGTGTGGTTATTTTGTGAATTCAGAGCATTACATCATCCTCGCCTACGAAGGTGGAAATTCACAAATAAATTCCAGCCAGCCGACGAAGATGAACTCGCGTGGTTCCGAATCAAGTCCGGATCAAACTCACCATCATCACTTCACCAGATAATTAGCCAGTTAATTATGGTTTCCACAAAAGACGTAGAAAACGGCACACCTCGCCGCACCCTTCAGGATTTTCCGTTGGTCGGGTACTATTCTTATATATACTTTCGATTATTGTTACAGGTTAGGATTAAGGCAGACAGCGATAGAAATCTAATAAGCATAATAAGGTACATCGACTGTTATTAGATGGGCCTGGTTGTTAATCCTTTTTTTTTTTTTTTGCTGTATGGGGCATTCATTTCTTTATGGTTAATTGAATCGGGGATTTCAGGCTTTGTGGTTGAGTATTAAAGATTGGCGGAGGAGCAACCGACCTTGATGATGGTGTACAGTTTGTTTTTCGGGCATCTTTTTACAGGTTTCAATTTGATGGATTTGTAATGTTTAATTGCAGACTCATATGAATTCTAGCTTTTCAAATGATTTGTTTTAGTTAGTTTTATATTGGAGTTGATTTCCAATGTATTTGTGAATCTTGCATTGCGAATTATTTATTTTTAATTTTTATCTTTGCAGTGCTCGATTTGCTTTCAACCATAAGGACGTTGCAGATGGTGAACCTTTCCCCAACTATTTTAAACATGTTGAAAGAATCAGCAATTAAACAAGACAATTGCACACTTTATGTAACCAAGGTACATCTAATTATACTTAAAATCTACAAAATAACTTTGTAAAACTTGAATGTTGTTAAAATATATAAGATGCTCCATGGCAGAAACAAAATGTAAATGTTAGGATTAAACGCACACACGAAACTGAACACGACACGAAAGCAATAAACGAACACGAGGATTTAACGTGGTTCGGTCTAAACTGACCTACGTCCACGGGTGGCAACTAGGTATTTCTTTATTGAGTGACAAATATTACAAGTACATAATGTTGTTTATATAGAGACTGAACTAGGGTTAGTAAATTATTATGCAAGAAATCTAAACCGGGCCGGGCTTGGGCCCGACCGCCCACACCCGTCTCCTCTTTTGACTTCATATAATAAACCGGGCCAACAAGGCCTACGAACCCAACAATCTCCCACTCGGAGGCCTTGAGTACTCTCGTCTGCACTCCTGATTGTACTTCTGTAATCTGAACATTAAACTTCTTCTAGTTGCCACCGCCTTCTCATCAATTAACCTGAAGGCCCGTTGAAGCTCCCCGGAGTTCCAACACGTCAGTCATGGCTGAAACTGCCCCTGACCCGTTCTCTGTCCCTACCGGCTCCCACTGTAACGAACTACCGGATCCTGAGATAACCTGAGAACAAACACTCTCCATATTCAGCAAGTAATTCATTGGAGAGACTTTTACAGCTGGAATACTGGTTTTCTTAATCCACTGTCGACCTGGAACTGTAACTGAAACACGACCTGTGCTCCCACTGTCACGATGTCCCCCAACTGATTTAACCTTCCTAGCTCGTTCATCCTGAATCTTCACTTTGGCTCTGGGTTTGTTACTTGCAAAACGAACCTTCTTCTGCCCACGAGATTCTGTGAACCGGATTTTGTCTTTCACCAAAACTGGATCCACTCCTTTCGGTGACATATCGACCATATACAACGAACCCATTTTCTTGCCACGAGCAACCACGAGATTCCCTTTGACTACTTTCCACTGCCCATTCCCGAACTTAACATCGTGCCCTTGGTCATCCAACTGCCCAACTGAAATCAAACGTTTCTTCAAACTTGGAATAACCCTCACGTCTTTCAAAGTCCAAGAAGTACCGGCTGAAGTTATCAAATCAACGTCTCCCATACCCGTAACCTCTAAAATATCATCATTCGCTAGTCGAACCTTTCCAAAATCCCCAAATTTAAGATTCTTCATCGTTTCACTACAGTGAGTGGCATGAAACGATGCACCAGAATCCATCACCCAAGCATCAACGCTACTCTCAACACTACAAACCAAAGCCTCATCACTACTGACCCCGTCATCTGTGTCGTCTTCTGTAACGTTCACCTCTTTCTTACCATTCGGACACTGATTCCTGAAGTGTCCTTTCTCTTTACAACCCCAACATTCAATATCCTTACGAGTCTTAGACTGACTCCTCTTCCTGCTCCCACTGCCTCGCTGTTTTCCCCTACCTCTACCTTCTGTGACTAGCATATTGCCTGATGATTCACCTGAACTTCTGCGTCTTGAATCTTCTCCCAGAATCAGATCTCGAATCCCATCGAAAGTAATATTTGTAGACGAACTACAAACTGCAGTCACTGTTTGCGACCAACTGTCGGGCAAAGAGGATAATAACAAGAGGCCTTGAACTTCATCATCAAACTTAATGTCAACTGACACTAAGCGGGACAAGATCGAATTAAGATTATTGATATGAGTTGTAACTGACCCACCCTCTTTCATTCGAGTTGTCACTAGCTCTCGGATAAGATAGACTTTATTCGCTGCCGAAGGCTTCTCATACATGTTGGATAGTGCGTCCATCATACCACGGGCTGTGGTTTCTTTCATGACGTTAAACGCCACATCTTCCGACAACGACAATGTAATACAAGCCCTAGCTTTCTTGTCTAACTTCTTCCAATCTGCTTCTGACAACTTTTCTGGTTTTTCATCCTCAAGTACTACATCCAAGTCTTTCTGACAAAGTAGTGCCTCAATCTGCATCTTCCACCAACCGAACTTCTGTCCGTCAAACTTCTGTATCGAAACCTTTCCGTCTTCTGCCATAACAATGACTAAAACGAAAAACTGGATAAAAACAGAGACAGACACAGCAACACGAGCCTGAACTTAACGACTGTTCTACTGAACTCTGTTAAAAATCAACCTATTTAAACCGCAGCGGAAATACGAACTGTAAATCAGAAACTGAAATTTTAAACTGAAACGATAAAACCTGACAAACGCGGTTGGCAACTGGTTATCCGTTTCTTTAACGCTTCTTCTGACTTGACAACTGTTTTTCAACAAAAATAGGATCTTGATTCAAACTTTCATGTCTCGTACTATGCTTCACCGGAGCTGATCAGAAAAAACGAACCAGCAGCTGCGGAACCCTAATCAGCGGCGGCGGAACTGTAGCAGCGGCGGCGGTACTGTAGCGCCGGCGCGGGACTGTAGCTGCGGCGGCGGTACTGTAGCGGCGGCGGTACTGTAGCGGCGGCAGCGGTACTGTAGCAGCGGCGGTGGAACTGTAGCAGCGGAGCAGCGGCGGCGGAACCCAGCGCAGTAGGGTGGCGGCGGCTGGATGATTTGGCGGCGACTCGGCTGGTTCAACGTGTTCTTCGCGTGATCTGAACCTAAGCTCTAGATACCACTTGTTAGGATTAAACGCACACACGAAACTGAACACGACACGAAAGCAATAAACGAACACGAGGATTTAACGTGGTTCGGTCTAAACTGACCTACGTCCACGGGTGGCAACTAGGTATTTCTTTATTGAGTGACAAATATTACAAGTACATAATGTTGTTTATATAGAGACTGAACTAGGGTTAGTAAATTATTATGCAAGAAATCTAAACCGGGCCGGGCTTGGGCCCGACCGCCCACACCCGTCTCCTCTTTTGACTTCATATAATAAACCGGGCCAACAAGGCCTACGAACCCAACAGTAAAAACATATAAACCATGATAGAAGTTACAACTTTCAGGTGGTGATACGAATTGCAAATCACCAGTAATGAATTAATATGTGGTACTTCCATGCTTTAGAAAACACTGGTCAACGATCGAGTTTTATACATTTCTTTTTATATACCTGAATCTAATAATACGAGTGTCATTTATTGGATGCAAAGCATTTTTACACATATCGAATTATTTAAGTTCAGAATTACTTGACATGATAAACCTGTTTGTAAGGAGAAAGTCAGAGAGAAGGCATTTGAGTTGTTATAATAAGATTTTCTAGCCTTCCCTCCAAACTATAGTGAAGTTCTGCAACAACTACCTTCAAAATGGACCAACTTTTGAAGCAACAAAAAAAGCATGCAACGTACAGCTACAAATTAGGAAACATCTTTTGGAACCATCAACAAAAAAATGGATATCTTTCGAACGTGCAACTTATGTAAATATAACAACACATATGAATAGTTTAAAAAGGTGCAATAACGTACTACTTAAAGTTGCTGCCATTATAACTTCCGCAGAACTAAGAAACGGAAACAATAAAAAAGATGCATACAAAAGAAAAACCGGCACATCCCGCCGGGTAATCCCCTAATAATATTTAATAAAAAGAGATCGCAGATGATAAATAACTAATAAAATAATACATTTGGTGTGATAAAAGTTATCTAAAACATGTGCTATCTTTCGATTATTATTGTTGTACTCGATAAAGTTAAAATTGGTATTATTAAACGTATCCCCTTTATACCATTTTTACTGATTGTTCACCCTCTGAACTTATTAAATCAATTATTATTAACTCTTAACATTATTTATATGCATATTGGTCCATACAACATTTTTTCACTTAATAGTCTCCACCACATATATCAAATTAAAAACTATTAAGCTATTATTAATTTATTTTTTAGTATTAATATTGTAAACATTTATAATATCTTTTTTTAAATTTCAATAATATCGATAAATATATATATATGTGTGTGTATATATATATATATTATTTTATAAATATAATAATGCATCAATAATGACAAAAATAAATATTATTATTATGATCACGAAGTGTTGCTTCGGTTATTGCAAGTTAATTGTTTTCAAAACGATAATGTTTTGGTTTTCCCTAATTTCGGAAGGAAATTCCCTAAAGTAGGAGAGACTGTAACATCTCGGATTTTTCGTATTTGTATTCGTTTAAGTTTAAACCGATTCGGGAACGCGATCTGGAACTTTCGAACTATTTAAAACTTGTATTTATTGGTATTTAACTTGGTTTAACTTATTTTATAATTACATAACTTTAAATTATGCCAAATAGCTCTTAGAAACCTTTAAAATCGCTTAAAACGGCTAATAATCGCATTTTCGGGAACTACATGGTCTAATTTTGCCAATTATTTCCTATTTTCGATTAAATTAACGAAACTTAAACTCCAAGAAATGATATTACAGATCCCAATTTCGTTTTCTTGGTGTCCAAGCCAAATTATGTTAGTTATTGTACTAGATATTCTCATTAAATAGCTTATTTTCTTTCCTAATTTGTTTTTAGCATCCAAATCGCTTATTTTTGGACTACATCGAGTGATTTAATCCCCAAGAAAACTAATATACATTAAATACTTATCCACATACATTACCTCTTCCTCAAGATTGATTTATGGATGTATTTTATATTGATTTGGCCATTAAAACTTGATTCGGTTTCCTAAACGAGTAAACTAGCTATATTTAGTTCGTTTTTATGTTTCCTATATAAACAAGGCATATTATACATGCCACAAACTTCTCTAAAACCTAACTAATCATTCTCAGCCGTAACCTATCTTTAATCCTCATAAACTTCTTCGGTTTGGCCATTGTTCTTGAAGAAACAAGCTTTATCGGTTGACTTTGCTTATACATCGACCTTTTACTCATTTTCTTGTTTGATCCTTTCACTTTCCGGGTAAGTCGTAAACTAAGAAATTGTTCATACATATTTCCTAGTCAATAACCTTCAATCAATTTATGAGATTGAAGGGTGTTGACTAGTCAATCGCTTTAAAACTCGATAAAGGGCAAAATAGTCAACAAGTTTGACTTAACGTTTTCTTATACTTCTTTGGTCGGATTCAATGTTCGGTCCAGAAGACTTTTATTCTCAAAACGAAATGTTAAGGCTACCGACCAAATCCGACTCCCGACTCGCTGTTTGGATTCTGGTCAGTACCAGCTCGCTTAAATCTTAAATATAACATAACTGGAGTTCTAAACGTCCGTTTGGATTGATTCCGGCGGCAATAAGTTCGTTTTACTTATATTATCATATCCTAAAATCTTAGATTCTGAATTGTTCATAACATTTGACGTGTAGTGGACGACTCGCTTATTCATAGCTCGTTAATCGCACTTATTAATCGCTTGTTATTAATCTAAGGTGATTTTGATCATTCCCCTTTTTATACGCTGTTTTCAATGGGGACATATGCGTACTTACTCATATTTTCTATCCTATATATATACACAAAATCGCAAACATAATTGTTGGGTGAATATAAGTTGAATGCTATTTGCTAATTGCTACATGTTTAATTGTTTGCTTGACAACATTTGGAGATTCTCATTAGTATGATCATACGACCGTCTTAGTAACCGGAGCCCGATTCGCTTGGCAAAGGCAAACCAACAATTTTAGTCGTTGTAATCAATGTTCGATTCGGTTAGCAACGATTCATTGGCACACTAGTGCGATTTGGTTATATACATGTTTTGTTATGATTTGATTAATACTATCACATGGTTGGTTTGCGTATTTATCACTTATCATTTATCAATTATCTATCATATATATATATATATATATATATATATTATTTGTTGTGTCAAAATTGGTGATCATCTCACTCAAATGTGTTGTTGACAAACTCTATTTTTTACGCATATACAGGTTGTTGTATTAAAGATTGAAGTTGGACATGCAGACAAGAGTTTAGGATATAATCAAGATAATCATAATTTGAGCTTATATTTATACATTTAAATTGTTTGTTGTATTTGGATTTTGTGTAGATTATTTGAATAAAATAATTAATTAGATATTGTCACATTTTATATATGACAGTATCTTCGAGCTGTGAGCAATCGGATCACGTCCCGACATTTCTGCCTCAGGTTGGGGTGAGACAGATTGGTACCAGAGCCAAAGGTTATAAGCTAGGTCGTTAGAAATGGTCCTAGACATAGGTTAGGAACCCTATACGGGCTTATCTGAACTGCCTTATGTGCTATTAAAAATTATTTACAGCTTGCTTAGATTAATTATTTTATTGTATTTATCTTATTTATTTATTGCACACACACACAAATTCCGAGGTTACGCCTCACTTTCAAAATATTTTTAAATCCTCTTATTTTTGGTAAATTGCTTTTTATTGTGGGAAATTCCTTATGGATTCCTGTGTTTTGTTTTGTTTCTTCACCTTGAAGCATGGGAGTTTGACAAATGTCGTACAACCATAACTTTAAGTGGTACCCGTAATCGGCTAAACGGTTGCGTGGTAAACATAACCGGCTAAACGGTTATACTTCCAAATTGTGTTTTAAATTATTTTAAATGTTTAGTTGGGTGAAAAATCCATGGAAATCCAAGGGCACTCCAATTATTCATTTCTTAAACCATTTTCGATTTGATTTTTGGATTGGAACGTATCGTCCGGGGTGGTTCCCGAGATACACCAACTACTTATATTTGATTCGTTGATTTGATATTTAGTTGGGTCGGTTAAATGCCATGTAACGCTCATGGTCCGAACAACTCCATTGATTTGATAATTCATTAATTAGTTGGGTCAGTTAAATGTCATGTACACGCTCATGGGCTGAACAACTCAATTGTTTATTTCTCGTTATTTGAATTGGGCCAACAAATTGCCATGGAACGCTCATGGAAGACAAATTCACAAACTTTATGCTGCTTTATTAAATTGGGCCATTCAAATTGCCATGGAAAGCTCATGGGAGGTCAACTCGTTTAATATGTTTGGTTATTTTATTCTTGGAAAATTTTATAAATATTGTTCATTTACTTAAATGCTTCAAACACATACATATTATTTTCAATCCCGACTCGTCCTCGAGTCTTCACTAACACTAATTCATATACATACATATACACATACATACGTATCCCCATTATTTCATATCAACTCATTCCTACAACTCACCTGTCATCTTACGCATCTTTATTGATTGATCCTCGTAAGAATGCCTTTTCAATCTCATCGTCGTAATCAACGTCGTTCACATGTTTCTCGTGATTGCTGTTCGACTACTAGAATCGACAAGGAGTTTGCTGCTGTACTTCGTTAACCAAACGTCCGCCAATCTCGACAAAACTAAAATAAATTGAATAAGAAATCTTATACTAACTATATCTGTTATAATGTTATCTACTCTCATTTATTTCCTTGAATTATAAATTAACAAGTGTATTTCAATCCTTACCCTCAACTTTAAACTATAGACATTTCACTATTTCTTGTCTTTCCTTATATTAGTTTTCACGACTTACTTTCCATTTTATAAATCTTTATTTAAGACGCCAACTATTGTAAATTTTATTATCATTAAATTAAAATTTTCATCATTCAAATTTATTTTTTGTTATTAAATTAAACCTTCCATTAATTAAATTTTTACCATTAAAATTGACTTTTTGATAAATCTCCAATAAACCCATCACTCACATTATTTATTGATTAAGTTCGTTAACTAAACGTTGGTTCGTAAATACATCAACCTCCACTTTGATTTTTGATACATCTTGAAAATTTGAACGTTTTAGAAGATAAATTCGTAGTGTTAGGATACTCATGGTCGTTCATGCATTTCTAGTCTCGCATTTATCTTAATTTTGTTATCACAATTAAATTAAAAATTTGTTATTTACTTGAATTTCCATTATAAATCATCGATAACTCAATTTACTTATTTCCTAATATTTATAACGATTTTGTGAAAAAGAAAAAATCCACGAATTTCCAATTTAATTTTATTATCTAATTTTAAATATTCAATTGGAATAGGACTATCTCGGTGATTCGGGAATATCCGCTTCCCAATTTAATCTATTAACAATTTAATTCAAATACGTATATTTTCGCATTATCCTTAATATTTAAATTATTTAATTACTAATATAATAATATTTTGGAATATCTTAATCGAATTAATCTAATCTCAAAACCACAAACTTGAAAAACTATGACTTAATATTAACTTCTCTTTAAACTCATAAATACTCAAATTAACCAAACTCGACTCATCAAAATTTTCGTTAACTATGGTTAAACTCTCAATCTTAAGAATTTCTTCATAATGAATACGATCTTTACGGATTCCACATGTTATTAACTATCTTAAGAATTGTTATAGATTAAACCTTTGCGCATATCATCTCATGAATCAAGTTCTTTTATCTATCACAGTTAGCTTCATATTCTACTCTTAGCTTATTATCGATCATCATAATTCATTTCAAATGTCAACTTCAAGAAATCCATTTCAATCTCCAAAATTTTTAACTTTCCTAATCAAAAGATATAATAGAAATCACCTGGTTTTATTAATCAAATCCAAACATTTTATTTCTTGAATTTATATTTAAAGTTATCAAAAAGTTTGTTTTCTTCCAAATGATGGTTTTAAATGTTTTATAACCCACCTGATGAAACGAATAATGCGGACCATTCGACGATAAGAGTAATTATGGTTGCGAACATAATTATCCAAGTCCTCGCATGGAAATCATAATAAGTACAATTGTGTGTCATGATTTAGAACCTAAGGTAGCTTGGGTAACGGTACGGATGATGAGATGATAAGGACATGGTGGATACGCCACTGGTACATCCTATATATAAGTGCCCTTATCGGATTGTCATTCGAAGCGTTGCTTCGGTTATTGGAAGTTCTATGTTATGATATTTTCCTTAAAAACTTTAATTGTTTTCAAAACGATAATGTTTTGGTTTTCCTTAATTTCGGAACGAAATTCCCTAAAGTAGGGGAGACTGTGACATCTCGAATTTTTCGTATTTGTATTCGTTTAAGTTTAAACCGATTCGGGAATGCGATTCGGATCTTTCGAACTATTTAAAACTTGTATTTATTGGTATTTAACTTGGTTTAACTTATTTGATAATTTCATAACTTTCAATCATGCCAAATAGCTCTTAGAAACCTTTAAAATCGCTTAAAACGGCTATAAATCGCATTTTCGAGAACTATAGGGACTAATTTTGCCAATTATTTCCTATTTTCGATTAAATTAACGAAACTTAAACTCCAAGAAATGATATTACAGATCCCAATTTCGTTTTCTTGGTGTCCAAGCCAAATTTTGTTAGTTATTGTACTAGATATTCTCAATAAATAGCTTATTTTCTTTTCTAATTTGTTTTTAGCATCCAAATTGCTTATTTTTGGACTATATCGAGTGATTTAAGCCACAAGAAAACTAATATACATTAAATACTTATCCACATACGTTACCTCTTCCTCAAGATTGATTTATGGTTGTATTTTATATTGATTTGGTCATTAAAACTTGATTCGGTTTCCTGAACGAGTAAACTAGCTATATTTAGTTCGTTTTTGTGTTTCCTATATAAACAACGCATATTATACATGCCACAAACTTCTCTAAAACCTAACTAATCATTCTCAGCCGTAATCTATCTTTAATCCTCATAAAATTCTTCGGTTTTGCAATTGTTCTTGAAGAAACAAGCTTTATCGGTTGACTTTGCTTATACATCGACCTTTTACTCATCTTCTTGGTTGATCCTTTCATTTTCCGGGTAAGTCGTAAACTTAGAAATTGTTCATACATATTCCCTAGTCAATAACCTTCAATCAATTTCTGAGATTGAAGGGTGTTGACTGGTCAATCACTTTAAAACTCGATAAAGGGTAAAATAGTCAACAAGTTTGACTTAACGTTTTCTCATACTTCTTTGGTCGGATTCAATGTTTGGTCCAGAAGACTTTTATTCTCAAAACAAAATGTTAAGGCTACCGACCAAAACCCGACTCCCGACTCGCTGTTCGGATGCTGGTCTGTTCCAGCTCGCTTAAATCTTAAATATAACATAACTGGTATTCTAAAGGTCTGTTTGGATTGATTCCAGCGAAAACAAGTTAGATTTTACTTATATTATCATATCCTAAAATCTTAGATTCTGAATTGTTCATAACATTTGACGTGTAGTGAACGACTCGCTTGTTAATCGCTCGTTAATCGCACTTATTAATCGCTTGTCATTAATCTAAGGTGATTTTGATCATTCCCCCTTTTAACACTGTTTTCAAACGTTTTGTGGACATATGCGTACTTACTCATATTTTCTATTCTATATATATACACAATATCGCAAATATAATCATAGTGTGAATATCAGTTGAATGCTATTTGATAATTGCTACATGTTTAATATGACAAACTGAAAATTTTTCTTACTTTTTCAGACACTCATCACGACTTGACTCAAATTTTCGGGACGAAAATTCTTTAACATGGGAATGATGTGACAATCGTCAATTTCAGGTTAACTCCGTTAACTCAATTCCGTCAATTCAAACTTAAGATCACTGAATCTATAACACACACTTCATTACATTTAAACTAGGGTTTAAATGACGCTTAACACTTACTACATGTGTAGTCTTTCGGGATTTGCACCGAAACGCAAACGAGTTGACGCAAACGATTGATGAATAAACGAAAAACGTCAACATAATAATTATGTGTTAACATATGTGTTACTTGATTATATTGTGTGTAATGCTAGACAAGAAACAAGAAATAAGTTAGTTAAGTTAGAAATAAACAACAATTGAAAGTGGAGGGACTTGAGTGTAACTTGTTGTGTTTATAAATAGATCATTAACAAGTAAACCCTAACTATTATTATTATTATCCCAACCCCGATCGCCCCCCCTCCGTTGTAAACCCTTGCTGCCGTCGCCTTCACACACACATTCAACCAAGAAATCAAGCTTGTGATTGAAGAACTAGGTGCTAGGAAGGTATAATTGATTATCCTATACATCCTTGTTACTTAATTTTGATGTTTGTTGGGTTAATTGTAAACCCTAACAGCCGATTTTGGTGTGTGTGTATAGTTAATATGATTGTTGTTATTTGAATGATGATTTGATAACTAGATTGAATCTTGTTACATGTAAATTGTTGTGTCTTTGATTTGAGTTCAAACAAAAACCCTAATCTTGTATGTAATGTGAAATTGATGTGCATGGATGGTGTTTATGGAGTCTAGAGGGTTATATGAATGCATGATAGTTCATAGATTGTTATTATGTTGAGTTTGGATGCAAACAGTTTCTGGACAGAATGTGTATTTGATGTTTAAGTGACTGTAACGAAGTGTAAATGTGAAAATTGGTTGAGATTATTGATACTACAGTAAACTAGGTTGAGTCTAGTTTCTAAAGAATATAAACTTGTAATTTTTGGATAAGTAGAAGTTAACTTTTATGATTTTACAAAAACGTTGTGCAAAGCTGAGCTGTTAGACCTGCTGTTAGGTTATTTTGTAAATGTTATATTTCATGATCTACGAGACCAATTGGGTTGGTTCCACTTCTGGAAGTTGACTTATTGAGTTAGGAACCTAACCCAAGTGGTCTTGCATTTATTGGATTTTTCCTTTAACGGGAATTGCAAACAACATTCTGTTGCGCATGAATTTGACTGTTATGAGTTTGCTATAATGATTTGATGATTTTGAGAAAACTATGTGGAATAAAAATATGATAAAATATGTTCTGGAAACCTAAGACATATGTGCTTCTGTGATGATTTTTGGTAAATTAATTGAGATGCTATGATCGGTGAAATAGTACAATCTTTCTAGTATGATTTCTGTCTCGGTGAAACTAGCTGCTGAGTTGTGTGAAAATGCATGAAACATGATACTTGCTATATAATTGTTATGTTTTGACCAAAATACCCTTGCGGGGAATAACTGCTAATTGATTGTCATAATTTGACCAAATTGCTCTTATGGGGAATAGTTGCTAGTTAATTGTTATGTGTTGACCAAATTGCCCTTACGGGAAGTAATTGCTAGTGATGTACTTTATGAATACGTGACACGTAAATGATTGCTTACACATGTAACGTATCACAAATACATTGCTAAAGTCACACACGATTCACAAACGAAACACGAAACATGTTATGTGCATAGGTATTATGTGCCGGGTCTAGAGACTCGATAATATTCCGACACTTAGAAAAATCTCCTTGTTGTTTTAGAACGCTAGAGAGAGTTTTTCGGTGATGCGCATCTTGGTGATTTAAATTGGGAAATTCTTCGCAAACAGTGAGTTTCACTTTCCCCTCTTTAAACTGTTTTCAAACGCTTTTCACTTGGGGGAGATAACATACTCCACAACGCATTTAAGATTTTGTTATAAATTATATATCACTTGTAAAGGCTAAGTGGCAAACGAAACATTTGAAGTCCTACACATCGAACCGGTTAATATTTAGAATAGCGAGTCACTGTTGAGTAGTACTACTGGGTTTGACAAACCCCACCCAACGCTAAACTCGACTGGAGGTCGAGCGGGTGTAATTTTGGCTAACACGTACCATGGTCTGGATGACCTGGTGACAAGGCACTTAATAAACGAGTCAGCTTCGGTGTCGAACACTCAGTAATACTTGCTTTATAGGCTAGCTACCTATAGATATATAATTGACATAACACTATCTGTAACGCTGTAACGCAAAACGCTGTAACGCAAAACGCTGAACGCAAACGCTACACATTTATTTTTACATAACTTGTGAACTCACCAACCTTGTGTTGACACTTTTAGTATGTTATTCTCAGGTAGCCGAGGCGGACGCGCGGTTTAGGAACATGCATTGATTGAAAACGCTTTTATTATGCAAACTTATTTTTAACGGTTACCATAGGTTTTAAGTCGTCCTGCGTGACGCAACTTTTGGATTAAAGGTTTTTACGCTTCCGCATTTATTTACTCGTAAACGTTTTCATGGTTTTGAAACTTTGTTTTATGGTTTGATTATAACTGATGATTCCGATCCTGTTAGTTCACACCCTCTGACGGTAAAACTCCGTTAGTGGACTTTGAGGGTGTGACATTTAATCGTTTACTTGAAAACATTTGGAGATTCTCATTAGTGTGATCATACGACCGTCTTAGTAACCGGAGCCCGATTCGCTTGGCAAAGGTAAACCGACAATTTTAGTCATTGTAATCAATGCCCGATTCGCTTGGCAACGATTCATTGGCACACTAGCGCGATTTGGTTATATACATGTTTTGTTATGATTTGATTGATACTATCACATGGTTGGTTTGCGCATTTATCGCTTATCATTTATCAATTATCTATCATATATATATATTATTTGTTGTGTCAAAATTGGTGATCATCTCACTCAACATGTGTTGTTGACAAACTCCATTTTCTACGCATATGCAGGTTGTTGTATTGAAGATTGAAGTTGGACATATAGACAAGACTTTAGGATGTAATCAAGATAATCATAATTTGAGCTTATATTTATACATTTAAATTGTTTGTTGTATTTGGATTTTGTGTTGATTATTTGAATAAAATAATTAATTAGATATTGTCACATTTTATATATGATAGTATCTTTGAGTTGTGAGCAATCGGATCACGCTCCCGACATTTCCGCCTTAGGTTAGGGTGTGACATGTTTGGTTGGCGATGCTCCATATCTGCACAAACATGTGCTGTCTTTTGATTATTGTACATTTTGCTTTTCTAACTAGATAGGAAAAACCGATTTGAATTTTTAAAACCAAACCAGATCTCTATATAACTGGTAAAACCAATTTGAATTGCAAATTTGAATTTTGGTTTGGTTATTAACCCAAATTGCGAATTTGGTTTCGGATTGCATATCGGATACATAATTTCTAATTTGGTTTGTTTAGTTTATTTGATAAAACCGAATAACCTGTTTTTTATTCTTTTTGTTTAACTATGGTCAATATTTGTAATTGAGCTCAATTAATAGATCACCTCGTTATACATTCCATACACAATCTAATATTCAGAACAAAAATAAGAAGTAAAACTAGGCAAAAATGATATTCGACTTGATTTCGAATGAATTCAGTTTTTTCAATTAATAACCGAAACCAAACTAAATTGAATTCAAATGAATTTGATTCGGTTAGACAAATGCAAATTCGGGTCGGTTCGGATATCGTTCATAGAGAAAAAAGCTTCAAATTCAAATAAACTAATCTGAACCAACCGATTAACCAATATCCAAGCTGATGAATTGCTTCCAAACAAATGAATTAACTGAATAGCCGGTATGGGAACCGATGATCTTAATTCGGTTCGGTTAAGATGTTGGTTATTGAAAAAAAGTTAGAATGTAACCCGATTCGTTGCAACAGGGGTGGTAAGGTGAGAAATTTGGAACGTTTGAATTAGAATAAATTTATATGTAAAGATAGATAAACGTTTTAGAATTTTATAATGTGAGAGGTGTAAGCGCCTGCCTATCTACCTATAATAAGAAAACAAAGTAATGAGGATGATTGACAGTCCCAAATTTCTTCTTAGCTAATTTTCACATCCCAAATTCCTAATCTTTTTTTTATATGCATTTTAGGATTTTTCCATATTATAAACAAAGATTATATATTTTAAAATTGGACAATTTTTAATAAAAAAATAATTTTTATTGCAATTTAGATGCAAAAATATAAACTAAAAATGGAATTGAATAATTAACCAATTTCAATTCCATGTATACGCCACTTGAGATCATGATTGGGATACTCACCAGACATGTTTTACGAGACTTGACTCGCAGAGGAAGAAACAGGGTTTCTAGACGGAAAACTCTCTCTGTCTTCGGGATCTTCCAAATGGCGGGGATCCTTTTGCAGGCTTCAGCCGTTGGTGGTGCGAGATCCTGGAACTTCAGTGCTACGATAACAAAGAAACAAATAAGTATTCAATTTAATTAAATTATTATTTTAATTTCTATTTAATTCTACACTTGATAACCCGTTGGGAAGAAAGATTTTTGCCACCTGGGATGGAATCCCTCCGGAAGAAAAAGAGTTTCCTATTGCGTTCCCCATAATTTTTTGTTGTTTTCAGAATCAGGTTAGTTCGGCCAGGAATAATTCGGAATACGAATATGCTAGAACCATGCATTCTCAAGCGATAAACAATAGCTAAATCAGAGATGTCAAAATCAAGGTTGTGGGTGATGATAAGATGATTCAACATAAAGAGAGTCCTTCATGCCATGGGCATCATTTAGGCATAACTCAAGCCCCTGACTTCGAAAAACATATAAATAAAAGGCGAGAAAGGATAGGACAGGCCAAGAGAAAAGGAATACTAAGTAAAGGAGACCCAGGTTTTGGAGATAAGATCAGACCGCATCTGTTTCTCGAAAGGACAGATGATGGTTCCTTCGGGAAACGCCCTTCGGTTTGAAGACGAGCTATATCACGATCAGTGAAATTGCAAGTTTCAAGGTTTAGGAAGCAAGCAGCTCCCGATTGAGGAACTCCTCGCTGGAATCCTTGGATGACACAGAGGATCTGGTTCTTTTCTTCGCCATTGCAACACCATTACTGCGACAGAAACCCTAGAAAATTCAGTAAAGAAGAAGAATGTAACACCCGTTAATTTTTCGGTTCAAAGGGTTTAAGCTTGTAGAGTATGTGTATTCCTCGGGATTTAACCGACATTTCTCGGAAACCTTTTCGTCATATCGGTACGTTAAGTTATTTAAACTTTCCTTTCATGTTGCCATATCTCTCAAATTAGAAGAGCTAGAGTGTAACTTGTTGTTTTATATCATAAAACTAAAAACCCAAGCCCCCTCCCTTCCCTATTTCCGATCGGACAAGAGAGCAGCCAAGGAGCTGCGATTTTTCTTTTTTTGCAGCCAAGGTGTGATCATAAAACTTCAATTGAAGGCTCGTTCTATGTCCCTACAAGTCTTTTACACCTTAGTTGATCATATTAACGCGCTTATTGGTCGTTAGGGTTGAGTTTTGGTTATAACGATTTCTGACAGATTCGTACTCGATTATTGTTCGGTCTGTAACTCGATGAAAATATATTGTTTTTGATCGATTCTTATTTCTATGATGTTCTACTTTGAGTCTAGTTTCCAGAAAGGTATAATATGTAATTTTTAGACGAGATTTGAATGCTTTTCATGATTTTATAAGATCGAGTGTCAAAACTGATGCGGGATGACGGATTCTGGTCTGTCTTTCCGACGTCATAACCCTTTTTCGACAAGTCTAAATTGGTTGGTTCTACTTCTGGAAGTTAGTATTTTGAGTTAGGAACCAAACCCAATTGGAATCATTTAATTTGGTTGGGTAATGATTTTTATAAAAATAAAACCATTTTGTTGCGCACTGAAATAGTTGCACATACCTTTCTGTGTTGGAGGAATTTTTTTGATTTTTGTGTCCACTAGAAAAATATAATAAAAATATTTTTATAAACCTAAGACATTTATTAAAGTCTGGTAAAAATTTGATAATTTATTTCAAAGGTTATCCTATGTAATTAAATGCATCTTCGCATGCTAAAATCTGCACGTTTTCCTTGTTATTGATCGATAAGTTCGTTTTAGGCTTAACCGGTGGATGTTCTATTGTGTTCTTGTCGGGGCTGTTTGAAGTGAGTTTTTGCACCAAAATCTTCCTAGGTATGTCCCATATATCATACTTTAAAATCATGTTCATTGGTGTTCGTTAGATTGGTCAACTAGTTGTAGTTTGATTGTTAGTGTTCGGTTGACTAGAATTGTAGTTTTATGCGTTTAACGTTAGGGTCGAAGTGATTAACGACCATTTCAGCTCGGGAGAACTTGGTTTGATGTACGGGCTGTTGGATAATCATTTTTATAAGTTATGGGTCTGAATTGGTTGTCGGTTGCTCAAACGGGTCGGTACAACGCGCAATTGCGTTTATTGAATAGTTGGTGCGTTGTACTTGCGAGTTACCGACCCATTTGACTCGTGTAGCGTCGTGTGGACTTGTTGGATGTGATTTTATCATGTTGGGTCCACATGGGGCTGAGTTGGATGTTAATGGCCTAAACGACTCTTAGACGCGCGTGTTAGTGTCACCTAGTGCTTCCGGGGGTAAATTGGGAATTCTTTATTCCCGGGAGTATCTAAGGGTCGTGTTGGTGAATGTAAGGCCCCGGGGGCTGTTATAATTGAGTTTGATGAGGTCGAGGTTTTAGGTAACTTGAACCATGTTAGAACATCTCATAGGATAAACGAGTCCGTTCGATGTCGTTTGTAATGTTTGTATGTAAACCGACAGGTGTTTGAGTTTTGGGATTACTTAGTGTAAGTCACGTGGAAGGGTCTTTCAATATGATATCAACTGATCTCAATGTTGGTGCGGAAATCCAACACAAGACGAATCAAGAATAATTATAATAGAACACACAATACCAAGAATTGCTTCAAAACACACGTTAATATTAAACGTTGGGTGCTTAAGCACTATGTTTACAATACTCGTCTATGAAACTAGACGGCCAAGCTCACACACGAATGAACAACTTTAACCCTATACAATGCATTCTATATATATAGGGAACTAACCACTCAAGCCCAATACTAACCAAAGGCCCACCAAGAACCATAGAGTTCTCGGTTCACATAGTATACCCGACTTAAGCCCAAAATATAAGCATCAACCACAAATATAGCCCAACATTCTCCCCCTTGGTTTATTGCTTGATCAAAACTGCTTTGGCGGTAGACAATCATCGTCCATCTATATGATTATTTAGGCCATTCGGCGTATATACTGTGGCTTCTAAATAGACACTTGGAGGTTTAGTGTCATATTTAGTGCCTTAATTTAAGACATAGCTAGGAAACCAGCACAGGTCATCCCACTATCCATATGAAATGGATAATCATGATGTTTGTCATCATGAATAGCAGCGAATATTAGGCTTGATTGACTCAGAAAAGTCAAGCACGATGTATCTTTGGTAGAACCAACAAATCCTCGATCAAGGTTTGACCGAGAATGCTTAAAAAACTCTTCAAAATGAAGATCTCTCTGATTGATCAGAAGAGTTTGGTCAGTCCATGCCGAAAACCTCAAAGCACTGTTTATCATCTTCAACATGCAACCAATCACCATTAATGACCAAACCTGTAACTACAATCAATGACTAAACCAACCATCAGTAACTTTAACAGAGAACAAACAAACCGTCTAAATGATGAATCAACAAAATAAAATAATCAATGATAACCTCTCAATCATAATGAAGTTCCTTACCTATTTAAAGAAATTTACTTGAGAATCTAAAGGGACAAGAAAAGAAGTAAGGCGGCGAGATAGGTGAAAGATTTGATGGTTAGAATGAGAGAAGCTTTTAGAAGATAAACGAAATTGTGATTTTCAAGAGTAATGAGTGCCTTTATAGACCACCTGGTCACATCAAACTAGGCCGAGAACAGTTGTTTACAGAAAACATGTGGTCGAGAACCATTCACTGAAGGCAGAGAACTCTCAAATCTGGCTAAGAACGAGAAACGGCCGAGAACATCATCACAAGCAACTAGGACCGAGAATGATAGAGCCGAGAACTCAGAGATCATGTTTAACCGAGAACAGTTATTCTTAAAAATTTCTCAGTGCACTTTGAAAAAATAACCCGATGCATGTGAAAACGATTTGTTTAGACACGAATAGATTTGAGGTAAAAACAAAATAAACAGAAAATTAAGAGTAAAATAAAATAAACTAAAACATAATTTACCTGTCCAGTCTTTAGAAAATCAACATATTTTGGGATCAAATTTCAGCTATTTAAAACGAACCACCTTTTATGAAAAGATC
Source organism: Bidens hawaiensis (assembly GCF_021521415.1). Classification (NCBI taxonomy): domain Eukaryota; kingdom Viridiplantae; phylum Streptophyta; class Magnoliopsida; order Asterales; family Asteraceae; genus Bidens; species Bidens hawaiensis. The sequence continues at coordinate 207,522 of NW_027491844.1, read as the reverse complement.
CGAACATGAGATCATATTGATTAAGGTACGTTCACAATGATTCATTTTCAGCATTATTGTGACATAGTGAAAAGGTTGATAGCTGGTAATTTTCATGATTTTCATTGCATTAGTGATATGATTAGATTCGATTAGGCATAAGACTTACATGGACATCACTTATGGACCTCTGATGCCCCTTATCTATTCTCAAGGCGTATTTGGCTTTCCCCAGATCACCCCAATTTGACTCCAACCCCCTAGTACTTGATCAAAATACTTTTCTCTATACAAAATGATTTTAAGCTTTAAGGTTGAATGTTGGACTTACATGCCATCGGAAGTTACAAGCCTTACATTCAGGATGTTTAGGACTTATTTGAGTGCTCCACCCCTGTAGTTCCCTGGGACCCCTTTAAGCTTTTAGAAAACAATTTTAATGACAAATTATAATAATATTTTTTTTGACACAAATATGAAATGTAATCTTTTTGGCGATCAAGATACTAACGGGCTCGTGTATGACTGGGTAATTGCTTTTCTGCCTATCATTCGGAGAGATGTATCTAGGGACATGCAAATATCTTCAAAATGACTCTCCACAATAAGTTTAGCAAATTTAGTTTATATCACTTCAAACTTTTAATTATCTTGAAAATCTTCCACACACATCAATAACTAATCAAAAGCCTTTTTTTTAGCCTAATAACTTCACACGTTAGGCATTCAAAATCAATTTATCTATCATTTCTCAAAGGTTGGATCAATTTTCATTTAAAAAATACTTTAAGCTATCTGAAAAGCTTTTAGCTGAATAATAATATCATTTCCCATAAGACAGTTTGAAATTCGATCACCCCGGTCAGTCTTAGGTTTCAGGTAAATGGCTACCCCGTATGTCCACAAGTGGTTAACAGGACCAAACACATATGAAAATACATGTCCTTCCAACTTAGAGTTACCGACATAATTTTAAGTGAAAGAGTTCAAAACACAAACCAGATCACAATCGCCCCAGATGCTTTCAGTTTAGATAAATGGCTATCCTCTGTGACTCTACAAGTAGATCACCGGACCAAACATATACAAGTATATGTTCTTCAAACTTAAGCAACCGACATAATTTTAAGCGAGAGTGATTTTTACACACACATACTATTTTTGGTTTTTTGATTTTTCTCCCCCCTAAATTTGTACAAATTAAGAAAATATGTACAAGTTTACACTCAAAAAGACTCAATCTTCGAAACGAAGCATTTTAAGAAAACTCACAAGCACATTAAACTTGGCTGTTCCGACCAGTTTTGTAAATAAGTCCGCCACATTATTATCGGTGTGAACTTGTTCAAGATGAATCAATTTTCGGTCATAACAGTTATGAATAAATTGAATTTTAATATCGATGTGCTTGGTTTTCGAATGTTGAACTGGATTCTTAACAATTGCAATGGCAGCATCATTATCACAAAAGATGGGAGTATCAAGAAATTCCAAACCGTAATCCAGCAGTTGATTTTGCATCTAGATAACTTGAGAACAGGAAGCTGATGCAGCAACATACTCCGCCTCAGCGATCGAAGTGGACACCGTTTGTTGTTTCTTACACTGCCATGAAATGAGACGATCTCCTAAGAACTGGCAGCCGGCAGATGTGGATTTCCTGTCAATGTCATCTCCACCATAATTGCTATCAACAAAAGTATAAAGATCAAATTCTGATTGTTTGGGATACCAAAGACCTAACTTTGGTTGTCCCTTCAGATATCTCAAAATACGTTTAACAGCAATTAAATGAGAGTTTAGGATTAGCCTGGAAACGAGCACACTGACAGACTGCAAACATGATATCGGGTCGGCTGGAGGTGAGGTACATTAGAGACCCGATCATTGATCGATAGTATGTTTGATCTACGGGACTCCCTTCCGGATCAGATGACTGTAAAGGCCTTTCCACCATGGGAGTGTTAGCACTCTTGGAGTCTTGAAACTCAAACTTTGCGAGCATATCCTCAACATACTTCCCTTGATGCAGTAAGACTCCTGCCGAGCTTTGGCGAACCTGTAATCCCAGAAATGTTGTCATTTCACCCAGCGAACTCATCTCAAATCGTTTCTTCATTACTTCTTCAAACTCCGCGCACAACTCAGCACTGGTAGATCTGGACTAAGATCAAATCTTTTTCGACAATTTTGCGGAACAGGGTTTGATCAATGGTTCCTCGCTTGTAGCCATGACTAAAAGATGTGCTGTCAATGTAGCATACCATTCTCGAGGAGCCTGATGAAGCCCATACGATGCCTTGTCTAACTTTTAACCATGATTTGGCTTCTTGGAATCAATAAAACCCGGTGGCTGTTCCACATATATCTCTTCCTTGACCTCGCCGTACAGAATTGCAGTCTTAACGTCCATTTGATACACTGTGAACCCCATAAATGAAGCTTAGGCCAGAAAAATTCTGATGGCTTCAAGTCTAGCCACTGGAGCATAAACCTCAGTGTAATCCAACCCTTCAACTTGACGAAACCCATGAACTACCAATCGAGCTTTGTTTCGAACAATAACCCTGGTGTCATCTTGCTTGTTTTGGAACACCCATCTCGTATCAAGTGCTTTCTTTCCCTTCGGTAACTCAACCAATCCACAAACTTTCAACTTGTCAAACTTATTTAACTCTTCATGCATAACGTCTACCCAACTGGGTTCCTGGAAGGCCATGTCTACTGTCTTTGGCTCTATATGAGATATGAAACAGGAAAATAAGAAACTCTTTATATTTCCAGTCTGACTTATGGTGGACACACCCGTTTCAAGAGGACCTATGACGTTCTCAATTGGATGATCTTTCTGAATTCTTGAAGGAAGTAATTGATCGAAAAAATCACTGGTAGAATTCAGGTTTGAAAAATTCACGTCAATGTCAACAAGGGGGTTCTTCCATCCGGAGGTCGTTATGCTATGTGAATACGAAGTGCTGGTGACATATTCATTTGGAATGACATCGGGAAATAGTGTGCTCCTGAAAATATGATGAATAGGACTCTCCCCCTCAACTGTCGCGGTATCTTCAGACAGACTTTGTGAATATTCATTTTCTGGAACTGCTTTCGGCTGAGAGACGGATGCGGGTTTGTCTTCATTAACTGGTTCTGGGGCATCATCATCCAGAAGTGGAGAGATGTGGGATACTGCATGTGAGTCATCTTTCTCAGCATCCACTGTTGTGCTGCCTGAAGGTTCTGTATTGATGACGGGAAGCACACTGAACGGTTTGAAGAGTTCATTATAATCGAATAACCAGTCCGGACCAACACAAGCATCAGTCTCGTTTTCTTCCAACCAACTAACATCATAAGATTCTAGAATCTGTTAGGTAGACTTGTTGTAGACCCTGTAAGCAGTATGGCCCGCATAACCAACAAAGTAGCAATCATCAGCATTGGCCCCAAATTTCGGAGTAGACTCGAGGTTCAGTAGAGTGCATGGGCAGCCAAAAGCCTTGAAGTGCGCGACAGTAGGCTTATGTCCATAAACAATCTCATAAGGAGTCTTCATTTGTGATTTGTTGATTATCACCCGATTCTGAACATAACAGGCCGTATTAATAGCTTCTGCCCAGAAAAATAATGGTAGCTTAGAATCACACAACATCGTCCTTGCCGCTTCAATAAGAGTTCGGTTTCTTCTTTCAGCCACATCATTTTGTTGTGGTGTCCGTGCTGAACTATATTGACGAAGCACTCCCCTCTCTGAACAGAAATAATTTAATGATGCATTCTTGAATTCTGTACCATTATCACCATGTATTCCTTTCAGCTTCAAGTTCAGTTGGTTCTCCATGAGCACTATAAACCTTTTTATCAAATCTGCAGTTTCACTCTTATTCGACAAGAAAAACACCCAAGTAAAACGTGAGTAGTCATCAGTAATAACAAGACAACAAGAGCTGCGTGAAAGACTCAAAACATGCACTAGACCAAAGAGATCCATATGTAGCAATTGAAAAACTGATGAGATGGTGTTGATCAATTTTGGTTTATGAGTTTTTCGATGATGTTTACCCAAGGCACAAGCCACACATTTTTCAATAGTAACAAAATCTTTAATGGGCAAGCCACGAACCAAATCAGTTTTAGCAAGACGATTTAAATTTTTCGTATTAGCATGACCAAGACAACGATGCCAAAGCATAGCATTGTGTTCCGACACTTTTGAAAACAAGCATGTTATTTCATCAGGAACATTTTTGTTCATGTTGATCACATAAGCATTATCTTTTCGTTGTGATCGAACAAGAATCCAGTCTTCGGGTATAATGATACCAGGTTTTAAAATCAAACATTCTTTCTTAGTAAAGTGAGTTGAAAACACTTTGTCACGGATTTGTGACACGCTCAGCAAACTGTGCTTCACTTCAGGAACGAAATTAACATTTTCAAATTTTAGAACACCATTACTTACAGTACCCTTCTGTGTTATCTTTCCCTTTTCTCCTCCCGCGAAGGACACATACCCACCGTTAAAGGTTTGAATGTAGTGTAGTTGGGAAATGTCTCCTGTCATGTGCCTGGAACAACCACTATCAACATACCAAGGTCTGATGATATTCCTCCATAGCTGTCCCTGCATAAAGCGTGGAATTAGTTAGATTTTGGTACCCAGTCCATAGTTACACCGGGTGACCCTGATGCATTTAAAGTTTTCACGGGTTGCCATGACATGTCCCTTTTATCATCAAACGTGGATTTTTTAGATTTCTTTGCCGGAGATTTAGACAACCATTTGTGTCTACCATTGTATGATTTGGTACCTGGTTTTCGTAGCCTCCGGTGTTTTGGGGTTGGAATAAGACAAGGTTGTCTTTTCCACCCGTTTTGGCTTAGAATTTGTGTTCGCTTTTGAAGCCGAAACACTTTTTCTAACCTTTTTTTAAAACATGTTAGGCTTGGTCTGATGAGAACTAAACCTGCCAGATTTGTTTCGGTTCCAATCATCGTAAGAGGGATTAGCCGGATAATGCCTGAATCTTTGCCTGTATGAATTGTGAGGCATATAGGGCATATTGCTCTGATAAAATCCATAATATGGAACATATGAACGATGTTGACAATTTCTGGCAATATGACTAGGAGTGCCACAATTAAAACAAGTTTGACGTTTTATGTAGAAATCATTTTGGGCAACTCCTCGTCTAGACTGGTTGTGTGGACCAGTTTGCTGAAAATTGCGATGGCCCCTTTTTTCATTATTCACATTGTTCAGCTTATCACCTTGTTTGTCATTAGAGCATCCCCCTTTAACAAATTTAGGTGGTAAGTATTTGTTGGATTTTGAATTTTATTTGAAACCACATTGTCAGAATTCAAACTGTTAACCGAATCAATCACACAAAAATCCTTTCTCTTTAAAACAGAGCCCACACAAACGGTCGGAATAACAGAATTTAAAACAGGCAGTTTTAAAGGAACATCAGAAACAATGTCATTATTAAATTCAAAACAAGGATCGTCGTCCTCATCAGTCCATTCCCTGACAGTTACTTTTTCTGCACATGAAGCAAACACGTTAGATTCGTTCACTCCTGAAGTGGATGCATTCACATGTTCAGATTTGTCATTCTTATCATGTATACCATACTTCATGTCCTGTACCTTTTCTTCCTGTTCTTTGGTGACAGGAAGTTGAACATAGTTGTCATTGTAAGGTGGGGGTACCTAACTATACCCTAATCCCTCACCTTCCTTTTCCTTCCACCATAATTGATTATCAATCATTGAATTTACTACTTTACTGGAGCCCTCGAATTTTTTAAAATCAAGTTCAGCCTTTTCAAATTTAGCATTTAAGTTCAAAATTTCCAATTTGGAGGCTTCCAGTTTAGCAGTTAATTCAGCAATTTCCTGCTTGGCATCTAGGTGGTGACAACACTTATGCTGAATTCAGATTTAAGCTTAGAAAGATCCTTTTGATTTGCTTCTATTTTAGCTAAGAAGGATTAATCATTTTTCTTAAGTTTAAAGTTCTCTGATTTTACTCTTTCCATGTCTCTAAGCAAGTTATCATTGTGGAGTTTGTATAAATTAATTTTATCAACACAATCTGGAGAACATGGTTGAAAGCTTACCTCAGATGAGCTGGGGGAAGTGAAAGCCATGAATGTGAATTGAAGTTCCTTGATTTGCTCATCAGCAGCATTTTCTTCCTTAGCATCCTCAACGTGAACATAATTGGCTGTCTGATTGTCAATGTTGAGAGCAGCTATCTAATTATCCCAAGAAAATTGTTGGGCAACCAACCCTCTTTCACCATTTTTTGAGCTCTCCCCAACTTCTCCTCTAACATTTCCCACTGGAACCAGCGCTCTTTCGGTGTTTCCTTCTTTTGCTGGGTTGGTACATTCACGAGCAAAATGACCTGGCTCGTGACAGTTGTAGCATCTCAGAGTATTCTTGTTAAAACCCACCTTCTGGTTGTTTGGCGTATTCCAATTGTTCCTTCCCATTCTCTTAGTGAACTTATTGGCCCGAAACACTGCCATGGCGATTTGCCAAGCGATATCCATTTCTTCAACATCATCTGGATGGATTTGATCAAGCTCAGCAGCAACAACAGGTTGGACCAAATCTCCAGCCAGGAATGCATTGTAGCAGTTCATGAATCCCGCCATTAAAGCTATGTTCTCTTTAGTTTCCTTTGAGATGGAGGGAATCTAACTGGAAATCTGATTTGAAGCAGCACCGGACGATTGAGGTTGACCACTTTGAGCAGGTTTAGTGAAGAAAACTGGAGTTGGTTGAGATGGGATGGAAGACGGTTGGCTCTGAGTGGACTTAAACATCTGAAAGTTTCCTTGAGGCGGAAGCTGCTGAGTGGCCTTAAACATTGAAAAGGTGTCTTGTGAGATGAGGGCATTGTTGGGAGCGACGTTGTAACCAGCAGTACTGTAGGAGTTTGCATGGTTTATTGCACGTTGCTTGTCATCCATGTCACAAGCCTTAGTGGTGGCCATCATCTCCGAGATAGACATTCTGTTGAGATCTTTTGTCTTCTTGATAACCGTAACATTCATATCCCAGCTTTTGGGCAATGAGTTCACCAACTTGTTGTTTATTTCAAATGTTGCCAAATAGATGCTTGCGGATCTTATCTCAGTCACAAGAGCTATGAATCTTTGAAGTTGTGTTTCCAACGATTCTCCTAACACATGATTGAACATATTAAATTTCTGTCGCAACAGATCTTGGCGACTTCTCTTCATGTCTTCATTTCCTTCATACACCTCAACGCCTCCCACAGTTCCTTAGCAGATTGAAGTTCTCTAAAACTTAAAGCAATCTCAGGTGAGAGAACCATAGTTAAGGTTGATAGGGCCCTTTCATCTTCTTCAACTTTAGCAAAATCATCATCATCATACTGTGCAACAGGCTTCACAACAACTTCTGTTGAATTCTCACGTTGATACGTGATGACTTGGGATCCTTTAACGATGCTTCTCCAGATCTTAGCATCCTTCATCTTAACATACTTCTCGAATCGAAATTTCCACTCACTGAACCCCTCATGAGATAATAGACGAGGTACACGAGTGGTTGTCCCCATTATAGAATCCAGTTCTCGATGAAGTAGAGCATTTGATGATGCATTGGTATTGGTTAACTGTTCCATTTAATTTTAAGGTTAAATTGTCAATCAGGTCCAACTAAGTTCACGAATCGGTTGTGACCGAAAGCAGGCTGTAACCGAATATTACGAATGTTGACCGAAAACTGTAGGATTTGACCGAAGACTGCAAGACTAAACCGAGAACAATATTCCTTGGCCGAAAACACTGATCTTAAGCGGAAAACCCTTTTTTAACGGCCGAGAACCCTTAAAACAAGTTAAGAGCCAATTTCCTTGGCCGAAAACACTACTCTTTAGCCGAAAACCCTTGTTTAGGAGCCGAGAACTACCAAAAACACCCGAGAACTGAATTATTGATTAAGATTTGCAACCAACTGAATCCCGATAATTACGGGATTCAAATTTGTTTCCAGATTCAACAAATCTCTAACCAAGAATAACCTTCTTCCTCTTCTCCGATTAGAAAACTCGCCGGAAAACAACAAAACCACCAAACGAATAGATCTTGAATCCGTTGATATCACAATAACGAGCCTGAATAGGTCTAAGGCTCTGATACCAATTGTAAGTCCCGTGGAAGGATCTGTCAATATGATATCAACTGATCTCGATGTTGGTGTGGAAATCCAACACAAGACGAATCAAGAATAATTATAATAGAACACACAATACCAAGAATTGCTTCAAAACACACGTTAATATTAAATGTCGGGTGCTTAAGCACTATGTTTACAATAGTCGTCCATGAAACTAGACGGCCAAGCTCACACACAAATAAACAACTTTAACCCTATACAATGCATTCTATATATATAGGGAACTAACCACTCAAGCCCAAATCTAACCAAAAGCCCACCGAGAACCATAGAGTTCTCGGTTCACATGTATACCCGACTTAAGCCCAAAATACAAGCATAAACCACAAATATAGCCCAACACATAGGGATTATCTAGCTCGTGGTGAATACGTGTCTTGTGTCAGGTGAGTTCATGATGCCCCCTTTTTACTCTTTTAAGATTTTGGGCTAGCATGCACACCTAAGCGATTTTGCTAGATGAATTGTTTAAAATTATTTTGGATGGGCTTACTTGTATAGGGTATGCCTTGAGATGATATTATCGTATGTATGTATGTATTATTGTATGGCCAATATTTGGCGATGTTTGTAGTCGTTATCAACTACGGATGTTACGTATATCTACTTTGTGTTTGCATACGTTGGATGAGATGTTACGTGTTTGGGTTGTACGTGTGCTCGACCCTGATGTTATTACTTGGATGAAGTATATGTAGGTATATAATTATAAGGATGTTTATATATAATTATAAGGATGTTTATATATAATTATATGTATGTTCATATATACTTACAAGGATGTTTATATATAATTATAAGTATGTTCATATATACTTATAAGGATGTTTATATATAATTATAAGGATATTTATATATAATTATAAGTATGTTCATATATACTTACAAGGATGCTTATAGATAATTATAAGGATGTTCATGTATGATTATAAGGATGTTTATATACATATACAAGGATGATTACTTATTATTGATGATGGCCTAACTGTTGTAACCCGTTTTATTTTTAAAACTCTTGGAATGATTATGACTATTATTATTTTAGATGTCAATTATTAAAACTTGAACTCACCCAGCTCAAGCTGACTTTGTGTGCATGTTAGTGTGAGTTTCAGGTTAGAAGGATTATGCATTTCCGCTTGGACGTGCACGAGGCTACTTGGACGGCGGAGGGCATACTTAGTCGGAAGTTTTAATGATGAACACTTTTCTTTTAAAGTTTTATTAAATACATTGATGTTTGGTTTTGGGCATAATTCCTGGATTTTGGGAACTTGTTTTAATAATTATGATTTTTCGCTGAATTATACTCTGAAATGGTTTTCGAAATGAAATGAATTGTGTTAGGTTTAAGAATTTTGTAAGTTTCGTGTATGATCACCAACTGTAGGATTCTCGGGATTCGGGGTCTTACAAGTTGGTATCAGAGCCATGGTTCGAGTGATCCGAGCATCCCCGAATGCTTGGACTCGAACTGTAAGGGAAAAGACTAGTATGCCCACCACGAGTAGCTGCACGCCAAGAGATAACTTTATATTATTTAGTCATTCCTTTGAATTTTAAAGTTCGAGTATGTGATTAATTGTTTAAGTGTTAGATAGAATGCTAATGTGGTTAGGGGCAGGGGTTCTTAGGACGGGCCGGTGAAGTAAACGACTAATAACACTTGATCAACGTTATTAGCAGTTTACCCTTACCTTCCATATTCTAAATACCACTTGTGTCTGACTATGTTAGGGTTCCGTCTTTGTAGGGATAGGATTTGGCTAACTCTCGAGTCGTTAGCGTTAAAGTTCATCTTATTCCCTAAATTCTCCTATTCGTTTCCCATCCTCTCGAACGCTTTGCGTGTAATTGTTTTGCTGAGGCGTAGCATGCTGTCACTCTGGGTTCCTTGGTACTTGACCGCTTAAATTCCTCGCTCCTTCAAGAATGTATGTGCAACTGTTTAGCTAAGTAGGAGGGTAAGGTTATCCCAGATACCTTTTTACTTGATGGATTACAAGCTTTGGTCTTATTTGATTCGGGAGCCAGTAGAAGTTTTGTGTCTACCGCTTTCTGTTCCTCGTTGAATAAATCACCCAAGCACGTAGTCAATGTGTTTGAGGTTGAGGTCGCCGTAGGAAAGTCCGTTTCCGTGTCTAGGGCTATTCAGGGTTATTCCATCGAGTTGTCTGGGTATAGATTTTCGGTACGGTTGTACTTGATGTCGTTTGGTAGTTTCGATGTGGTGCTTGGTTTGGATTGGCTCGCAAGTGTTGATGCTCAGATCGTTTGTGGTCAGAAACTTGTACGTCTAAGGGCCCCGGATGGGACCCAAATTACGGTCTTCGGTGATCGGAATGGTGCGACGCCACATATCATATCTATGCTTAAGGTGGGAAAACTGATGCAGCGGGGGTGCGGGGCGTATCTGATGTATGCTATAAATGTGAAAACCGCGGTGGCTACCGTCAGTGATGTTCCCATTGTTCGGGATTTCCCAGATGTATTTCCAGATGATTCGTCAGATGTGCCGCCGGATCGCGAGGTCGAGTTCCAGATAGACCTTGTGCCGGGCGCAAAACCCGTTGCTCGAGCCCCTTACCATCTGGCACCGAATGAAATGAAAGAACTTATGGCTCAATTGGAAGACTTGCTCGACAAGGGCTTCATTCGACCGAGCATCTCACCTTGGGGTGCCCCGGTCCTGTTCGTTAGGAAGAAGGACGGTAGCGTGCGGATGTACATTGACTACCGTGAATTGAATAAACTCACTGTCAAAAATCAGTACCCTCTACCAAGGATCGACGACTTATTTGATCAGCTCCAAGGAGCTAGTTGGTTCTCGAAGATCGACCTTAGGTCCGGGTATCATCAGTTGAAAATTCAAGAGGAAGATATCCCTAAGACTACCTTCCGCACTCGTTATGGGCATTATGAATTCCTCGTGATGTCTTTCGGTTTGACCAATGCACCGGCGTTCATGGATCTTATGAACCCGGTGTGTAGGCCGATGCTCGATCGTTTGGTTATTGTGTTCATCGACGACATTCTTGTGTATTCTAAAAGTGAATACGATCACGCCGGTCAACTCACGGATGTTTTGGAAGCTCTGCGAAAGAACAAGTTGTATGCGAAATTTTATAAGTGTTCTTTTTGGGTACGCGAGGTTCAGTTCTTGGGTCATGTTATTAACCCGAGTGGTATTTTGGTTGACCCTGCAAAGGTGGAAGCTGTAAATGAATGGGAATCTCCCAAGTCTCTGTCCGAAATTCATAGCTTTCTGAGCTTAGCGGGGTATTACCACCGCTTCATTCCTGACTTTTCGAAAATTGCTTCGTCATTGACCAAGTTGACCAAGAAGAGTGTTAAGTTTGTTTGGGGTACCAAGCAGGAGGAGGCTTTTCTCGAATTAAAGAACAGGTTGACACATGCGCCGATTTTAGCTTTACCCGATGGCACTGATGATCTGGTTGTTTATTCTGATGCCTCTTACCAGGGGCTTGGGTGTGTTCTGATGCAGCCGGGCCGAGTCATGGCTTATGCCTCGCGGCAGTTAAAGCCTCACGAGGCGAATTATCCTACTCACGATTTGGAGCTGGCGGCGGTTGTGTTTGCACTTAAGTTGTGGCGACATTATCTGTACGGTGTCCCTTGTGTCATCTATACAGATCATAAGAGCTTAAAGTATCTCTTCGAGCAAAAGGAATTGAATATGCGTCAGCATCGGTGACTGGAGTTGATTAAGGATTACGATTTGGAGATTATGAACCATCCCGGTAAGGCTAACGTGGTAGCTGACGCGTTGAGCCGGAAGGAGAGACCGAAACCTATTCGTGTGAAATCTTACTAGCTTATTCTTAAACCCGATATTTTGAAACAGATAGTCAACGTTCAGAACGAAGCCTTACAGGTGGAATGGATTATGTCAGAGCGTAATTGGGGAACCTATTGTGTTTGAGGATGGGGATCGGGTTATGTTGAAAGTTTCTCCTTGAAGGGTATTATTCGTTTTCGTAAGAGGGGGAAGCTTAGTCCGAGGTTTATTGGTCCGTTCCGTATATTTTCCCGTGTTGGTGAGGTAGCGTATAGGTTGGAATTTCCCAAGGAGCTCGCGGGGATTCATCCTACTTTTTACGTGTCCCATTTGAGGAAATGTTTTGCAGATGAGGAGGCCCATGTGCCTCTTGATGACATTGAGCTTGATAGTAAATTGAACTACGTTGAAGAACCGGTTGCTATACTTAATCGTCAGGAAAGGCGTTTGAGGAATAAGGTGGTTAGGCAAGTGAAGGTGCAGTGAAGGCACCGTAGGGGTTCCGAGGCTACTTGGAAGTCCGAAGGCGAGATGATGAAACTTTATCCACAGTTGTTCCTGTCGTATCGGGATTCGGGGACGAATCCCATTGTAAAAGGGGTGGACTTGTAACACCCGTTAATTTTTCGATTCAAAGGGTTTAAGCTTGTAGAGTATGCATATTCCTCGGGATTTAACCGACATTTCTCGGAAACCTTTTCGTCATACCGGTACGTTAAGTTATTTAAACTTTCCTTTCATGTTGCCATATCTCTCAAATTAGAAGGGCTAGAGTGTAACTTGTTGTTTTATATCATAAAACTAAAAACCCAAGCCCCCTCCCTTCCCTATTCCCGATCGGACAAGAGAGCAGCCAAGGAGCTGCGATTTTTCTTTTTTTGCAGCCAAGGTGTGATCATAAAACTTCAATTGAAGGCTATTTCTATGTCCCTACAAGTCTTTTACACCTTAGTTGATCATATTAACGCGCTTATTGGTCGTTAGGGTTGAGTTTTGGTTATAACGATTTCTGACAGATTCGTACTCGATTATTGTTTGGTCTGTAACTCGATGAAAATATATTGTTTTTGATCGATTCTTGTTTCTATGATGTTCTACTTTGAGTCTAGTTTCCAGAAAGGTATAATATGTAATTTTTAGACGAGATTTGAATGCTTTTCATGATTTTATAAGATCGAGTATCAAAACTGATGCGGGATGACGGATTCTGGTCTGTCTTCCCGACGTCATAACCCTTTTTCGACAAGACTAAATTGGTTGGTTCTACTTCTGGAAGTTAGTATTTTGAGTTAGGAACCAAACCCAATTGGAATCATTTAATTTGGCTGGGTAATGATTTTTATAAAAATAAAACCATTTTGTTGCGCACTGAAATGGTTGCACATACCTTTCTGTGTTGGAGGAATTTTTTTGATTTTTGTGTCCACTAGAAAAATATAATAAAAATATTTTTATAAACCTAAGACATTTAATAAAGTCTGGTAAAAATTTGATAAGTTATTTCAAAGGTTATCCTATGTAATTAAATGCATCTTCGCATGCTAAAATCTGCACGTTTTCCTTGTTATTGATCGATAAGTTCGTTTTAGGCTTAACCGGTGGATGTTCTATTGTGTTCTTGTCGGGGCTGTTTGAAGTGAGTTTTTGCACCAAAATCTTCCTAGGTATGTCCCATATATCATACTTTAAAATCATGTTCATTGGTGTTCGTTAGATTGGTCAACTAGTTGTAGTTTGATTGTTAGTGTTCGGTTGACTAGAATTGTAGTTTTATGCGTTTAACGCGAGGGTCGAAGTGATTAACGACAATTTCAGCTCGGGAGAACTTGGTTTGATGTACGGGCTGTTGGATAATCATTTTTATAAGTTATGGGTCTGAATTGGTTGTCGGTTGCTCAAACGGGTCGGTACAACGCGCAATTGCGTTTATTGAATAGTTGGTGCGTTGTACTTGCGAGTTACCGACCCATTTGACTCGTGTAGCGTCGTGTGGACTTGTTGGATGTGATTTTATCATTTTGGGTCCACATGTGGCTGAGTTGGATGTTAATGGCCTAAACGACTCTTAGACGCGCGTGTTAGTGTCACCTAGTGCTTCAGGGGGTAAATTGGGAATTCTTTATTCCCGGGAGTATCTAAGGGTCGTGTTGGTGAATGTAAGGCCCCGGGGGCTGTTATGATTGAGTTTGATGAGGTGTAGGTTTTAGGTAACTCGAACCATGTTAGAACATCTCGTAGGATAAACGAGTCCGTTCGATGTCATTTGTAATGTTTGTATGTAAACCGACAGGTGTTTGAGTTTTTGGATTACTTAGGGATTATCTAGCTCGTGGTGAATACGTGTCTTGTGTCAGGTGAGTTCATGATGCCCCCTTTTTACTCTTTTAAGATTTTGGGCTAGCATGCACACCTAAGCGATTTTGCTTGATGAATTGTTTAAAATTATTTTGGATGGGCTTACTTGTATAGGGTATGCCTTGAGATGATATTATCGTATGTATGTATGTATTATTGTATGGCCAATATTTGGCGATGTTTGTAGTCGTTATCGACTACGGATGTTACGTATATCTACTTTGTGTTTGCATACGTTGGATGAGATGTTACGTGTTTGGGTTGTACGTGTGCTCGACCCTGATGTTATTACTTGGATGAAGTATATGTAGGTATATAATTATAAGGATGTTTATATATAATTATAAGGATGTTTATATATAATTATAAGTATGTTCATATATACTTACAAGGATGTTTATATATAATTATAAGTATGTCATATATACTTATAAGGATGTTTATATATAATTATAAGGATATTTATATATAATTATAAGTATGTTCATATATACTTACAAGGATGTTTATATATAATTATAAGGATGTTCATATATGATTATAAGGATGTTTATATACATATACAAGGATGATTACTTATTATTGATGATGGCCTAACTGTTGTAACCCGTTTTATTTTTAAAACTCTTGGAATGATTATGACTATTATTATTTTAGATGTCAATTATTAAAACTTGAACTCACTCAGCTCAAGCTGACTTTGTGTGCATGTTAGTGTGAGTTTCAGGTTAGGAGGAGTATGCGTTTCCGCTTGGACGTGCACGAGGCTACTTGGACGGTGGAGGGCATACTTAGTTGGAAGTTTTAATGATGAACACTTTTCTTTTAAAGTTTTATTAAATACATTGAAGTTTGGTTTTGGGCATAATTCCCGGGTTTTGGGAACTTGTTTTAATAATTATGATTTTGCGCTGAATTATACTCTGAAATGGTTTCGAAATGAAATGAATTGTTTTGGGTTTAAGAATTTTGTAAGTTTCGTGTATGATCACCAACTATAGGATTCCTGGGATTCGGGGTCTTACAAAGAAGAAGAAGAAGAAGAAGAAGAAGAACAGAGAAAAAAGATACCTGAACTCCTGGTTGAAGATGGGGATGAATAATACTTGGGGATAGTAAATATAGGTAATTATCCTTACATTTTAGATGGGGTGGTTATTTGCTTAGGGATTTGATCCAAGTCTTTTCAAATTAACTGGCTGACGTCATTCGGATAAGAATAAAGAAAAAATATTACCGTTGTAAGTATGGTTTACAGCTGGCATATTGGGGACAATTGTTGTGGGTCAAATTCTCAGCTAGGATCCTGACTGGTATCCATCCTGACAATCGGGATCCTCAACGGGTTTGGAATCCTAAGCCCTATTATGTGTAAATTAACTAATATACTTGCAGGATATTCTTTGGTTAACAACCTGGAGCGGCTAATGGACTAAGTCTCGCTAGTATTTCAGAGTTCCAGTTGAAAAGCACATCGAAGTCGGTCTATAATGGTCATATGAGTGCAGCTCAAGTGAGACCTAGTAAATAGGCTAGTTTTTAGGATATTTGTTAAAATTTCTTCCTATAAAAGGAGGCTGATTGAGAACGTTAAGGACACTTCATTCTACACTCACTACAAAACATTTGTACTCAGCTATTGTTCTCAAGCAGTTCTCGAGCTGTAACTTTAACATCCGGCCCCTCGCACCACCAATATTGTCCGCTTTTCCCACGAAGAGCTCACGGATTTGTTTTTGGTTGCCCAGGTGGAGACTTCCCAGGAGGTCACCCATCCTGCTACTACTCCCACTTGAGCACGCTTAACTGTGGAGCTCTTCTCTCGTCCACTACCATTAAGCCCAAAACGCGTTGGTGATTTAAGAGGCGGGGCATTTACTTATGAACCAAGGATCTCTCCTGTCCACGGCCGATGTGGGATTTGTCCAAGGTGTTACAAACACCTCCCCCCTCCTTTTGGATTCATCGTCCTTAATGAGGTTTACCCTACCATCCAATCCAAGATGTGGGATTCGCCTAAGGTGTATCTCGCGACACCCCCGGGGACTCACCATATCTGATGAGGTTTGCCCCACCACCCCGAACGGCACAAGAGTGGATCTGATACCACTTGTAACATCCGACCCCTCACACCACCATTATTGTCCGCTTTACGCATGAAGAGCTCACAGATTTGTTTTTGGTTACCCAGGTGGAGACTTCCCAGGAGGTCACCCATCCTGCTACTACTCCCACCTAAGAATGCTTAACTGTGGAGCTCTTCTCTCGTCCACTACCATTAAGCCCAAAACGCGTTGGTGATTTAAGAGGCGGCGCATTTACTTATGAACCAAGGATCTCTCCTGTCCACGACCGATGTGGGATTTATCTAGTGTGTTACAGTAACTGATTCTTTTTATCAATAAATTGAGGTAGGGGATAGTTTTCCCCTCCCGAGGTATTTTTCCGACGATCCTCACCGGGATCCTAGGTTTTACCTTGCTATATCGTTGCGTCACCATTTACATTTGCTGCATTTACTTAGTTTATTATTGAGAAACACACTACCTCACTTTACTAAGTTGTTCAATTATTACTTTGTTAATTTTTGACCAAATCGTATATATGGAGAGGATCAAGAGAAACTCATTCTTAGAGAGAAAACTTAAAAAATCCAAAAGAATTATTTTTAATTAAAAATTATTTTTAAATATCTGTTTTTGCCATTATTCTTATATTTTGTTACCCTTCACTTAAAAAAATAAAAAAAAATAATTAAAAAAACATTGTGATTCACATATGTATTACTGTGCGATACTGTTTTATTACACATGTGTATTACTATGTATTTTTTGTTCAATAACGTAGCGTCCTCGTTTCGATAAATAAATAAATAAAGTATTTCGGTTTATTTTAGTTATCGTATCGTGTGGCGTCATTTAAATTAATTAAATATTATATAGAGTATGGATAAGATTAAGAGGAGTTATTATACTTGAGAGTGATTATGGGCCTAAAAGCTTTTGGGTTTTGCCTATTTAAAACCCTTAAACCCTAATTCTAACCTTATCCTCATCATTTCACCATCATCCTCCCAATCATTGTCACACATATCCATACACACACAACAAAAACCTTCTGTACTCCAAACATTCCAAATCCAACCATCCATCCTAGATCTAGTTCAACCACACCAAAACATAAACAATATATATTCATTTTCATTTCATTTTCTTGTTAAGATTAATAACAAACAAAATTGGAAAGCTCATAACAAAACGAGCCGATACGAATAAACCCTAAGCGAACCAAATAGGGAAGACTAGTCCTCGGTTTACGAATGTAACTCGAATCCGTATGAAAAATATGCTGAGGAAATGAAACCTGAATCCCGAACAGCTCTGTAACCATAACCTCGAACCCAGACCCGGCATGGACCCAAACCCTATACAGTAGAACCTTAGGAATCCTTCAGTTGGTTCATCACCCCCGCAAGATCCAAACCCAAGTTGGAACCCGAATTGACTCGGGTGGGTCTCGAAATTCAAACCCAATCTACTCCCCATCCCTGGTGTTGGTCACGAATGGCTCGAGTTCCGGCGGAGTCAGCTAATTGAACCGGATCCAAACCCAAACTGAACCTGTATGTGAATTGACGAAACCCCATGCGAGTTGATCTAAGAAAAAGAAACCAATCGCGTGAATGGTTTGGGTATGCGAATCGTCCGGAAGCGAATAGTTCTCCATTCGCACGCCAAGCAAATGGTTCTCTATTCACACGCCAAGCGAATGGTTCTTTATTAACACACCATGCGAATGGTTCTCTATTTGCACGCCTTGTGAATTGTTTAGATTGAAGCGATTCTGTGCGAATCGATTTGAGGCAACCCAAAACCTTGTGCGAAGTAAGCTTCAGGCGACGCGAAAAACATCGATTACCCTAGGGAAGCCCATTGGACCTCCATGGTGGCCGGAGGAGGGAAAGCTGGAAGTGGCCGGTAATGGTAGAGGATGGAGGCGGCGGTGGTGCTGCTGTAAACAAGAAGGAGAAAGAAGGAAAGGGGGTAGGGTGGGGTAGGGCTAGTTCATGGTTATAAATGAAATGGGCTAGGGTAGTTTGGTAAATAGCAATATCTTATACTAATAATAATAATAATAATAATAATAATAATAATAATAATAATAATAATAATAATAATAATATAATATTAATAAAGAGTATGAAGACTTAAACAAACACCTGAACCCGAGACCCGACTCGTCTAGAAAACGTAACCCGCTTTATGTTAAACCAACGATTTATGGGACCCGTTCAGTAACACTTGAACATAAAAGCTCGTTACATCAACGAAGAAATTGTAAAGAATGTAGGATCCAAAAGTAACGTGTAAAATTTATAAATAAATATAATATAATAATAAAGAACAAAGATGAGGACTTAAGACAAGTTAAGAACGTGGGTTGAGAATAATGAAACAAGCATAATAAATGTATATGTATAAAAATAATACATAATGTTAAGTATATAAAATTAATATGAACGGTTAAAGAAGAATACATGTCGGTTCGGTTAACTTGAAAAGTTAACCCCGTTAACTTAAGAAATGAATAACAAGAGATTATAGAGGATTAATACGTATACATTATTAACAGTTAGTCGGGCTCAGTTGAAGAAGGGAACTACTATTAATTCGGAGAGGAATCGTCTACAGGTGAGTTCTAGCCCCTTTATCTGTGACGTTTTCCGGGGTTGTGTGCATACTCCTATGTGATAGTTAATACACTTATCCTAAGTGATAAATGTATGATATGTATATGATTGTTTATTGACTGTTATTATTAAAGGTTATATGAATGTGCGTATATAAATATAATTAATATATATGAAATTTAAAGATGTGTAAAGTATGCACGTATGCTAGGAAACGTATGAAGTAAACGTATGGACGATGGATGGGTCATGTATGGTTGTATGGTTAAGTGAGACAAAGGGACCGGACCTTATTAATATCTGGGATATAAGGGACCGGACCCTAATAATATTATCTAAGATTGTGATAGAGGGACTAGACCCTAATATATCCGAGATTGTGAAAGAAGAACCAGACCCTAATAATATCTGAGATTGTAGGGACCAGACTTTAATAATATCTGAGATTAGAGGGACCAGACCCTATTAATATCTAGGATAGAGGGACCAGACCCTTGAATAGAGCTGAGATGACCCTAATAATATCCGAGATAGTAGAAGTAGGATAGTTTACGGTATACCAAAGGAAAGTAGGAAAGGAAGTTTGGAAATAAGTATGTACGTATGTAAAGTATATATGGATGAGCAATAGCAAGTAAAGTATGAAATACGTATCTCCGGACACGTATAAGTATGAACGTGAAAGTATTGTTTGTTAGTTGATTAACTAGAACTCACTCAGCGTAGCTGACTTTTAGTATGCACACAGGTGAGTAGGATGAGATAGGTTGCTTAGAGGGATACACCTGGCGAATAAACGAAGACTGACATCGAAGAAAAGAAGAGTCACGTGTTATTTATATTCAATGTTTGAAACTTTTGATATTTCCTTTTAGACAAAGTATTTAAGTTACGTAAGAATGGTTAACTTTTATTTAGCGAAATGTTTTAATTAACTCTGATTTTCCGAATTATGTGAATAGTTATCCAACTAGCGTGAAAGTGGGGCACCCGAGGTCGGGGGCCTTACAAGTTGGTATCAGAGCTTTAGTTCGAGAGAATAAGCATCCTTCATGCTTAGACTCGAACAGAAAATGGGACGAAAAGAAGAAAGCAAGAAGATGCCAGTTAGAGAACTCCATGTGTCACTCAAGCAAGCCTAATACGTGAAGTACCTTACGTATAATGTAAGGATAAGTAAGAAATTTGTATGAACTGTTAGAGATACAATTGCTTGCTTATGTTTGATTATCTAACAGCTTTAAGTAGAATCGAGCACAAGTAGACTCATGAAAGGAAGTGTATAGGACACAGAACGTAACGTGAGCAGCTAATCCCAGCTGGCCAAGGTTATTACCTGCAGCCTTACTATCCTTGTACTAAATAGTTCCTTACGTGACGATGTTTTTGTTTTTCTGTTAGAATTCGAATGGCTGGTGCTTAGACGACTGCTGAGAGATGAGGGCGCATGGGACGCCATGGTAGGCCACGTATTAACCGAATACCCTCTGAAGAACCGATTACTGAGTCTAGTGAAGTGATGGTTGGGTAAAAGTTAGTTAATTTTATATATTAATTAGTTAATTTTAGTTAATAAATGAATGAACATTGGTACTTCAAGCGTTGTTTTGTGTTTTCAGAAACTTGGAAGTTATGGAGCTTATCGAGGATATTTACGGGCTTGGAATGAAGATTTAGAAGTGAGAGATTGGATGTGCACGCATCACGATGTAGTAAAGAGAAGAAATAAAGTATTTCGTGAGTTTTGCATCTTCGCGCGACGCGAAGACGCATGCCGGACAACTCAGCGTGACGTGAAGTTGCAATTCTTGGACCCGACTATTTTGTCCTTCGCACAACGCGAAGATGAAGCCCAAGCAACTTCCCGCGACGCGAACTGACCTAAAACCGAAAAAATCTAGGTTTTGCCTTATATAAACCCATTAACCTCACCATTCGGGATATTACGACTTCCAGAGGCAGAAGAGGTGTTCTAAGATGACTTTCAGCCATCATGAAGCTTCCGGTTCCATCATTGATCGTATGTTCATCAAGATAAGTGTTTTAATCGATATGTCGATGCTCGGTTAAGTTCCCGGGTTCATTCTAGGCTAGGGTTTGTGTATCTTAAGTTTTGTTCAGATTCAATATGCTTAAGGATTAAGAGTTTGATTGAGTTTATGCGTTGATCTTGCTTGTTTATTGCTTTGATTGTTTAAACAATTTATGTCATTTTTTAGTACTTGTTGCATCACTTGTTTGGTTGTGTTTATCAACACTTAGGGTTAGCTCTTGTGTTATTGATATAGTAATCATCGGTATTTGCAAATTAATTGGTTTTCATAACATAAACCGGTAATTGAGTAGACTAAGTTCAATTGTGTCAACAATTCGGTTAGGGTATCGTTTGTCATCACAATCAAACTATTAGGTCTAGCAACTACTGCGTAATCAAGTCAGTTGAATATGTAATTAAGATAGATGTCACATTACCTGAACCTAGAGTGAATAATTTTCTTAATATTGTTTACAAAATCTTTCTAAGTAATTGTTTAGTTTTAATTAAATCTTTTTCTAAAGACCGCTTGACATCGTTTGTCCGCCTTAGTTTATATAATTAATTTAGTAATATTAAGTTAGCACATTCCTTGAGTTCCTGTGGAGACGATCTTACTTACCCGTACTTATTATAGGTATTTAAGTCTTTAAAATTGATTGTTTGAGTAGACCGCGATAGCCTATGTCAAAATGGCGCCGTTGCCGGGGACTCAACGCGCTTAGTGCTAGTTTAGTCTAGTCTAGTTTAGTTTAAATTAGCATAATTTAGTTTAATTTTAGTTTATTTTCTTTTCTTCATTGATTTTACGCGGGGTGTGCTTGTTTACTGTGTGCAGTTAATCTTTTTAGGTTGATGCATACGATATTTTCCCGGGACAAGGAGCCATTACAGTTTGATCCTGAGATTAAGAAAGCTGCGAGAAGAAACCGAGCAAATCAAAGAAAAGGTGAAACCTCAAGGCCGAAAGTAGAAGACATGAATCATCAAGAACATAACCCATACCCAATGCCAGCGGTGTTTCAACCCGACAATCTTAACCCACCACCTCATCAAGAACAACCCATCCCACAACACATTCCACAAAACCCTCCACTCCATGACTTACCACCATTAAACCCACCAAACCCGCCACTCAATCAACATATTAACCAAAATCAAAACCGAAGAGCTCAGAGACAGTACCAGATGAGGGATGATCAGTCCATAAGGTCTGAACCGCCACACAATCGGGTCGAGTTTGAATATGAAAGGGTGCTCAAGGGGGTCGGTATTTTAGAAGACAACAACCCCCCTCCCAAACCGAACACCCGAGCTCGTTTAACCATTGAGAAACCGTCGAGCCCAAAGAAGACAAGAAATTCCCAAGTCGCAATTTCCCAAATATGAGTTTGATAATGGCGTCTCGAGGGCATTCGTTCCACCGCCCGTTCGGGGAGTTCAAAGCCACTTCATTCCACAAGTGGCCACGAACCCGCTTCCCATTGTGATCCCGGTTAGAGAAGGAAGAACATTTTCGATAAGACAAAGCAACCTGACCTGGATACCTACTTTTCATGGGAAAGCATCGAAAGAGCCATACCTACACTTGAGCAAATTTAATGCTGTTTGTGCCACCATCTCAAGTCAAGGGTTCACTGTAGATGAAGTCAAGCTAGTGGTTTTTCAGTTCAATCTCAAAGATCTAGCAAAGCAGTGGTTCTTATCCTTACCGCCAGCAAGTATTTACATGTGGCAAGATCTGGCTCAGCAGTTTTTGGATGAATATTACAAACCACAAAGAACGTCCGAGGCCCGAACTTTGATCAATAGTTTTCAGCAAGGATCGGGCGAAACATTCCATGAAGCTTTCATGAGATTCAAGAGGTTATAGAGGACTTGTCCTTATCATGGGATAGCACTGTGGGAGTTGATAAAAGCGTTTCACGGCGTGTTGTCGAGCGATTATGTGCGCAATCTTCAGTCGAGCTCAAATGGGTCGTTTTTTACCAATGATGAGAATGAAGATTGGCAACATTTAGAGCAGCACGCGATGAACTCAAAGAGACAAGCTCAGTCAAACCGCATGGTTAAAAGGGCGGTTGTGAAAGCCGTGGATAGTGGAGAGTATGATGATCGAATGGTTCGGATGGAAAGAAAGCTAGATCAGTTGATGGGGGTAGGAGTTAAGGAGAAAGGTAAGTCGGGAAAGGTGTATCCAGTTTGTTAGGGTTGTGGTGGAATAGGCCATGTGGTGACGACTTTTGGAGTTGTGATGGAAGATGAAGAAGAGGAAGAAGAGGAGGTGAATTTTGTTCAGGGTGAGAAGCGGTACAACAATGGGAATATGCACTCAAACACCTATCACCCGGAACTCCGGAACCACACCAACTTCAGTTATGGAAACCCAAGCACACAACAAAACCCGAATTTTTAAGGTAACACCCAAAAAGCAGGTTATCAGTCAAATCAAAGGCAGTATGGGAATGAGCGGGGTAATGGTCAAAGCGGGTATAATCAAAAGGAGTCGGGGGGTTACAACAAGACTTATCAGAAGAATTATCAACAAGGTCAACAAAGTCAAGGGGCAACTCAGGGTCAAAGTTCTTCACAATATTCGGATATTATGACATTATTGAAAGATTTGAGCCGAAGAATGGAGATTCAAGAAAAGGCGAACACTGCGAGAGACAAAAAGATGAGCCAATTGGCTGCAGAGTTGGCCACCTTGAAGAAAGATCCGAAAAAGCTACCAAGTGACACCTTGAAGAATCCGAGTCATCAGAGTAGCAGTTCTTTAAACGATAACAGTGCCCATGTCAACCAGGTAAGTACCCTTAGGAGTGGAAAGGTATATAATAATGGGGTAGCTCCACCACCTTTGGTTGAGGGTGTGGTGGAGGACTTAGGGGAAGATGGGAAGAGTGACGATGAGGTTGAAATTGAACCGAAAATAAACCGAAACAGATAAATAAAGAAAAACTTGAAACTGAAATTAAAACAGGAACACCAACCGCCAAGGAGATGGGCCCAATGAATAAAACCGTTCCGTATCCTCGGGCATTGGTGAACCCCGAGACCTCATCGGCAATTAGAAAGAGGGGCCCATAGTAGGAGGAAATGTAGGAAATATTTAAACAAGTAAAAATTAATTTACCCCTCATAGATGCAATTAAACAAGTCTCTGCATATGCTAAATATTTAAAAGACTTGTGTATTCAAAATCAAACTCACAATTTTCCCAAACAAATTGACTTAACTGCAAATGTGAGTTCGGTTTTGACGGGTATCCTCCCACCCAAGTTACAAGATCCGGGAGCGCCAATTATACCCATTCAAGTGGGCGATTTTAAAATGACTAGGGCGTTGTTAGATCTTGGGGCTGGGGTTAGTATTCTCCCGGGAAGCTTTTATGACCAGTAAGACTTCGGTCCACTTAGAAAAGCCGACACCACGGTGGTGTTGGCCGATTTGACACTCAAGCTTCCTAGGGGAATCGTGACCGATGTGATTGTGATGATAGAAGATATCTATTACCCGGTTGACTTCCTGGTTTTAGACTACTTGACGGTTGACCCGAAACGGCAACCGAATGTGATTCTCGGTCGGCCCTTTTTGGCCACTGCAAATGCTTTAATAAACTGTAGAACCGAGGTAGAGGACATGGCTTTTGGTAATAAGAATCTTCGGTTTAATTTGTTTTCAAACGTGTCTAACCCTTTGGTGAGTGACGAATGCTTCGCGGCTGAAGTCATTGACGGGTTGAACCCTCACGAAAGTGAGGATGATGCCACAGAGGGGTGTGTTATTTGTTGCAGGAAAACAGTTGAGCACGCATTACAATTGCAAGAAGAAGAAAAAGTAGTGGAGTTGTATGCTGCGAGTATTGGGAAACCGCCATGGTCTCAGCAGGTAGAGAGGTTGCTCGATACGATTGATTCAAAGTTGAGACCATCATTGGAGAGTCCGCAGGCTGTTGAATTGAAGGAGCTCCTGAAACACCTAAAATAAGTGTTCTTGGGAGAAGGAGAGACTTTACCGGCCATCTTCGCTGCAAATTTAGAAGACGAGCAAGAAAAGGCGTTGGTGGAAGTCTTAAGAGAGCATAAGGCAGCGATTGGTATGACGATAGCATATTTGAGAGGGATCAGCCCATCCATTGTCATGCATAAGATCATCACCGATCCCGAGGCAAAACCCGCTCATGATGCACAAAGAAGGTTGAATCCAAACATGCGGGAGGTAGTGAAGAATGAGGTTGGGAAGTGGCTAGACGCAGGCATCATCTTCCCGATCTCGGATAGCACGTGGGTAAGTCTAACACAAATAGTTCCAAAGAAGGCGGGTATTCAGATAACCCATAATGAGAAAGGTGAGGAAATCGCCACCCGACCTGTAACCGGGTGGCGGATTTGTGTTGACTATAGAAAGTTGAATGCGGCAACATCTATGGACCATTTTCCCTTGCCACTCATTGACCAAATCATCGAGAAACTTGCAGGTCAGAAGTTTTATTGCTTTTTAGATGGCTATTCGGGGTACAATTAGATTGCTATTCATCCCGATGACCAACATAAGACCACTTTCACGTGTCCATATGGCACTTTCGCATTTAGGCGAATGCCTTTTGGTTTGTGTAATGCCAAGCCACCTTTCAAAGGTGTATGATGAGTATCTTTTCAGATATGGTCGGGGATTCACTTGAGATTTTTATGGACGATTTTTCAATTTTTGGATCATCTTTTGAAAAATGCTTAAAAGGTTTTAAAAAGATGTGTGGAAACAAATTTGGTCTTAAGTTGGGAAAAGAGCCACTTTATGGTTCAAAAGGGGACAGTTTTGGGACATATAATCTCAAGTAGGGGGATTGAGGTTGACTGGGCAAAAATCCAAGTCATATCTAATTTACCACCACCTACTAATATAAAAGGGACAAGGGCAGTTTTGGGTCATGCCGGTTTTTACCGACGGATTACTAAGAATTTTAGTGTTATATCTAAACTGTTTTGTAATTTGTTGTTAAAAGATGTGCCATTTGTTTTTAACAAAGAGTGTCTTAAGGCTTTTAATGTACTAAAAAACAAATTGGTGGAAGCCCCGATCTTGTTGTCACCGGATTGGTCACTTCCATTTGAGATTATGTGTGACGCAAGTGATTACGCGGTCAGTGCTGTGTTGGGTCAACGGGTGGATAAGAAGCCTGTTGCCATATACTATGCGAGCAAAACCGTTTCCGAGGCTCAAATTAATTATACCACTACGGAAAAGGAGTTGCTTGCAGTAGTATATGCACTTGATAAGTTTCGATCTTACATTTGGGGGAGGAAGGTTATTGTTTTTTCAGATCACAGCGCAGTCAAGTACTTGATGGAGAAGAAGGATGCAAAGCTGCGCTTGCTCAGGTGGATTTTACTGCTCCGGGAGTTTGATGTGGAGATCCGTGACAAGAAAGGAAGCGAGAACGTGGTAGCGGATCATTTGTCGAGACTTGTAGGACAAGAGGAGGAGGAGGAGGAGGAGGAGGAGAAAGACGAAAGGGCCATCAATGAGTCTTTCCCGGATGAGCAATTGTTTTCTGTTTCAACTTTCCATGGTATAATGACATTATTAATTTTCTTGTTGCAGATATAATTCTGGAGTTTTGGCCGAGGAAGAAGAAGCAGCATTTCCTCTCGCATGTAATGTACTATGTGTGGGAAGATCCAGACTTGTTCAAAGTTGGTACGGACCAAGTGATGAGACGTTGCATACCAGAGGAAGAGGTTTGGAGTGTCTTGCATCATGCTCACTCGTCAGTTTGTGGAGGCCATTTTAGCGGCCAGAAGACAGGACATCGCGTGCTTGCAGGTGGATTTTATTGGCCTACCATATTTAAAGATGCAGCTGCCTTTGTTAAGAACTGTATTAGATGCCAACAGATGGGGGGTATTTCAAAGAGGGACGAGATGCCATGCAATCGATCCTCGTTTTGGGGATTGATTTTATGGGCCCGTTCCCTAATTCATTTGGTAATCTATATATCTTGGTAGCGATTGATTATGTGTCTAAATAGGTAGAAGCGATCGCCACCAAGACAAATGACCATACCGTTGTTTGTAAGTTTATCTAGTCTAACATTTTTTCATGTTTTGGTGTCCCCCGCGTTATCATTAATAATGAGGGTTCACATTTCAAAATTTTAATTTTGGCAAGCTACTTAAACGGTATGGCGTATACCACCGTATTGCCACTCCATATCACCTTCAAACGAGTGGGCAAGTGGAGGTTTCTAATAGGAAAATTATAGAGATTTTACAAAAGACAGTAAGACCCGATCGACAAGATTGGTCAAATAAACTAAATGATGCTTTATGGGCTTACCACACCGCTTATAAAACGCCTATTGGAACCACCCCTTATCGGTTGGTTTACGGAAAAAGGTGTCATTTACCTGTTGAGCTAGCCCATCGTGTTCTATGGGCGGTTAAGAATATTAATCTAGATTATGAGTGTGCAGGAAAACAAAGGAAGTTGAACATATGCGCGCTAGAAGAACTGAGAGATGAGGCTTATGAATGTGCATCTGCTTATAAGGACAGAATGAAGAGAGTTCACGATGCTAAGCTTAGAAGAAGGCCGTTAGAGGAGGGACAACAAGTGTGGTTGTACAATTTGAGATTGAAGCTTTGCCCGGGCAAATTGAAGAGCAAGTGGACAGGACCTTATCAAGTCAAGAGAGTTGTAAAGTTTGGAGAGGTTGAGATCGAAGATTTTGATGATCATCTGATGCAAATGGTGAATGGCCATCGGTTGAAGCCCTATTTGGAGGATGCGGATTTGAACAAAGAGATACATGAGTCGGAAGTTTGCTTTTTGGCGGACGAGCCAACTTATTCGGATTGATTGAGGAACCAATGAATGTCGAGCTGTAGACATTCAATTCAGCGCTAACTGGGAGGCAACCCGGCATTTCTAAGTTGTATTCTCTGTATATTGAGAGTTAGCTAAGTATTTTCCTCAAATCATGCAGTGTAGAGAAAGGATCAAGTGTGGGGAAGCGACATGTCGATCGTCATTATAGAGAATTGGTATGCACATGTGTCGCTAGAGGGAGCCCCAGGTACGTAGTAACTGGTATATGGCGACCGAAGAGGTGACGGGGGAATAAAACAGCTAAAAAGACTTAAAAGACATATTTTTTTTTAAAAATGCCGAAAATCGTAAAAAAAATTTCTGTGAAAATGCAACTTCACGCGACGCGAAGTTTCCAGGCTTGCATCTTCGCGCGACGCGAAGATGCCTAAGAGTCAACGGTCAACGTCAAAAATTAAAAAGTCAAGTCAAAGTCAATGTGCAACTTCACGCGACGCGAAGTTGCAAAGCTGACATCTTCGCGCGACGCGAAGATGCTCAGATCTGACGAAAAAATAATAAAACCGGATTTCCTTTCACTTTCACCACACAATCTCTATCCCTAACCCTATCCACATATCAAATTCCGGCCGCCCTCTCACCCGTCACCACTGTCGCCGGCCGCCACCATCACCACCGTCACTTTCATTGCCAATTTTCATCATATCCATTTACTCCGATTGAAAGGTATGTGGTTCGTTTCGTTTGCAATTGGTATGTTTCGAGTTTGAATCGTTTATCTCAGATTGTTTGGGGTTGTTAAATGCATGTCATTGGGTATGTATTTGGTCGGGATTGACGGGTTTTGTTGATTTAGTGGGTATTTGATGTCGGTTTTACTGGGTTGAGTTTACCGGATTGTTGAAGTTTTGGCCAGATTTTGAAATTATTGTTGAAGTTTTTGAAGAATGGTCATGTTTTCCAAAGGTTTTTGGTTACCGGAATAATTTTCCGGCGAGTTATTGAGTCGAAGTTTTGAAAAAGTTAACAAAAGTGTGTGATTTTGTAGTTGTTTTGGGTCGGGATTTTGATTTATGATGGTGATGTTGTGTGTTTTTGACTAATGGAAATCTTTCCGGCAAAGTGTTCGTAAAATGTTTTGAAAATTAACAAGTATGTGGCGGTTTGTGAAAATGAATGAGTTTAAAATGTGTTTGGTGTCGGGTATGATTTTTGGACAAAGAATGGGGTATACTTACACGTTTTGTTTTGCACGTGCGGTTTGCGGGTTTTGTTTTAGTTTTGAGTCTTTTGAGTTTGCTTATTAAAAAAAATTTATAAATTAGATTATTTTATTAGTTATAAGTTTTCTCTATTGGGGACAACCGCGACCGAAATACTATACGGTTGTCGCCTGTCGTTGTTTCAACACGGACTTACTTGGTATATTTATTTGTAGATGTCGAGGAAAATATCTAAGCAGCAGCAAACGTTTGATGTTACCTCTCAGCAGTATAAGCGTGTACCGATTAGATATGTAGTGGATAAGATTGAGGTTTTCGGGGTAGCTGTTGAGGATATCACAGGGGGAGACGAGGAGGATCACATCATTTTACGATTTCTCCCTGGTCATCCGGAATATGAGATGTTTGAGCAGATTCGAGGTATGCTGTTATTGAGACATCGTACATTTGATTGGGAAGTGTTGGAATCAATTGGGTAAGCTGGGAGAGTTAATGATTTATTACCGGGACGTTGGGCCGATATTCTGAGATTTGATGATAGGCAGTATGTGGAGTTGGTTTATGAGTTTTACTCTATTTTTCGACATAATCCTAGAGATTTTGATGAAGTTTAGCTTTGGGGAGAGAATTGTTTCAATTCACAGTGCCCCGTTTTGCTGTGGTAGCGGGATTGTATGGGGCGCATGAGGTTGATGGTCCTGAGTTTCGGGAGAGTATTCGGGGTTTTACTACTGGTTCTACTACCTCCCGGCCTCACTGTATTTCGATTACTGAGTTGGCAGAGTTCTGGAGTACGATTGCAGATGGCGATCATTCGAGTAATATAGTTTCTTCAGTTATTCGGGACCCGCTACATAGGTACATTCATAGGGTGATAGCTTCCACTTTCGTGGGCCGACAGTCAGGACATGATAAGTGTAATAATATTGATTTAACGTGTTTAATGGCCACGTTGGGAGGAAGAAATGTTAATACGGCCATGTTGTTGTTGAGTTCTTTGGCTCGAGGAGGTCGTCGAGCGAGTTCGTCCGCGCCTAGTTGGCATTGGGATCGGTATACTTTAGCTATCGTATCGTGTGGCGTCGTTTAAATTAATTAAATAATATATAGAGTATGGATAAGATTAAGAGGATTTATTGGACTTGAGAGTGATTATGGGCCTAAAAGCCTTTGGGCTTTGCCTATTTAAAACCCCTAAACCCTAATTCCAACCTTATCCTCATCATTTCACCATCATCCTCCTAATCATTGTTACACATATCCATACACACAAAAAAAAACCTCCTATACACCAAACATTCCAAATCCAATCATCCATCCTAGATCTAGTTCAATCACACCAAAAGGTAAACAATTTGTATTCATTTTCGTTTCAATTTCTTGTTAAGATTAATAACACATGAAGCTGGAAAGCTCATAACAAAACGAGCCGATACGAATAAACCCTAAGAGAACTAAATAGGGAAGACGAGTCCTCGGTTTACGAATGTAACTTGAATTCGTATGACAAAGATGCTGAGGAAATGAAACCCGAATTCCGAATAGCTCTGTAGCCAGAACCTCGAACCCGGACCCGACATGGACCCAAACCATATACAATTGAACCTTAGGAACACTTCAGCTGGTTCATCACCCCCGAAAGATCCAAACCCAAGTTGGAACCCGAACTGACTCGGGTTGGTTTCGAAATTCGGACCCAATTTGCTCCCGGTCCTTGATGTTGGTTGCGAATGGCTCGAGTGCCGACGGAGTCAGCTAGTTGAACCGGATCCAAACCCAAACTGAACCCGTATGTGAACTGACGAAACCCCATGCAAGACGATCCAAGAAAAAGAAACCAATGGCGCAAATGGTTTGGGTGTGCGAATCGTCCGGAAGCGAATGGTTCTTTATTCGCACACCGTGCGAATTGTTCCGAGCGAAGCGATTCCGTGCGAATCGATTTGAGGCAACGCAACACCTTGTGCGAAGCAAGCTTCAGGCAACGCGAATAACACCGATTACCCTAGGCAAGCCGATTCGACCTCCATGGTGGCCGGAGGAGGGAAAGATAGAAGTGGCCTGCAATGGTAGAGGAAGGAGGCGGCGGTGGTGCTGCTGTAAACAAGAAGGAGAAAGAAGGAAAGGGGGTAAGGTGGGGTAGGGCTAGTTCATGGTTATAAATTAAATGGGCAAGGGTAGTTTGGTAAATGACAATATCTTATACTACAAATAATAATAATAATAATAATAATGCTATAATATTAATAAAGAGTATGAAGACTTAAACAAAAACCAGAACGCGAGACCTGACTCGTCTAGAAACCGTAACCCGTCTTATGTCAAACCAACGATTTATGGGACCCATTTAGTAACACTTGAACATAAAAGCTCGTTACATCAACGGAAGAAATTGCAAAGAATGTAGGATCGAAAAGTAACGTGTAAAATTTATAAATAAATATAATATAATAAAGAACGAAGATGCAAACTTAAGACAAGTTAAGAACGTGGATTGAGAATAATGAAACAAGCATAATAAATGTATATGTATAAAAATAATAAATAAGGTTAAGTATATTAAATTAACTAATTTGAGGCCCGTGTATTGCACAGGTAATTGATGAACATTTTAAACTTTAAATTGATCATATATTGTTAATAAACCAAATATGATCATATATTGTTAATAAACCAAATATTGCACAGGTAACCATTAAGTTTTAACCATTAAGTGAAATACAACCAATAAATTGATCATATATTGTTAATAAAATTGCAATTTACATTAAAGTTACAGAAATTACATAATTAAGAATACACAAATATGTTACAAATAAGTAAAACCTTCCTTGTACACTACATTTGTGATTGTTGGTCGGTATACGTTATTTATCAAAATCAAAATCTTTAGTTCATATCTACTTGTAACTCTTGATAAGATAACATATAGGTCTGCTTATAACTCTTGTGTGTGAAAAATAAAGTTCTTTAAATATATACCAGCCCTAAATAAATGATAATATATCCATGAAACTAACAAAAAAAATATTCATGCACACACTTTAATCAATTAATATGATGTCATTTGAGATCATCATCTCATGGTTATCAAAATAAACATGATTATCCCAAAAACCAGATTACCTGATCGTTATTGATACAATCATCCTTAGAATCTTTAGAATTTATGATAAATTTGTTGGCATTTATATTCTGTG
Organism: Bidens hawaiensis; assembly: GCF_021521415.1. Classification (NCBI taxonomy): domain Eukaryota; kingdom Viridiplantae; phylum Streptophyta; class Magnoliopsida; order Asterales; family Asteraceae; genus Bidens; species Bidens hawaiensis. Next base: position 175,190 of record NW_027491844.1, on the reverse strand, counting down.
TATGCCAAATTTCTAGTTGATTTTATATTTTACAATTAACGATTATATAATCAAGCAACATATAAAACTGAAAAACTATAATAAAACGATTTGTTTCATTTCATATGAAATGTAATTGACAGGAAATTGACAAAAACATACTAACCTTAAAGCCATGTTCAAATAACAGTGAGTTAGCAGAACATTATAAGATTTAAAGTTACATAAAGTGAAGTTAGTTATTCTTATTTACAGTAGTTGAAAATATTTGATTAGAAATGCTTAAATTTGAATACTAATCCTGTGTTATTAGTTAACATTGTAAGAAGTTTTTGGAATATTTAATTAATTGATATATATATATATATATATATATATATATAAACAACTTATAGAAAAAAAAAGAAACAAAGATTTCAAATTTCATAGTATCATGGTAAATAACTTTTAACTGGATTAACTATTTTTTTTTAAATTAATTTAAAAATGAATATTCCTTGAAATGTAATGAGAAGAATGATTAAGTTACAAAAAACAAAAATAAAAATAATAAATATTTCTATTAAGTTACATTATGATAAGTGTGAATATTGATGAATTTTTATAACATATTTTAATAATAAATATTATGACTGTAATTTTTTTTTAAATTCTATATATAGCTTTATTATTTCGAATATAAATCATAATAAACACTTTAGTTATGTACTAACCAACATGTAACACTAAAGTAAACCCAATTCGTTGTATTTGTATAAAAATAAAATTAATAAGTTAATATAATATTGAAATTATGTAAATAACTAATGAAAACAATATTCAAGTTTTCAATATCCTAAATGATTTTGGAAACCAAAAATAGTGGAATGGGATTGAAACAGATTTTTTGGTTTATAATTTTGAATGCTTTTAATTAAGTAATTTGTCTTATAAGACATATTAAATTAACTAAATTTAAATGTATAAAAAAGTATAAATCAAGTCTTTAAATTTATGTTTATTAAGCATTTTTGTCTGAGTTATGTACAAAAATATTGAAAACTAAAATATTGATCTTTTTATTACTAAAACATTTTATAGTGCACAAAAAAGTCATATAAATAAAGGATTACTTTCATATGTACTTTTACAAAATGACAGATAATTCATATAATAAATCGTTATACATATGGATTATAGTTATAGTATTCAATTTTAATGATTTAATGCTAAACATCAAGATATATATAATAGGTAACCTTCATTTTTGCAATATCTATACAAAATGTTTGAAGAAAATTAAGAGAACACACATTTTCTTGAGTTCAAATGCATATGAGAAAATTATTAAATCCAAATTTGAAACCAATCTTATATAAAAAAAAATTGTGCACTACTGCTTGAATCCCAGTTTAAAAACAATTCGTAGTTTACCATACAAATCCAAATTCTTCGACAATGATCCACCTTTATTTTCTTTATTTGCAATTATCCGTGATGTTAAAATTTTAATTAACATACCTGCAAAATTCAATTTTTATATTTCCTTATATTCTTATTTCACCATTAATGTTAATAAATGAATCAGTTAGGATTTACATTTAATAAAAATAATTGAAGAGATTTTTACATATTTCCCCTTCCTAAACCTTTGAAATTACATATTTCCCCAAAATACAAGTTTTTAATGCAAAATGTACAATGCTCTTTAAGCATGGTTTGGGGAAATATGTAATTTCAAAGTTTAGGAAGGGGCATGTATTAAAATAACTTAAAAGATAAGGACCATATCTTAAAATTGGTTGAAAAAATGTGAGGATGGCTACAAGATTGGCAAGTGGCAAAAGTGGTAGTATTTTATTAGAATAGATAGATATGAACAGTTAAAGAAGAATACATGTCGGTTCGGTTAACAAGAGATTATAGAGGATTAATACGTGTACATTATTAACAGTTAGTCGGACTCAGTTGAATAAGGGAATTACTATTAATTCGGAGAGGAATCGTCTACAGGTGAGTTCTAGCCCCTTTCTCTATGACGTTTTGTGGGGCTGTGTGCATACTCCTATATGATAGTTAGTACACTTATCCTAAGTGATAATTGTATGATATGTATATGATTATTTATGGACTGTTATTATTGAAGGGTGTATGAATATGCGTATATAATATAATTATTATATATGAAATTGAAATATGTGTACAGTATGCACGTATGTTAGGAAACGTATGGACGATGGATGGGACATGTATGGTTGTATGGTTAAGTGAGACAAAGGGACCAGACCCTATTAATATCTGGGATATAAGGGACCAGACCCTAATAATATCTGAGATTGTGATAGAGGGACCAGACCCTAATGATATCTGAGATTGTGATAGAGTGACCAGACCCTAATAATATCTGAGATAGTAGGGACCAGACTCTAATAATACCTGAGATTAGAGGGACCAGACCCTATTAATATCTGCGATAGAGGGACCAGACACTTGAAATTATCTGAGATTGAGGGACCAGAACCTAATACTATCTGAGATAGTAGAAGTAGGATAGTTTACGGTATACCATAGGAAAGTAGGAAAGGAAGTGTGTAAATAAGTATGTACGTATGTGAAGTATATATGGATGAGCAATAGCAAGTAAAGTATGAAATATGTATCTCCAGATGCGTATAAGTATGAATGTGAAAGTATTGTATGTTAATTGATTAACTAGAACTCACTCAGCGTAGCTGACTTTTAGTATGCACACAGGTGAGTAGGATGAGACATGTTGCTTAGAGGGAGACGCGCGGCGAATAAACGAAGACCGGCATCGAAGAAAAGAAGAAATCATGTGTTATTTATATTCAATGTTTGAGACTTATGATATTTCGGTTTAAGACAAAGTATTTAAGTTATGTAAGAATGGTTGACTTTTATTTCGGGAAATGTTTTAATTAACTCTGATTTTCCGAATTATGTGAATGAGTAAATCCAACCAGCGTGAAAGTATGGCACCGATGAGGTTACCGACAATTTTTTTTTTTGTGAGCAGTAACAATATATAAGAATAATGGAAAAAAAGACGCTACAAAAAAGTTTTTAAAAAAAAATTAAAAACAATTTTTTAGGAGTTTTTAAGTTTTCTCTTTTAAGAGAAGTTACATTTGATTCCACCTATATATATATATATACACATTTGATTCCACCTATATACATTTGATTCCACCTATAAACGAAAACCCAAAAATCTTATGTGTCGCGATGTGGTCGCTCCCCCTTTTTATGGAAGCCACCAGATTTCTTGACTTTTAAATGCACATTGATTTAACCCAAATTCATGGGTATAGGTCTTACCAAAACCAGATAGCTCTTAAACGGGTTATAACATCTCATTAAATTAAAAATTAATTTTACCAATTATTTGATATGAAAATCCTACAAAATAGGAATATACTAAAATTTAATACCCAATTTAAAAAGAAAAAGATATTATTTATAATTAATAAACAATTTTATAGTAAAAAAATAAGTGGGTCATGGGTCACCAAATCCAGATAAATTTTAAACGGATTATAACATCTCATTAAATTAAAAATTAATTTTACCAATTATTTGATATGAAAATTCTATAAAATAGGAATATACTAAAATTTAATACCCAATTTAAAAAGAAAAAGATATTATTTATAATTAATAAACAATTTTATAGTAAAAAAATAAGTGGGTCATGGGTCACCAAATCCAGATAAATTTTAAACGGGTTATAACATATCATTTATTTTTTGAAACCCTTTCATCATCAAACCCTAAGTATATTATTAACTTTCTTACAATAAAGAAAATTAAAATCCAAAAAATAAGTATTAAAAAACAAAAAATTTAAAACAACCATTCTCTCAATCCATCAGATTACTTTATTTGTAAATGAAGGCTTCTCACGCATTTGACCCGAATTCACGAGTAAAGGTCTCACTAAACCCAGATAGCTCTTAAACGGGTTATAACATCTCATTATATTAAAAAATAATCTCATCAAATATTTGATATGAAAATCCTATAAAACAGGAATATACTAAAAATTAATATCCTAATTATTTTAAAAAAGATATTATTTATAATTAAGAAACAATTTTATAATAAAAAAAATAAACGGGTAATGGGTATCACCAAACCCAGATAGCTTTTAAACCGGATTATAACATATCATTTATTTGTGAAACCATTTCATCATCAAACCTCAAGTATATTAATTATTAACTTTCTTACAATAAATAAAATTAAGATCCAAATACACATATATAAATATTAAAAACGAATAATGTAAAACAACCCTGGTAATACGGGGGGATAAAATCTAGTGTGTGTGTCTATATATATATATACACACACACACATAGGGGAGGGATATTTTGAGAACCATGTTGAGTTTTAAAAACTTAAGAACTCAATTCTTGGCCACATATTTAATTAAATGAATTGGATATGTGGTTGAGATTAAATCTGACCAAAAAGTCAAAGTAGGAGAGAAAATAAATACGTAAGTGATTACACAAACTTTTACGTCCATTACACATGTGTAAAAAGTCGACTCGGTGCGTAAAAAATTATGTAATTTTTTTACGTATATGTAACCTACATATATTACGCATATGTAAAAAAATTTCGAAAAAAAATCGTTTCGTTGAATTCTTTCGAGTTCTTAAAACTCAAAAGTGTTCTCATTTGAAATCTCCCCTATATATATATATATATATATATAAAGTTAAAATACAATGGACAACAAAAATAAGAAGGGTGGGAAGGAATCTAATCCATTGATCTTAGATTTGAGATTAATTTAAGAAAATAAATTAATGAGAAGGGCATAAAGGTAATAACACACTTTTGTTGACTTTCTCTTTCCATATGCACAGCACATGTCAATTCTCCCATCATTTTAAAGTGTCCATAACTTTTTCATGCAACATTATATTTTTTTTAAATTTCACCATAATAAAAATCGTTTTTTTTATCTTTAATATGAATATCATATTGTTATATAAAGATAAAAAAAAATTAGTGCATTTTTATATATTGTGTTATTGGTTGTTCATTATGATTTTTAATTTGGGTTTTCTATGCATTGTGTTATAGATTTTGGTCATTATGTTATCAATTAATACTCATATTAAATATAACAATTAAAACAAAGATTACGTCATTGTGTCTTTTTGTTTGTCATTGTGTCTTTGTGCTCATCATTTGTCTTTCACTTATCATTGTGTTTTAGTCATTGTGTATTACGTTCATGTCATTACTTAATATGTAATTTCCATTGTGTTTTTGGTTCAGGTCATTGTGTTATATGCATTCACCATTGTGTTTTACGTTGCAGGTCATTATGTTATATGTATTCATCATTGTGTTATATGCATTCACCATTGTGTTTTACGTTGCAGGTCATTGTATTATATGTATTCATCATTGTGTTTTATGTTTCATGTAATTGTGTAATATGTATTCATCATTGTGTTTTATGTATTAGATAATTTATTGTTATTTTATCATTATATTTACGCATTATTATTACACAACCGTATTATTAGCATTTAAAAAAACACAATGATGATTTGAAAGACACAATGACGAAAAAACACAATGACAAACAGAAAGACACAATGACGAAAATACACAATGACGAAAAGACACAATGACGTAAAATTATTTTTAATTTTTATATAACAAAGTCATACTCATATTAAAGATAAAAAAACGCTTGTTATTACGGTGAATTTTTTTTTTAAATAATGTTGTATGAAAAAGTTATGGACGTTTTAAAATAATTGGGGAATTGACATGTGACTTGGATGTGGAGAAAGAAAATATGTACTATTACTTTTATTTTTGGTCCCATTTGACACATGCCAATCAACTATGGCTTCTCACACTTTTCATTTTTATTGGTCTTTGTAGAATAACTCAACCAATATATATATATATATATATATATATATATATATATATATAAAATGAAAACCAACTTTAGTTGTGAAAACCCGTGAAAACTCTATGTAACATCGTTTTTTTTTGTTTTTTAACACGTGGAATATATGTTGTAACATTTAATACAAAACATCGAAAACTAAAAAAAAATTGGTTTGCTATTTTTTAACATTTTTTTATTAATTTTTATATATGTTTTCAGGAGAGAGAGAAAGTTATATTTATATTTACATTTTTTATTAACTATAATTGAGTACTACAAGATTCAAACTTTAATTAAAAACATGTGGTTGAAAATGCGTTTCTAGAGTTTTCACAACTCAAGTAACGCATTTATTTTAACCTTATCCTATATATATATGTGTGTGTGTGTGTGTGTAGCGGAGATTTCAAATGAGAACCCCCTTTGAGTTTAAGAACTCGAAAGAACTCAACGTAACAATTTTGTTTTTAACGATTTTTTTTTACATATGTGTTACAGACGTTTGAATTTGTGTAATCACTGTACATCTTTATTCTCTCGCATACTTTATTTTTAAGCACATTTTATCTCAACCACATAATCTAATCTATTTAATTAAATGTGTGGTCAAGAATGAAGTTCTTAAGTTCTTAAAACTCAATAAGGCTCTCAAATATCTCTCCCCTATACACACACACACACTAGTGTTTTACCCGGCGTGTTGCGTCGGGACAGGTCTGTAAAAACTAGATTGCGATAAACTCAATCGTTGCCAGTTCCAGGCATTAAGGCGATGAGTTACTGTTGGTAAAACCTAAGCGTTAAAACAAAAAAAAATCGTCAAAGTAACTATTTGACGTTTATTTGGTCCGGAAATCCGAGCGGTGGTAAAACACTAGCGTTGTCGGTTCCGGACATTGAGGCTGTAACTCGAAACGAGTTCGGTCAGATTCATTTACTTTTGTTATGGTACCGGAGCTAAAAAAAACGGAAAATATAAACTCGAGGTGGACCAATGAGGTGGCCCTGGTTCGTAAAGTTGGTCGTGGGTAAATTCCGGAGTGTTGCCGATCCTCGGCATTTAGTTGTGAAATTAAAGAAAAACAAAATGACAACAACCAATATGGTGCCGCCAAGTGGCCCAATCGCCACTTAGAGGCACCAAACTTGTCATTTCTTATATATAATAGTGTATTACTCGGCGCATTGCGCCGGGGCAGGTCAGTAAAACTCAAACGCTAGTAAAGCTCAAGCGTTGTCGGTCCCTGTTTTGAAACGGTAAGTCGACACGAATTCAGTCAGTTTTGGTTAAGTGCGTTATGGTATCGATACTAAAACAAAATATAAGACAAAAAAAATATAATAGCTGAGATGGAGCAATGGGGGGCGTCAGTCACTAAAACTTGGGCGTTGGTAGAATCGAGCGTTTTCGATCCGGCCGAGCGTTGAGGTGATGGATCTACGCAAATTTGGCCAGTGCCCGTCACGTTCGTTACGTTACCAAAACTAAAACAAAACGATAAAAACAAAATTCGAATTCGGTCGGTTTTTATTATGTTTGTTACAGTACTGAAACTACAACAAAATCGGGTGATCGAATTCGGTCGATGTCACTTAACAACACAACCATCCAGCCCACACCAAAGTTAATGTTAAAAGACAACCATTCTCACATACAAAAAAAACATAGATAACAAACTTAAGAAAAAAAAACTAAAAAGGGACACCCAATGTTTGTACCATCAAAAATTTAAACTTGGGACCCAATATGACAAAGCACTTAACCATATCAACACAACCATCTAACCAACAACACAAGTTATGTAAAGAGCCAAAACCATTAAAATATATACAAAAACAAAATTAACATACTTTGTGGCACAAAAGTTCATATTTATACTATATATATATATATATATGGGAGATTTCAATTAAGAACCCCTTTGAGTTTTAAGAACTCGAAAGAACTTAGTGTAACGATTTTTTTTTTCGAATTTTATTTTACACATGCGTAATATATGTAAGTTACATACACGTAAAAAAATTACAGAATTTTTTACGCACCGAGTCGACTTTTTACACATGTGTAACGGACGGAAAAGTTAGTGTAACCACTTACATATTTATTCTCTCTCCTACTTTGACTTTTTTGTCAGATTTAATCTCAACCACATATTCCAATCCATTTAATTAAATGTGTGACCTAGAATTTAGTTCTTAAGTTCTTAAAACTCAACATGGTTCTCAAAATATCCCTCCCCTATATATATATATATATACATATATATGTATGATTAGATTCATTTCAAAAGTGTTTCTTAGCACGAGAAGTATGAGAACTTATTGCAGCTAATCATAATTTTTCTTTTATATTTTATTTATTTTAATAGAAGGGGTATTTTAGTACTAACCTTTTTCCATAAATGGTAAGTAACAATTATCTTGGATAAATAACACATTTTTTCTTTTAATTTAAGTATTTTTATAATATAATTAGTTCCAATTACTATAAAATAATCAATTTAAATTCCAGTTTATCAAAACAAATAACCAAGTACGTAATAAACTACTTTTTGTTTTATTTTTATTTTTTTAATCTATGATTAATTTGTTCATCATAAATTTTCCGAACTTAACCAAATCTAGGAAGATTTTCAACTTTATACCGGATTCATAAAACCACCTAAACAGTATATAAATAATCTTACATACAATAAAATTTGCACATATAATTTTAAATAACACCTACAAAAGTACATATATGAACCTACACACGCTAAAATTTACACATACATAATTAAAAATACCACCTAGACGGTACATATTTGAACCTACACATGATTAAATTTACACATACACAATTCGAAATACATCCTACATAGTACATAAATGATCCTACAAACGATAAAATTTACATATACACAATTTCGAAATAGCACATACACAGTTCACATATAAACCTACACAGTATATAAATGACTTTACATGCGATAATATTTTACACATACACAATTCAAAATACCATCTACATAGAACATATGTGAACCTACACATGATAAAATTTACACATACGCAATTCAAAATGCCACATACACAATATACATATGAAACTATGCAATACAAAAATAAACTCTTTTATTTTTTTTCTATATTAAACTACATGTAATAAATAACTGATCATGCAAATAACCTGCATTTGTAAAATTTATTTATTACATTCTTTCACAAGAGAATTCGGTACCAAAAAAATATTAAATACACAAATGACAACATATCTTATAAAAAGAAATATCACCAACAATACACTCACTCATATAGGTATACCTACATATATGACATAACTTCTACACAAATGGCACAACACAGCAAAAAAATATATGTGTATAGTTTTACCTACACAAAACAACACTAGTACGCGCTATAATAAAAAAATAACACAAATATAAACAACATCATATACTACGTAGACTAGGTGTTTGGAGTTTTTGATATTTATATAAAATTCATGTAAAAGCTAGTTGATTTTAATTTAATTGAAAGACATTAATACGGAAACTAAAAGGTATCAAAATACCCTTATGAAATTAAAATGCATTGAATGAGGAACCTAATAAGTTACAATAATGTTATTTTGATTATAGACCATTGATCATACAAATTAATGGTCAAGATTGACTTATCGCACTTCTCGATATAACTTAACTTCTCGCATGATCCATCCCCTATATATATATATATATATATATATATATATATATATATATATATATATATATATATATATATATATATATAAATGCCCAATATGCTATAGGCGATAAAAAAAGATGCTAATAATGCGTAGATACAATTATATATATTTATATATATATATAGCATATTGGGCATTTAACATGAACTTGACTGAAACTTCTAATTTCAGTTACTATAAATGGCGTAAAGTGTTACAATAGGACGTTGACAAGTTTTTTTGTTGCTTTAGTTCCGGTGCCGTAACCCGATAACGCTTGAATTCGCTTCGATTTGCATCCATTACGTGCCGGTTTTACCAACCGATCACCACTACAAGAAATTTAGCTTTTAGCGGCGACAAAAGTCACTGCTATTAACCCCGATTGTCGCCGCTAAAGGTAACAGCGGTGACATGTCGCCGCTACCTTGTTGCCGCTGTTTCCTCGCCGTTGAAGCTCCAGTTGTCGCCGCTAAAGTGCAGCGCGTCGCCGCTATTGGGTCGCCGGAGACTTTGCCAGAAAATTTGCCGAAGACGGATTTCTTGGTGTTAAACGGAAAAAACACATTATCAATCGTATAAAGCTTTAAAATGACAACACCACACGGTTAATTTCTCATTAAATCTGTTCATTTACATAATTTCTAAATAATTTACAAAAAATTTCCATGGTGGTTAACGGTGGCTTGATGATGACGATGGTGGCTGTGGTTGAAGATCTTGACGGAACTTTTATCTTGAAGGTCTTGGATCTTGAAGGTCTTGAGGGTTTTGAATCTTGAATGTTGGATCTTGAAGATCTTGACGGCGACGAAGGAGTGTCGGAGGAGTGTCGGTGGCTGTTCGCCGTGGCAGGATACGGCGATGGAAGATTGTCGGAGCTTTCAAAATAAGCCGATTGCAATGGCGGCGGAGGTTCAGCAGTGTCAAAGCTTCAGCTACTTTCAAGGTGGCAAGGCTTCAACGGTGGCAGAGATCTTCGACGGCAGTGGCGGTTGATTGTGTTGTGTTGAGAAGATGAAGAAGGGATGATGAAGGTTGAGAGGAAATGGGTTGAGAGGTAGGTAAGATAAAGATTGGGTGGAGGGTTTTGTGGCCCTTGGATGATGATTTAATCAATGGACATGAATGAATCTCACTTTATTCACAAGGATTTGAGCTATTAGCGACGACACCAATAGTGGTGACTAAAGGCAATAGCGCCAACGGTTGTGGCCGTCGCCGCTATTACTCAGTGTTGCCGCTATTGATGTCACCGCTATTACTCAGTGTCGCCGCTATTGGTGTCGCCACGTATCATTTTAAAATGTGTGTTTTTTTTAAAATAAGTCATGCGAGCGCCAATACTATTCCCTGTGCTTACCTTTTCGGGTTTATTCTCGTTACCGCTAAAACCTAACCAATACTGACTGAATACGTGTTACGGTACCGCCGCAACGCGTTGGGTTTTGTTACCTAGTATTATTAATATTAATATTATTCTAATATTCTTACATAAATGGCAATAGCTAGGATATTTTTAAGTTATAAAGTGGTCCCACGCCATGTGCTTGCGGTATGGCAGGAATCAATAATTAGTTTCTCCAATGCATTAGGTTTTTCTTTCACTATAATAAATTAATAATTGCCATTCATGTATTCCGAAACTACAAAGTCTACAATTGCTGCTACATAAAAAAAATATCTAAAAGTTGCATATCATTTGCAGCAAAAATGATATTGGAAATTGCATATAAAATTACCCTCAAAATCATCACCTACTGGTCATGGTGGTGGGAAGCCCACAATCAACAAGACAGGCTTGCTCGGACAGTACTAAGCATTACAGTTCCTACACTAATTGTTGTTTGGTATAAATGGAGGTTATCTGGGACTCACTTGCCGCCAGGTCCTTACGGGTTACCCATTATAGGCTACCTCCCGTTTCTGAGCTCCAACTTGCATGAAAAATTCACCGAGATGGCTCACAAATATGGTCCCATCTTCAGCCTGCAGCTTGGATGTAAGCTCCATGTTGTGGTTAACTCCATAGATCTAGCAAAGGTTGTGGCCCGTGAACATGACCACACCTTCGCTAACCGCAATCCTCCACTAACAGGACTCACTATCACTTATGGTGGGATGGACCTTGTATGGTCCAACAACAACGCCCATTGGCGTAACATGCGTAAGCTTTTAGTTAGCCAAGTGCTCAGCAACGCGAATCTCAAAGCATGTCAGGGTTTAAGAATACAAGAAGTAAGAAAGACGGTGAATGATGTTTATGCTAAAATCGGGATGAAGATTGATATTAACAAAGTTTCTTTTGATACTGGAATAAATGTTGTAACAAACATGTTATGGGGTTGTAGCAAGTCTAATGAAGGGGGTGATTTTGGTCATGATATTTTAGATGGGTTTCGCGAGGTTCAGTATAAGATTATCGAGTTAATGGGAACACCAAACATCTCTGATTTTATCCCATTTTTGTCAAGGTTTGATCTACAGGGAATGAACCAAGAAATGCAGAGGCAACGGGAACATGTAGATCGAATGTTTGACTATGTTATTGAGCGAACAATGAAAGCGAACTCCAACAAAATCAATGAGGAAGATGGAAGGAAGGACTTTGTTCAGATCTTATTAGAGCTCAAAGACCAGAAAAATGATCCAAAATCATTTAACATCATTCATATTAAGGCCTTACTAATTGTAAGTCATTGCATTTTCCTCCATATATATTTATTTGTCCATATCAAAGATACTAAAAGGGGAATATTTTTATAACAGAACATAGTGGTTGCAGCGACAGACACGACGACAACAATGGTGGAATGGGTGATGGCGGAGATTTTGAATAATCCAAGCGTAATGAAAAAGGTTCAGGATGAGTTGACAGAGGTTATTGGTATGACAAATATTGTGGAAGAATCCCACCTACCAAAATTAGCATATTTGGATGCAGTGATCAAGGAGACGTTTAGACTACACCCTCCGCTTCCTTTCCTGATCCAGAGATGCCCGGACGAACCATGCTTAGTTGGTGGCTACACAATCCCAAAGGGTACCGTTGTTTACATTAATGTTTGGGCGATCCAACGGGATCCTGAGAATTGGGTCAAGCCACTACAGTTCAAGCCCGAGAGATTCTTAAAAAGCAAATGGGATTACAATGGAAATAATTTCAAGTTTTTACCATTTGGAACTGGGAGAAGAATATGCCCTGGCCTCCCCCTTGGGGAGAAGATGCTGGTGTATATGTTAGCATCCCTCTTGCACTCTTTTGATTGGAGCTTGCCTAAAGACGAAGAGTTCGAGCTTTTTGATGAATTTGGATTTGTGACCAAGAAAAGGAAACCACTAATTGCTATACCCTCTCAAAGATTGTCTGATGCAAGCCTCTACTTCTAATAGAAAAATAGTGGAGATTCATCCACGACTCTTATTTGTACTCTTCTTTTTTGAAGAAAATATGTTCTTCCTCTTATATGTAAAATAGTGATGCATTAGGTTAATTCATTATTCAAGAAAGGGAACTGATGTGTTGTAAAACACACTTATTTTCCGCACCTTTTATCTATGTTTTTATATGTATTTACCTTATAATAATGTTCATTGACTTGTTTTAGATGGGTTTTGCATAATAATGTTTATTTTGTAGGCTTTGGGTGAAAGAAAGAAAGAAACCGGACATTAGAGGAGCTTAAAGTCCTTTTTACGCATACAATTTCAAGACCAAGCTCAAAGTCCGGCTCATATGCATCATGGAGGCCCAAGTCTTACATAATATTATAACATAAAATATGTTCTTCCTCTTGTATGTAAAATAGTGATGCATTGGGTTATTTCATTATTCAAGAAAGGTAGCGTTTATACAGGGGCATTTACATATATCTACTTCCTAAGTTCTTTATTACGTATTTACCCAACCTTTAAAACCCAATTACATATTTCCCTTTCTTAAAACATATATATTACATATTTATCCATTTCATTAAAATTAACTTATTTAATAATATGCTACCCTTATTTTTTCTAAGAGACTTTTACATGTTTCCTTTTCATTTAATTATCATCCTTATTTTTATGATTTAATTAAATAGCATATTTTAATATAATAGGTTCGGTCGTTTGGGTCAGGATGGGTTCATCGAAAACAAAATGGTATTTTGGTTCGAGTTAGGACTCATCAACTTAAAAACAACAAAATAATGAAACTCATTGTTAAAAGTTCATCAGTCACAACAGTCTGTCATGTTTTGCCCTAAATAATTATATTATCAAATCAAAGACGAAAGCTTGTCAATGGGGTGTTTCTAAGATCGAATTGTTCAAACTTAGCAACAAACAAATAAACAATGCATACGATATCCAATCTCGAATTGTACAAATCAAAAGACGTAACCTTCTTCTATTGTGTTCTTTTATGGCAAATCGAGAGCGAGGAGACGATGATGACCAAGGATGAACACCGATTCCCGTCCTCTCCACTTCATTTTCTGGTTTCAGTCCGGTGGTTAAAGAGAAAGCGTGAATGGAAGTCAATAGAACCATTGGTTTTTAGGATTAGTGAATTGATTATGTTAAAAGAATAATTTCATGTTTAATATGTAATTAGAAATTTAAGGTTGAGAAAATATGTAATTAATTAAAAGAGTTGAGGAGAGGATATATATAAAAATCTTCATTTATATTGAGGCGACAACCAGAAATCATGTGTCTAGTCTACAATCTACCCTTGCATCACACACCTAGCCTCCATCTTTTAGTCTTCAACATGAAAACAAATTCATAACAAAGTAAGAAACGCCACATATTTGCCACAGAAGAGCTACTTCAACTTGTAGTGCGGTACATATTGAATAAAATATAAGAATGATTAACAAGCTACACATACGGGTGAGCAAGATAAGGGTCATATCCTTAAACCCTTTTACCTAACTCGTAAAACCCTTAATTAGACCCGAATATATAGTAAGGATCGGGTAAAGGGTATTTAAATTTCTCCTTAAAGGGTAAAAGGGTTTCAAGGGTCCGACCCTTTTTCAGACCCTTTACCCGTTTAATAGTTTCTAGATATACATCAGCTTCGTGATTAATCTAAAATGTATGAGAGGTTTGTATTTTATATATGATTCGTTATATATTTTCCAACTACTAAGAAAAATAAAAATAAAAGGCCATACTACTAATTAGAAACATATAATATATATCCGAAAATCACTGAATTGTTCTCTACATGAAATTTTTGAATGTGAATATTATTTACATTGGTTCAAATGGTTGATAAACTTTCGAAGTTAGAGTTTACTGTGTTATTAAATGAAAGTATAATTGTTCTAGGATTTATATATTAAAGTCATATATGATATATGCAACTAGTAAATGCAGAAGATGAGCTGCGATTACTGCTTTAAAGGGTAAAGGGTTGGACCCTTGAAACCCTTATTTATACCCGACCCTTTTATTGTTTATAGGGTAGGGTCTCGGGTCCATATTTCTTTCTAAAAGGGTAAAGGGTCTTGGTAGGGTATTAGATAAAAGACTAGGGTCTTACCCTTTGAATAGGCCTAGCTACACATATATGCTGAATGAGAACAGGGAAAAAACCCATTTTTAAAAGAAAAAAAAATAACACCATTTTTTAAGGGAAAAAACCACTAAAAAATAAAAAAATAATAACTAAAAAAATTATAAAAGCAAAAAAAAAAAACGAAAAAAAAAGTTACAAAAAAAACAAAGTGTTTATCTACTATCCCCCGTTCCCAAAAGAAAAATAAAAATAAAATTCTCGATTTAGCTTTTGGGTTTAGTTTAGCTTTTAGAGATAGGTTTTTAGAGGTTTAGGTTTGACGGGTTGGGGGTTGGGTTTTTTAGGTGGGGGTGGGAGAGTTTCTTGTACACGTGAATACGTGATGGTAGAAAGACAGCAGGAAAAGAAAAATCTATAAATAAATTATAACCGTCACATTGAAACTCTCATTGTTTTGTACACGCGTAAAAACATAATTTGTTGATGCTCAAGAACACAAAATTTCGTGAGATAACCATAAGTTGGTTTTTAATATATATATATATATATATATATATATATATATATATATAGAAGGGTTCAAACCACTTCTTAACTTAAAAACTATGAAAACACATTTCAACCAATCATATAATTTAGAAATTAGTTCATTTTACTTTTATTTAAAGGGCATATTAGTAAATGCCATCCCAGTATTTTAGGTAGTTGTAACCTAATATGCCGATCAGTGAGCGATGAAATAATCAGATGAAGACCAATTGAGAATCGATCACCATATTTATTTGAGTGGTGCTGAAGATCGATTGCATATTCATTGAAGACCTGTGCAAAATCGTTGCACTTACACCGGCAGCGTTCGAAAGCAAAATATGCTCGTCTAGTAGTTACGGTGGGTAGCGTAGGCTCTAAGGTGATTTTGGTAGTAGCAATTTTAAAATTCTTTTAATAGTTTAGATTGATTTATTGATATAGTTTATTTTATTGGTATGAAGACGGTGGCTACCTAAGTACTCCACAGTGACGACACATGTGCAATATTTTGATTTATTGGTATAGTTTTCTCAAGTTCTTGTATTTTGTTCTTCTTTAATAATTTGCAAGAAATTTCTTTGTTGCATTTGTGTATCCTTAGTGCTTCTAGAACATATATTCATTATGTAATTGTGCATCGGATTGATTCCATGATTTAATGGACTGTGGTGTTTATGCAAATTGGCATTTTTTTTTTTCATTTGTGATTAGATCATCACTAATTTGGGGCAAACTGGTTATAACCTAAAATCATTCTAAGTTTGGTGTTTCTCTTTAGTTTGGTCAAATTGGTTGAATAAATTTTTATGGCTACTCTAGAAACATGAGAATACGAAAGCCGACTGTATCACGGTTTTCTTAATGCACGCATATGTAGGTTAAAATACACATATGTAACAATATATATTTCATATATGTAACACTCAATACATCTATGTAACCAAATGAAATGATTTGTTTTTTACTTTTAAACATATATGAACGCACAGTGTTACATATATGTAACTAGATGGTATGATATGGCTTAGCTAGTGTGTGTACTTTGTTATTTTTATTTTTAGTTGGTACATATATCCATACATAGTTAGTTGAAATCCAACGGTTACATATCTGTATTTCAATTGTTTCTTTTAAACTGGTTATCATTTAAAGGATTCAATCTAATTGTTTCACTTAAAATCTTGATCATAATAAAAAAATTTAACAACACAGGATTTTTTTTTTAATCATTGTAATTTAGGAGAGAAAAGAGAAAGGGAAGAGTGAATGTGGGAATTTTGATAGTGGTTGGCAAAACTAGTATTTTTCTTGTTTCATATTTACCCTTAAAGCATTGCTAAAATATCCTTTAATTTTAAATTATTTACCAAAATGCCATGACAATAATAACCATTGATCTAATAGATTAATGGTCAAGATTTATTTTGATTGTTTTCTAGAAAATTATGGTTCTCATTTGAACCATCCCCTGTATATATAGGCTAAGTATAAAATGAAAAACCACTTGAGTTGTGAAAACTCTAGAAACTCATTCTCAACCACATGTTTTTAATTAATGTTTAAATCTTGTGGTTTACAATTAAAATGAATAAAAAATGTAAATATAAATATAAATTTTTCTCTCTTCTAAAAACATATATAAAAATTAGTAAAAAAATGTTAAAAATAGCAAAACATTTTTTTTTTGATGTTTCAATATTTTGTATTAAATGTTACAACATATGTTACATGTAACAAAAAAAAACGATGTTACATAGGGTTTTCCGAAGTTATATATATATATATATAATTATTGAATTTAGATTAAAATTATAACGAAACGTATTGTTTATATGTAAAATCTTAAAGAACAGTTGTTTTACATGTAAAATTTTAATGAGAAGTTTTATTTTGCCCCTTGCCCCCCAGCTGAAAAACCTAAACCACTAAAAACTAAATAAAACCCAAAGGCTAAACCAAGATTTTTTTTTTCTTTTGGAACGAGAGATGCTAGATAAACATTTTATTAATTTTTTTTCACTTTTTTATTTTTTTCATTTTTATAATTTTTTTATTTACTTTTTTGAATTTTTTTGGAGGTTTTTTTTTCTTACAAAAGTGATGTGATGTAGGTGATTGAAGGTGTACCATAAGAACTTTGGGAAATGATCAAGGGTTGGATAACTTCATGTTAATTTTATTATGGACCTTTTTATGTATTTATTTTTGACAAATTGAGATACTTTAATAGTTTAAGTTTTTGTTAGTATTCTTTAAAAGGAGGGGTTAGAGTGTAAAGGGTGTATATATGGTGTCTAATAAAAAGTTTAAAATATGTACGTTAATGATTTCTTGACCTTTGAAATTGTGTGGGAAACTCGTTTTCAATAACAAGAATGTTTGATGATGATGTCATGTTATTAAGAAGTTGGTCACTATATACAATGGTAAATGTAGGTAACCAAGGGATCAAGCCGGAAAGTCATCAAGCGGACAAGCGGGATCTTCCTCATCAAAATATATGTTTTACTCATCGGACATACTATGCAACTATAGAACATGAATAATTGCAGTTACATATTTAACCAATGTGATTATAGTGGTGCTTTACTTTCTTACCAAACAAAAAGAAGTTCATTTAAAATCCAACTTTAAATTGAAGAGCTTTGGACTCGATTTTGTGGGGTTGGAGGCAAGATTGGGTAGGAATAAATCCTTACACTTGGAAGTGATGATTTATAGAGTGATAATGGCCCGATTCCGTTCCATTGTTTCAACTCATGGATAGAAAGACCAGGTTTGAGGAAGTGGTGAAAAATGCTACTGATTTGTTTCATTGCTCAGGACTACCTGATGTTTATTTAGCTTAAAGCTAAAACATTTTAAAAAGGAGAATAAATCATGGATTGTGGATATGAGAAACAAAGATGAAGAGTTACACAAGCAGCTAACAGATGAGTTATTTCATTTAGATGAGATTGTGGAATCTTGATCCCTTTCGGAGGAGGAAGATTGGACTCTCTTGGAATGCTTATAATCAGATCTAAAACAGATGGAGGCGCAAAATCCAGAGGATTTAAGGTAAAAATCACGGATTAAGTGGGCTTCGTTTGGTGATGACAATTCAGCCTATTTCCATGGTATTATGAAAGCTAAAACTGGGTATAGATTTCATGGTATAGCGGTTAACGAGGCCTGGTGTAACAACCCAAAGGTGATTAAAAGGGAGGCTCTTAAATTTTTTCCTCTCGGCTCAAGGAATATGATCAAAGCAAACCAATAGTTAATTGTTACGACTTGAAAAGGCTATCGGTTAACGATGCAGATTTCTTAATTATGCCTTTCTCAGTTGATGAAATCAATGAAGCCATGTGGGATTGTGGGGATGACAAAGCTCCGGGTCGGATGGATTTAATTTTAATTCATCAAACATTTTTGGGAGATAATTTGTATGGATTACTTTAATGCTCTTACTCACTAATTTTATAACTCTGAAAATCTTTCAAATGGGTGTGGTGCCTCCTTTATATCTTTGATGCCTAAAATAAAGGATCCTCTTTGTTTTAATGACTTTCGCCTGATCAATTTAATTGGTTTCATAAGTAAAGTCATTTCCAAAGTGTTTGTAAATCGGTTAAAAAAAGGTGTTTGTTCAGTGATTTCAGAAAATCAATCAGGATTTATTAAGGATAGAAATATTATAGGTGGCCCGTTAATCATAAATGTGATTATTTCTTGGTTGAAAAAGTGCAAATTAAAGGCTTTGTTGTTTAAAATTGGTTTTGAGAACGAATTTGAAAACCAAACGAATTTGATCATATTAGTTGGAATTTCCTTGACTCGATCCAACGACAAATGAATTTCCCGGATAAATGGTGTAGGTGGGCTAGAGGTATTTACTTCTTTTGAATTTACCATGGCCGGCCGGGACATAGGGCAAAGCGGACGACCGGCCGGGGCATAGGGCAAAGCGGACGACCGGCCGGGGCACTTAATTTTCAGGGGCACAAAATTAATTGAAACGTATAAGGTTTAAAAATCATTATTGCGATTTTATAAAAATTCTGACGGGTTTGGGATCGATACGCACATTGTTATACCGCGTAATGAACGATGATTAATGTTTCTCCGTTATAGTCTAAATGCTTTACAAGATTTAATTGATTTATAACGTACGTTTTAAGGCGTTTTTATGGTCGCCGGATTCCCGTTGTTGCCGGAAAAGCGAGGTAGGGGATGACGGGTTGGGTTTGGGCTAGGTAAAAAAAAACAAATATTATATATTATTTTAAATATTTTACACTTAATGCCCTTGTAAAATCAAGTTGTTTTAAGAAAGAAAATTAAAGTAAAATTACAATTTGAACCTTTCACTTTGAAATATTATAAAAATGTAATAATAAGTTATAAACTTGGATAATTTGTTATATTATACTCGTATTGCTTGAAGATCGTTTAATTAAGAAATTAAATTCTGAGTTTCGTGAATTAGACAAACGAATAGAAAATGAATTATCGATAAAAGGAAATTATCAAGCTTGGTATAGTGGCAAAGGGGTATGACTCCTAACCAAAAGGTTGTAGGAAATTATCAAGCTTGGTATAGTGGCAAAGGGGTTCTAGTCTCACTTGAGACATTTTTAAGCTTATTTTTATACAAAAAGTTTTTTAAACAACCTAAATTATAACCAAGTAAGCCCATTTAAAAATTTAATTGTTTAAACCAAACATAAAAATCATTTACATAAGACCTTTTTTTTTGCTTATATTTTGTTACTCGTTAGAGTCTACGGGCCTTTTTATTTCGGCTCGACCGAGGCATATAAATTCTTGAAGACTGCCCTGAAATTTACCTATCATCGGGGAGTCTATCAAGGAGATCCGATCTCTCCATTTTTTTTTTATTATTGGAATGGAATCTCTCTCGTGTATGTTGAATTATGCATGTGACAAAGTATTTTCTATGGCTAAACACCCCTAATAATGGGCCGGTTTTATATCACCTATGCGGATGACGCCCTTAAAATTGGTGAATGGAATCGCAGTAATGTGCTTAATATGGCACCAGGGCCGGCCCACAGGGAGTACAATGTGGGCGAACGTTCGTTTTAGGGGGCACAAAAAATTTTAAAATTTTCTTGTAGTATGTATATGTATTTCTTTTTTCCTGATTTCTTTTGTAGTTCTGACCCCGTTTTAGTAGATAGAAAGGAAGAGCTGAGAAAGTGTTGTGATTCTTTTTTGGTCCAAGGTGGTAACTGGAACTGTGAAAAGAGAATGATATATGGAGAAGAAGATAATAGGGGCATTTATGTAAAACAACAAAAGCCTAGCTAAAAGTTAAAAGCCTATGGCCTATTTTTTTCCCTTCAACTCATGCCATCTTTTTTATGTGACTATTATTTTTAAACGTTTTATATTAATCAGAAACACAAACACAGCATGCCTTAGGCTAGGGGTGGTTTAAAAACCATCACTTGTTTCTACCAATACAAGTGTGCCACCTCATCCCATCACTTTCCATCGCTAGTGATGGAATTTTGGTGGGGGTGGTGGTGTGGTGTGACGGAAATTTTTTTTTTTTGATAATTTTTTACAACTTAAAAATTAAAAACAATAGTAAATTAAAAAAAATAAAAGTTACATTAAACAATCTACTCCTCGTCCGAATTCGGAAATTCCAAACCTAAAGAACCTACAAGTTCAACTAGATCATATCTCAACCGATGGTGAATATCTTCGTTTCGCAAGTCTAATTGCACGTTCTTAGGAACGGGAACTTGAGTAGGAGGATCCGGCACCCAATCTGGAGAAATTGCACGTCCGTCTTCTTTTATTAGCATATTGTGCAATATGATGCATGCATATAACATGCCAGAGATCATGGGTTTTTTCATTGCACGAACCGGTCGACTAAGTATGCACCATCTACCCTTTAAGACACCGAAAGCTCTCTCGATATCTTTTCTTGCCGATTTTGCAACTTCTTGAATGCCTTTTCCTTGACCTCGACAGGAAACGAAAAGGCTTTCACAAAAACAGACCATGCCGGGTAGATATCATCGACAAGAAAGTAGCCACGTCTGTAATATCTCCCGTTGACAAAATACGGACAGAAGGGTGCGGTACCATCTGTCACGCTTTGAAACAACGGTGATGTGTATAGAACACTGATGTCGTTGTTTGAGCCAGGAACACCAAAATAAGAATGCCAAATCCATAAATCATTTGACGCAACCGCTTCAAGTACGATAGTCGGTCGTTTGATATCACCCCTAACATACGCCCCTCGAAACTCCCGTGGACAATTCCTCCATTCGATATGTGTACAGTCGATGCTACCGAGCATCCCTGGAAAATGCCATCTAGCCTCATGCACGGCGTAAAGACGTGTAATGTCGTGTCTTGTTGGTTTTCGTAGAAACTCTTTGCCATATAATTTAATAATCGCGTTACAAAAGAATTGCAGACATTCACGTGAAGTTCTCTGAGACATTTGTAAGTATTCATCGAATTGATCGGGTGGGTTACCTGTCGCTAATTGACGAATAGCGGATGTGCATTTTTGAAGCACCGTAAAACTTTGTTTGCCCCTCTCGTCGTAAGATTCTTGAAACCATTCTTCGCTTGCTTCAACGTCCGCTACAATCTTTAAAAATAAAGATTTCGGCAAACGAAACCGATCCCTGAACGTCTCGTCATTGTATTTCGGCTCCTCCACAAAATAGTCGTTCATTAGCACTTCGTGGGCATGTATACGATCACGATCCACCATTTTTTTATTTGGACGGCTCGGGCCTTCAAGTTCATTATATAACAACGGGAACCATTCAACAATGTCATCGTCCGAAGACGAAGAGCTATCGGTGTCTAGCGGAAACGAGTTGCTCGGAAAATCCATATTTTTTTGTTTTTAATTGAAGTGGTGAAGAAATAGGTTTTTGTAGTAGAAGATTGAGAGTGTTTTGAGTTGGATTTGATTTTGAGTTGGATTGAAATGGTTGTTAATTTATATTGTTTTAAATTTTTTTTAATTCCCCAACCCCAACGGTTACCCCCCTCCCCAACGTTCAAATTTCTTGGTATTCACCACGTGATGGCCATCACGGCCGGACCCCCATCACGCGTGATGTGGGGACCGGCGACGGCGCGTGATGGCCGGTGTATAACGGACCACCCCCACCCCTCTAAGGGTAGTGGGGCGCGGAGGGGGGGGGGGGCACGGCCACCTGGCTTGCGAACACCGCAACCACCTTGGCGTGGATGGGGGCGCTGGGGGGGGGGGGCGGAGCAGTCCGCGTGGGAATATAGCCGTTGGTGGGTTTTTAAAAAAAAGTTTTTTTTTTGTTTAACCTATAAATACCAATCCACACACTCCATTTTAATTAAAACTTACCTCATTCTCTCTTATTCTCTTAAAAAACCATACTTTCCCTCTACCAAAACTATATTTCTCTCCATTTTTATAAATGGCATCGTCTTCATCGTCTTCGTCTTCCGAAGAAGATGAACTCATTTGTCAAAAGGTTCAAACGATGATAATTTTTTTGATCGATCAAAGACGCCCTCGAGCCCCATTATTCCGGCAACCACGTCTTCGTGATCGAAAGACTGCTAATAAAACTTTGATACGTCACTATTTTAGCCCCGATCCCGCATATGGTGAGGAAAGTTTTAAAACTCGTTTTCGAATGACTAGACGATTATTCATGCGTCTAGCAAATGACTTGCCGGAGCACTTTGAGTATTTTCAACAAAGGGATGACGCTAGAGGTCATCCCGGGTTCACGCCTACTCAAAAAATTACCGCCGCTCTTCGGCAACTAGTGTATGGTGTTGGCTCGGACATGTTGGACGAGTATCTACAAATGGCTAAAAAGACCGGACGCGATTCGCTTAACCACTTTTATAACGGTATATAGTTTTATTTAAAATTTTATTATTTACATTTATTTATATAATTTTAAATAATTATATTTAGGGGTCATATCGCTATACAAGTGGAGATACTTACGTAAACCAACAATGTATGATATCCAACGCATATACGAGGTGCACGGTGAAAGGCATGGTTTCCCCGGGATGCTCGGTAGCCTCGATTATATGCATGTTGGTTGGGCTATGTGTCCTACTGCTTGTTTAGGTCAATTCCACCGAGGTAATCACCCCGGCCCTACTATTGTACTTGAGGCGGTGGCGTCACAGGATCTTTGGTTTTGGCATGCGTTCTTTGGGGTTGCCGGGTCAAATAATGACCTCAATGTTATCGATCAATCACCGATATTCGATGACCTTATCGACGGGGTTGAACCCCCTCAGGCTTTTTTTGTAAATGGAGAACACTTCAAGTACGGGTACTACCTCGTTGATGGTATTTACAGCGAATGGGGGACACTAGTTCAAGCTTATGTGTCTCCACTTTCTGACAAACGAAAGTACTTCACGAAGAGACAAGAATCGGCCAGAAAAGATATTGAAAGGGCGTTTGGAGTCTTAAAGAAAAAATGGGCAATATTGGCGAATCCAATAAAATTTTGGACAAGGGAAAAGATAACGGAAGTCGTCTACATGTGTGTAATCCTACATAACATGACACTAGAAGACGAGAGTCACGCTATTTGTCAAAACTACCAAGGTGATATTCCAAGACAAGAATCGACGATCACCAATGAACAACCACTCGACAACTTAAATTTCATCAAGAGCCGTGAGATACACGACAACCTTCGGCATGAGTTGGTTAAGCATTTGTGGGATAAAAGACCCGATAATCTTGTATTAGACTATTAATATTTTAAATTATTATTAATGTAATGTTTTATATTATTATTAATGTAATGTTTTAAATTATTTAAAAAAAATAAAAAAAATTCAATCAAGCCCCGGATCACCTGGACCACTACACTCTCTGGGGCTTGATCATGTGCCACGTCACCGCCTACGTATCGTAAATATATTGGATCACTTGGGCTTGGATCAAGCCCCACTACCCTTAGCCTTAAAATGTGTGGCCAGAGATTTTTAAGTTACTTTTAGTATTTGATTTGAATTAAAGTATCTAGATTTTTTTTTCTGTTGTAGTTTAATTAGTTATTACTTTATGTCATTTAGAATTTAGTTATATTTGTTATTTCTTCTTTTTATTGAAAAAATGGCAGTGTTATTTGATAATCTTGAGGCTTGCAATATGTTGATTGGTTGGTTGAGAGAAAAAAAACACTAAATACAGCAATATTAGAGAATATAGACTATTTTATTATTCTGACAATCTTCTTTTAAACTTGTAGTTTTGTCACTATTATTGTCATGATAAATTCATTATGATGCCATGATTTTCTTAATTGTATTTGATTTTTAGCAAGGGCCCTGCTAGGGACACCGCCCCACCATCACCCTAGGCGTTACGTATAGGTCTATACGCGGCGTATTAGGGTATGATTTGACGTCCTAGCCTGGCCTATCATAGGGTTGTCGGATCGTACGGGCTATACGCGGCGTATGTCTTTTGTATATTTTTGGAGCCTCGCTCCCTCCCCTCCCTCTCCACCATTTCTTTTTTCCTTCATTCAACCAACACCAACAACCATATATGTTTCCGGAGTCGGACGAGGAGATGCCGGACGGGTAACGGTCAATCGGAGTTAAACCATGTATGTTTCCGGAGTCGGACGAGGAGATGCCGGACGACGCTAACGGTCATTCGGAGTTAAACCAGGTTTCGTTTTATCTTTATTTTTTACATGTTAAGACATAGTTGTAGATGTTAGGACAGAGATTTGGTGAATGGTTTACTTTAGAAATTTGTCTAGGCACCGACCGTTTAACGGTAACCCTAGTTTGCCGGGCCTCCTAAACTTAAAATATATTTCCCGTATTGTTATCGTTAGCGCTAAAATTTTTATTATATTATTAGTATTAAAATATTAATATTATTATTAAGATATTGTTGTTATGAAAATATTATTGTTAGTAAAATAAAATACTATTATTGTATTTATTAAAATATTATTATTATTATTAAAATAATAATATTTAAATACTATTTAAATATAAATTATTATATTATTATTTTTTTTATTCTAAACATATAATTATTAGTATTAAAGCATTAATTTTTCTATTATTATTAGTACTAAAATATTATTATTATTATTTTTATTCTAAACATATAATTATTAGTATACGTTTGTATAGCGTATTGTATAATATAATATAATATAATATAATAATATTATTATATTATTATATTATATTATGTTATATTGTATTATGTTATATTGTATTATGTTATATTTATGTTAGTGAGTTTTTCTAGAAAAACCCACCAGTGTTGTCTTATTACGGTTTTTTTTCCTTTTTTTTTATTTCTTTTCTTTTCTTTTGTTATTATTAATGTTATTTATGATTATTATTAATATTAATAATATTTAATTATCAATAACATATTATTATTGGAAATTCGATAAAGGGCGTTTAGTAGCAGGACTTATTTGGGAAAATTGACAGTGCGAAACGAACTTTTAAATTATTAGCTGCTTTCGTTATGGGCATCTTCAATCAGTTACAGTGGCTTACTTGGGAAAACTGGCATTTCCAAACGTACTTTCAATTTCTTGGCTGCTTTCATTATCGACATCTCAAATCTGGCTCTTCGATTTCTTCGAACTCCAACGGTCTTGACCGCCGGTCACCACTGACAACCGTAGTTGTGTTCACTCGAACACATATCAGTCGTCACTAAGCTTAAGCTTAGGCTTGTTATTAGTTTTATTTTTAGTTGGGGGTATTCTAAGTTGTTCATGTTGCGTATATTAAAGAATTATCGGCTTATATATATACGTATATATATATAGTAGATGTGCGGAATAAGAATTCATTGCGTCGAGATAACCAGCACCAGATCGAGACGCTAGTTTGATGAGTTTGAATCTATCGGATCCGTGGTATCCGCTAACGGCAGCGAGAACGGGAGCCCCTACTTTGGAGAGATAGGTGTAAATTCGGTCATTGCTCCAACATAACGAGCACCAGATTGAGATATTAGTTCGCACTTAGCTGAAACGGTTGACACGTATGCAGACGTGGATTTAGGTTCGGTGTTGACCCGGATATTAACACGTTTGTTTACACATTCGTTGACACGTTTGCATAATACACAATGAAAGCACAAACTCAAACAACAATCCATACAATAGCAATTTTCTTCGTTATTTTTCTCTTCTTCTTGTTTGACTGATCGTTGAAGAGAATTGCTATTGTATGGATTTTTGTTTGAGTTTGTGCTTTCATTGTGTATTATGCAAATGTGTTAATATCAGCGTCAACATGGTTCAGGTAAGTCCCGGGTAATATCTCAGTCTGGTGCTCATTAAGCTGGAGCAATGACCGAATTTCCACTTATCTGTCCAAAGCATGGGCTCACGTTCTCGCTGCCGTTAGCGGATACCGCGGATCCGAGAGATTTAAACTCATCAAACTAGTATCTCGATATGGTGCTGGTTATGTAGGCGCAATGAATTCTTATACCGCACATCTACTATATATACGTATATATATAAGCTGATAATTCTTTAATATACGCAACATGAACAACTTAGAATACCCCCAACTAAAAATAAAACTAATAACAAGCCTAAGCTTAAGCTTAGTGATGATATGTGTTGAGTGAACACAACTACGGTTGCCGGTGGTGGCCGAAGGTCAAGACCGTTGGAGTTTGAAGATATCGAAGAGGCGGGTTTGAGATGCCGATACCGAGAACATCCAAGAAAGGGTTCGTTTGGCACTGCCAGTTTTTCCCAAAGTAATCACCGTAACTGATTCAAGATGTACATAACAATATCAGCCAATAAATTGAAGGGTCGTTTTGCAATGTCAATTTTCCCATATAAGGCCTGCTACCGAACACGCTTTGCCGAATTGTGAATAATAATATATAATTCATAATTAAAATAATATTAATAATAATTATTATAAATAACAAAAAAAAAGAAAAGAAAAAAAAGAAAAAAAAAACAACAAACATAACAAGACAAGCTGGTGGGTTTTTCTAGAAAAGCTCCCCTATCGGCCGCGTATAGACTTTTACGCGTCTTTTTATGAATTAGACGCCACGTTTAGACCTATACGCGGAGTCTTAGTTTGATTACAACATGCCCTACAAAAGTTGGGCTAGGTTGTCAACTCGTACCTTAGACGCCGCGTATAGGTCTACAAAAGCTGGGCTAGGTTGTCTTGTTGTTGCTGAATTATTGGAGGCCGGCTCCCCTCCTTTCCCTCCTTTCCTTTCTTTATTATAAATTTCGTTGTATGTTTCAACGTTCAACAAAAAAACAACACAACATTTGTACTATATATACCCAGAATGTCTTGGTTTAACCATTTATTTCCAGAGGAGGACCCGGGTTACGCCGCTAACGATAAGCCTGGCACGTCGTGGTTACCTGACTTGAACCAGGTTTCGTGATATATTTATTTAGTATGAATTTGATAGTCTTTTTTTTACTAACACATGCTGCATTACGTTTTGTTAGGAGTATGTCGAGTATGATACCCAGCCCCAACAACCTTATTGTCAGCCCGAACAGTTTTATGGTAACACTGGCTCGCCGGGCTTGCCAAACTTGAACTAGGTTTCGTTATACAGTCTTTTTGTAAATATACGGTTATGTTATTATTATTTTAATATTCTTATTTATTATTAAAATATTATATTTTATATTATTATAGGTATTATTATTATTAATTATTACCACTAGCACTGTTGTTTGAATTTCTAATTTATGTATGGTAGGAGTACTTCGCGTCGGATTACGGTAATCAGCTTTCGTACCCATCATCTGTCGCCTGCAGTGACGGATTTAGAATTTTTTTTTATCTGGTTCGCTATTTTAAGATGCTCTAAATATATAAGAACGCGTATAAAAAAATTGGGTCGGGTTGACGATTCGGATTGGTTTAACGGTTCGGGTCAAGAAAGATTAATCATATAATAAAAAACGATATAATAACTAAAAAACATCATCATTAGAAACTAAAAAAACACGGGACTTAAAAACGATAATCTTTCGAAATAAAAAAAAAACTAACCTTATAGTTGTTCTTTACGAGTTTTCATCTTTTGAAAGCGTTGCATTACATCTTCGATCGAAACTTGTAGTAAAAACTCTCTTTCAATGTAGCAAATGCAAGAATCATTCATGTACCCGTCACCCATCCTATTACGTAGTTCCGTCTTCACATGCTTCATTGAAGAAAAACTTCTTTCAACACTAGCCGTTGCAACCGGTAGAACTAGTGACAATTTTATTAAACGATAAACCAACGGATAATCAATGTGTTTTCTTGTTTCCACCATCATTTTTGCAAGATCACTTACCCCTTTAAGATTGTCAAACCTCGAATCTTCTTTCACATTAGCAATGTAGTGGCCAAGTTAGCAAAATCTCGTTGCGGGAAATTATGCCCAATAGGTTGACATGGCCCTCTTAGCAAATATGTTCTTCTAATTTCATCTTTTTGATTAGGATGATATGATGAAATCGGCTTTCGATCTGAAGGATCCCATGGAAGATCATCCAATTCGACTCTTGCCAGATTATTACTACTAGATGGTGAAGGGTCTCGTGGCCTTCTCGATAAAAAACGGTCCATAATCTATCAAATTTAAGTTCTGTAAAAGCAAAAATAAAATTCAAAGCCCTAAAAAACTAACATCTTTTTTGAACACTCAATCATCAAAAGTCTCATTCTAACGAACTACAAAAGGGGCGGGATTCGGGAACGCACCTGAACGCGGAGGCCGGACTGCCGGAGGGTATCGGACTATCGGTGAGACGGCGACGGCGAGTTTCTGGTGTGACTGTGTGACTGTGAGTGTCGGAGTCGTCACCGTCGGCGAACGCGGAGGCCGGAGGATGTGTATTGTGGATTTAGGGTTTTTAATTTGTGGGAGCTACAGATGGAATTGGAGATTTGGAGGTGGTCGGCGTCTGTCTGTGTGACTGTGAGGTGGTCGGCGTCTCGGCGAGTTTCTTTCTCTACGGTAGAGGTGGACAGACAGACAGTGAGGGAAATTGGGGGTGTTTAGGGTTTTTAAGAAAGGTTTATAAGGGTAATAGAGCACAAAAGAAAAAGGCAAAAAAAAATAAGGTTGTGTCTTGTGTGAGACTCGAACCCGGGTCTGCACTCAAACACAATGCACGCCTTGCCACTAAGCCAGTATATGTTTTATGTATATATTTGAAACGAATTATATATATGGTTCAGCCCAGAAACACATGGTTCGCTAAAAAAGTCGCTATTAAATGCTCCACTACGGTTCGAAAAACACCTGGTTCGCTTGACCCGGTACTCACATGAATAAATCCGTCCCTGGTCGCCTGGTCGGATAATGGAGGTCAGGCTACATCATCGTACCAGCCACTAGTAGCAAATGATCCGTTTTATGGAACCGAGTTTTCATCGCACCACGGGCGAAATGATTATGCCAGGCCAAACCAAAATAACGAAGATGGGTACGATGACGACTACATACGCGAGGTGAAGGTTTCGTATAAAACGCGAGGTGTGTTTTGTTTAAGTTAATATTATTTGTTTGTATGTTATTTAATAAACGGCTTAAGAATTAGCGTAAAACTGTTTCATATTTTTGAGAGCCGCGAGGAGCTGGAGAAATGGGTAAAAATTACAGGACGAGAGCATGGGTTTGTTTTTGTGGTCCAGCGGTCAAGGAAAAACGCCGTGGACCTTGCATGCAATCGTGGAGACGAACCCAAAATAAAGGCGACGGTGAGACGTACCAGCAGCATCAAAAAATGCTGTCCGTTTAAGATCCTGGGCAGGTACGACTCGAGGGGTGCGTGTTGGAGGGTTCAAGTGGTAAACGAGACTCACAACCACGATCCCGTTGAATTCGAGGAGGGGTGTGCGTCTTTTAGAAAAATGAACACCGACCAGCTGGATATGGTTGAGAGTTTACACAGGGCCGGCGTGAAGCCGCAAGAAATCAAAGTAGCCCTCTGCGAAAAGTTTCCCGGTGTGCAACCTGTATTAAAAGATATATACAACCACACCGCCAAGATTAGGGGGGATGGGCTACTTGGCGACACCCCTATGAAGGTAGTTCAAAACACTTGTAGTTTTAATGTGTACTTGTCGTGCTTGTAATATTTAGCAAAGTTTTATTTCATCCAATGCAGGCGCTGGAAAACTTTCTCGCAGGCAACGGTTTCACGTTCTATACCTGGGAGAGTGATACCGACGACAGGACGGAGGAAATTTTCTTCTGTCATAGTAAGTCGCATAAGATGTGGCGTGCGTTCCCCGAGGTGCTGATGGTTGACACGACGTACAACACCAACATGTACGACTGGCCGTTGGTTCAGTTTATCGGTGTGACCTCGACATCACAGTCGTTTTGTATCGCCGCCACGTTTGTAATCAGGAACGGCAGAGGAACTTTGGCTGGGCTCTGGAGAAACTTAAACAAATGCTCTACGACTGCATGGAGCCATGCGTGATCCTGACTGATGCGGACCAGGCCCTCATGAACGCATGCGACGCGGTCTTCCCTAATCCCACCAAAAATTTATGCAGGTGGCACATATCCGAGAATATAAGGAGAAAATTTAAGGGCCTATATAGCGCGGAAATGGGGACGGACTTTGCGTACTTTGAGAAATAGTTACCTTTGGATATTCGGACGAAGATCTGGACTGAGGATGGGGATAGTGACTACGATTGCTGGCACCTTTGGATTTGGAATTGGAGTCTCAATTGGAATGGTGATGGGATATTATTTCTTCATCTACTTCCAGCCTACTCGTGTTGAGGTAATCTTAATATTGTTGTTAATCAATATAGATTATTATTATTATTATTATTATTCGAGTTTAGTGTGATTTGGTTATTTGATATGTTGATTGCTTTCGTCACGTATCTATGTTATCATAATTGCTAATCTTAGTAGTTTCTAAGTTGACGTCACTAATCTGTGCATATTTGGTGATTGTTTTCTTTAGTGTTCAAACTGAATATTATAGGATAAATTGTGACGTAGGTGCTTTGGTCATGTCTCTATATCTTTTTTTTTTTTTTTGCTTATGGGTTCATTTGGTGTACTAAAACCTGTAAAACAATACAACTGGTTAATCATATAATTTATTATGCTTCTAAAAGATGTGGTTTTTGGATGGTTATCACAGGTGGACTTTTACACTAATTACTATATATTTTGGGGTATGTTTCATCACCATTATCTGAATCATATACTCTTTTTCTTTATCTTTCTTTATTAAAGCTGCAATTTTTTTACATTTTATGTTTATTTTCAGTTTCTTGATTTTATGTTGTTGGTGTCTTTCTTTGCACAGGTTGGATCTTTATTGTCAATTTATGGATGCTACAAGTACCACAAGAAAGCTGCTGGTGGCAGAAGTGACAAGTTAGATGAAGAACAAGCTGAAATTACCAATATGCCCAATGCGGGTAAATATGCGGGCCCTAATGATCATAAACACCCTCGTCAAGTCGCGGGCTTCTGGGGCTATGTTTTTCAGATCATGTTTCAGGTAGTTTACCAAAAACAGTGATAATAAGGTTACCGAAAAAGGTAACACTGATGACAATGTTTTGTTTTTCAGATGCATGCAGGCGCGGTTGTGCTAACCGACTGTGTTTTCTGGTTTATCATAGTTCCGTTTCTTGCCATTAAAGATTAAAATTTGAATTTTGTAAGTGCAACATACCCTTTGTTTGATTCGAATAAATATATGTTTCGTTTAAGTAATTTTATATTAGTTTTGGGTGTTATATGGTGCAGTTGATTATAAACAACATTCTCTCAATGTTGTGTTTTTAATTGGTGACACTGCCTTAAATAGCTTGGTAAGTTTTTTTTATTATTATTTTTTTTTGGTACTTTAACACTAAATGACTACAATTGTCGGACGAAGATCCAGATTGAGGATGTGGATAGTGGCTATGATTGCCAGCACCTTTGGATTTGGAATTGGAGTCTTGATTGGAATGGTGATGGGATATTATTTCTTCATCTACTTCCAGCCTACTCATGTTGAGGTAATCGTAATATTGTTGTTAATTAATATAGATTATAGTAAGATGATTATTATTATTATTATTATTATTATTATTATTATTATTATTCGAGTTTAGTGTGATTTGGTTATTTGATATGTTGATTGCTTTCATCACATATCTATGTTATTATAATTGCTAATCTTAGTAGTCTCTAAGTTGACGTCACTAATCTACGCATATTTGGTGATTGTTTTCTTTAGTGATCAAACTGAATAGCATATAAATTTCAAAGACGACAATTTCCCCTTACAGTATGTTTTGCGATGACCATAAACAAAAGTCAAGGTAATCATTATCTAGGGTTGGTTTGTACTTGAAACAACCCGTGTTCGCAGGTTTGGGCTCAAGATTCTGATTCTTGATAAACAAGGTAATCTGACCACAAATGTAGTGTACAAGGAAAATTTTTCTTATTTATAAACTCATTGCGTAACGTTTTGCTTTGTAATTCCCGTGATTTTAATGAAAGTTGTAATTGTATTAACAATATATGATAATTGTGTTATTGATTGTATTTAACGTTTAAATATTTTAATTTTCAATAATTCCCCGTGTAATACACAGGTCATTATATATATATAGTTACACATGTCATATGAGTAATTCGAGTGTAACCAGTATGTTCATGATATCTAGAACATGTTTGTCATATGCATGTCGAGATCTTAATACCACCACCCGTATGGAGATTTAGGACTGTAGAAACCCACATATATTGGCCTTACATAAATAAGACTCCCTACCCTATATTATCCCTTAGGAGCCAATCTTGAGCCTTTTCCCTTTTCATTTGGTTAAACCTTACATTACAAGCTATGTTAGCCTTAAGCCTTTTATTTAAACCTTGTGTGATGAAATCCAGTATTTAGAAAGTATATAGTTAGTTTGTAGAGCATATGACACAATGTAGCTATGTCTCAGTTTGTTCAGTAATACATAATAAAAGTAGAAAAATCAGAAAAAAATTTTTAAAATGAGTTGCCAATTAATCTTGCAGTTAGGTGTAAATAGACATCATTGTTTTTGTTTTTGATTGTCTAGTTAGTGTGAATAAACTGGATTACATCCACCTAAGTCACTAAATAATTCCTATTTCATACCCGAGCCTAAGTCACAACAAAACCCTTAGTCCTAGTCTTTATGCAACCGATGGTTAATGGGTGGAGATATGACTTGCTTGCAAGCTTATTACTTTGTGTTCATACTTGGCATAGAGGGACGAGAGATACTAGCACACTTTTTGCTGGTTCAGATATTAAACCGAGAGGAGTGATATGTGAGGGGTGTGATCATGTGTGCCATAACCGGAACAAAGTACCCTTGTTTGGGTGGTTCCATTATTTTAAATGCATCACTAAAGTTGTTTGTTGGGTTGTCAACTTTGACAGTGTCAGCCTTGTGAGTTGGGCATGGCCTTAGACAGTAACTAACATTAATAACGATAATTGATATAAATACCGATAAAAGGGGATGTGTTGCATAAGAGTTTGCTTGAAGACAAGCAAAATATAAGTGTAGGGATGTGATGGGTTGATTAATGTCACACGCTTAAAGGAGTTAAAAGTACATGGTTTTATCTTGTTTCATGTCAAATATATGTACTTTGATGGTGTGTTTGTGAAATGTAGGTGTTGCGGATAAAGGACACAAAGATGCGGATTTAAGCATGTTTAAGGGCCAAGAGATTAAAGAAAAGCCGAGTCAGTCGTACCTTACGGCTACCTGGCCGTACCCTACAACAGCTGGATATCTAAATCATATCCTACGGCCCTGTTGGCGAAGGTAATGGCCCCTGCAATTTCAAAATCGTGAAATTCAGTTTTCGACCAAGTTTTTAATGGAGATTAGTGCCATAATTAAAGAGATATGTAACCACATGATTGGGGGATATTTAGAGGCCGATTTGGAGTAATTGAAAGTCATCTTATTCATTATCTTTTCACCAATCTTCTATTATCATCTTTTCCATCAAGAATCAAGAAGCAAGGGCTTCATCATCAAAGTTCACCATCAAATGAAGACTTCATCTTTGTTATTTGTAAAAACCATGTTGAACATGTTTGGTAATTTCTTTTTGATCAGCCCGTGTCTAGGGTTTATGTTAGCATATTATAATTTTGATTTTTGTTTGTTAGATTTAAACTTGATATGCTTCGTCATCATTTATATGGTAGTTTTGTGTTTGAAGAACAAAGTTATTATTGTTGAATCTATTGTCAATTGTCCGTTTTTGGTGTTTACATAATCATACACTAACAATTGGTTAATGAATTTCATATTATATAACTTGATTTTTACTAAAAGAAATTCCTAGCTTGTGTTCCTTGACCGGTCATAAATCGAAAGGTCAATATGGCCGGAATCCCTTGTTTTGTAATAATCCTTGGTTGCACTTATTTACTAAATTCTTTCTATGTAATTTCTAATTAACACACCACGAATTAAAATATATTTGCTACATAAATAGAAGCCCGGGGTGCCTATATTTCCTACCACGAATTAAAATATATTACATCAATCAACAAAAGGTACTTGGTTACTATTTGTGTAAGGCCCCGAACCCGGTGACCCTACTTTAGCGTCGGATTTACTCATAAACACAGTTCTTCAAATCAGAGTTTATTAAAACTTTTCGCGGAATATAAAACATCAATCATTTGTTACAAAACATTAAATCTTTTCTTTGATACCATAACATAAAACTTTATATTTAAAACATCTTTACTTCTTTCTTCAGATGCCAGCCGTTCAATCCATGCCGTGTGTCATCCTCATGCTAACTCTATAATCAGCTCACCTGCGTGCATACTAAAAGTCAGCTACGCTGAGTGAGTTCTAGTTAATCAGGCAACATACAATTTTATTCTCATATATTTCTTAACGTATCCGAAGACACATATTTCTACCTTAACCTCGTATAAATATCCATAGGAGGATCATCACGTAATATCTATTAAAAGAACCTTTACCATTACCATACTATATAGAATTTCCATAGGAGGAACACTCTGTATACTTTCCATAGAAGGAACACTTTACTATCCATAGAAGGAACCCTATACTTTCCATAGAAGGAACCCTATACTTTCCATAGAAGGAACACTATACTTTCCATAGAAGGAACATTATACTTTCCATAGAAGGAACACTATACTTTCCATAGAAGGAACACTATACTTTCCATAGAAGGAACACTATACTTTCCATAGAAGGAACACTATACTTTCCATAGAAGGAACACTATACTTTCCATAGAAGGAACATTATACTTTCCATAGCAGGAACACTATACTTTCCATAGAAGGAACACTATACTTTCCATAGAAGGAACATTATACTTTCCATAGAAGGAACTCTATATATATCCATATAAGGAACACTATCTATAAGTTATTATTTAATATCCATGTAAGGAGCTAATCACTTCCCTTGACGATACGTGCAATATCCGAAGATCGTTCACGTACCGACAAGCTTCCATTCATAATGTTTATACATCATCCTCACATTACATACAATATTAATATCTTTATTTACATCCTGACAGTACGTGCAATATCCGAAGATCGTTCACGTACCGTCATGCAATCAATCATATCTATCACATATATCATACACGGCATACACTTACCATTTAAGGTAAGTGTATTAACTATCACATTGAGTATGCACACAGCCCCGAAAACGTAACACATAAATGGGGCTAGAAACTCACCTGAACACGGTTACGTTCACCGTTAATCGTAATCCCTTTCTTCAGTTGTGCACGGCTGACTGTATAACAAGTATACGTATCAATTAACTATCACTTCTCATAATGTATCTCTATCCTTATATGACCCACAACGAACGGGGGTCCGGGGGCAGCGCCCCTGGCAGCGGGGTCTAGGGGCGGCAGCCCCTAGCAGGGTCTAAGGGGCAGAGCCCCTGGCTGGGGTCGAGCTGCCAGGTCAGCTTGGAAAAATTTTATTTCCATTAACTGTCTTAACACATTTTTCATTAGATTTTAAATTTATTTTCTAAACGAACTTCACTTCAGGCGAAGTTAAACCTCGGGCGAACTTGGCTTCAGGCGAAGTTAAACCTTAGGCGAACTTGGCTTCAGGCGAAGTTATCCTTAGGCGAACTTGGCTTCAGGCGAAGTTAAACCTTAGGCGAACTTGGCTTCAGGCGAAGTTATCCTTAGGCGAACTTGGCTTCAGGCGAAGTTATCCTTAGGCGAACTTGGCCGTAGGCGAAGTTATCCTTAGGCGAAGTTACGCTTGAATGCGAAGTTACGCTTGAAGGCGAAGTTCATCAGGCGAACTTAATCATGTAGGCGAAGTTATCGCGCTGCAGATCTGTTTGCCCATAAATCCTTCGTTTCTTAGCCAAATAACTCGATTTTGGTACCCACGGAATCGTATGATCGGCGCCTACAAATCCCAACCATCAAATCGTCCTAAAATCGACGTTTTAGGGGTCCGATTTGGGCAGTTTGGGTTTCGGGTCCGGTTAACCCATCCAATCCTAACCATTTTCAGTAATATTAGCTTTGTTGGATTTGTTCTTACCTTACCAACTCAGATCTATCAACAAAATCTCGGGTCTCGGCTTCGAATCTTGATCGGTTAGAATGTGTGTGTTTTGAGTGTGTGAAGAAATAGATGTAAATGAAAGATATTTTTGGGATTTTGGGGGGTATTTATATCTCTGAAATCCCATTCTCATTTAACCCATCTCAATTAATCCAAATCCATAACCAACGTCCATTACCCGACACTAGCCCGACCCATACCAACTCCTACTCTTTTATTTATTTCCTGATAACCCGAGTAAACTTTCCCTCTATTATTAAGTAATATAATTAATATTATCTTGAAATTTCGGGATGTTACAATTTGACACTCGTTTCACATTTACAATCATTTCAGTTAATACTTATAAATCAATTGAATCAACTTGTTGGTTCATCATTTGCAATCTAAATCATATTGGGTCTATACGACTTTATACAAAGCTTCATAATTATTAAGCAACTAATTTAGATCACTCACCACAAACTCTTTGTGGTTCAACACCCTTTTTACCCTAACTAGTTTAAGGTATCTAGGACACACATTTTCTCGATCTTTTACCTGTCCGACGATGACCGATCATTTGGAGAAGGGTTTTTAGGTCAAGTGCTTTGGTTCGAAGTTGATAGATAAACGGTGGTTGCGAGAGCATCAAGCCAAAAAGATTTAGGGGTTTTAGATTCAATTAGGAGGGCCCGAGTTATCTCTAGGAGAATGTAGTTTTCTCGTTCAACCGTCCCATTTTGTTCATGGGTGTAGGAACAAGATGTTTGGTGAATTATTCCTTTTGGTTGACAAAATTGTGTCATTATGGTGTTAACAAATCCCCCCCCCCCCACATTATCAGATCGAAGAATTTGGATATTGGTTTTAAATTGTGTTTCGATCATAGCATAAAAATTAGTAAATTTGTCTAAAACTTCAGATTTGTGTTTTAGAAAATATATCCACGTCATACGAGGGCAATCATCAACGGAAAGAACAAAAAAATGAAAATTTTGCCCCCCCCCCCCCAATAACTTCTGCCGGTCCCCATACATCCGAATGGATAAGGGAAAAAGATAAATTAACTTTTATGTTATTCGGTTTAAAAGTATGCCTATGACTTTTAGCCAAAACACAAGCTTCACAGTTTATTATTTCAGTTAAAGGAAATAATGTTGAAAATAAAAGATTTAAATAACCGATAGATGGGTGTCCCAATCGTCTATGCCATAACCAAGCTTCTCGATCTATAGTTCCTTGAGCTAGCATCATAGTATCATTTTGAGTCACTTTGTCCACATAATATAATCTTTGGCGTTCAGTGCCACGCGTAATAATCACTCATGTCCTGATGTCTTGTAAAATGCAAAAAGTGGGGTGCATTAATACAGAGCAATTAATTCCTTCGTGTGATTGATATATAACAATTTATGTGACAGAGACAGGACATAAAGACAATTTGAAAGTCTAAAAGTCGGGGAAATTTCTATAGCCCCCCTCCATTGATGAGAACTATAACCCCATTTGCGGTTTTAATGTGGTTATTCTTGGGTTTAGATTTTGAAATTATGTCCGATAATTCAAAAGCCATGGTGTCGGTAGCACCACAATCAAATATCTATGATTTTTCTAAACTTTCACATGTTTTAGCCATGTTTACTTGCCCAACGGGATTCTTGAGGGGCCTTATTTGATGAAATTAAATTATGTTTTGTGTTTTCAAATATGTATTGACCAGTATCCTAATTAAAAGATTCGTTAGGAGTTTATTTGACATTTCCAAAATTATAGGGTTTAAAAAAGTAGCATTAAAAATTGAATCATAAAATAACGAAGGGTTTGAGATAGGGTTCTCAAATCCATTACCTCCATCTCTGTAGCAGTTCTTGCCGGTGCCTCCATCTCCAACAGATGTTACACCACCACAGCCACCACAATCCATGCCTAAAGCATTCAACTGTTTCTTCCTTAAACATGGTAGTCTCCCATCACTGTTTAGAGTACTATCATCATCGGCTATGGCGCTTCCACCATCAATTGCACCAGTAGTTATATGAGAAGAAGCTGACCCTAACGCCGAATCTGTGTTAAATCCACCGGCGCTAAACCCGCCAGGAGGTGATGATTCGTTGTTTTATTGTTTAGAAAAGTCAAATGCGAAACATTGTTGTAACAATTGGTGGCTTATTGTGTTGTTTTTACTTGTCAGAATAGTGGTGCTTGGTTTTCCTGCGGCGGTCGTCATGCTATCCGATAGGCTCTGTTTTTTAGTGTGATTTTGGTTTGTGAGGGTGGTTTTTATGAGACCGAAGCAAGCTCATGATTGTTGGTTTCGTCGGTCATTTTTTTTCATGTGAGACTTGAAAGAATCAGATAGATGTTGAATAATATTGAGCAGGTCTAATCCAATGATCTTAAACACTACACTGATACCATGTTTGTAATTGAAAATATGAAAACTAGTATATTGATTTTTGAGTTATCTAGTACAGAGGAATATTGAACAAGATAAAACAAAATAAATAGAAGACTTTTTATCTCAAACATAGAAATAATAATCAAATAAAGTTGATTGCTTGCTTGTTGCAAAGTAACGGTTGGAATTTCCCTGTCATTGTTAATGTAATCTTCCAAGAATGGAAATTATGTTTCATTTTGCTTCTTAAATATCTTATTTGATTTTATTTTCTAACAAAAGCTGATCCTTTACAAATTTGTCACTTGAAAGTGATTAAATCAAGCCCAATAAAACTTGGTCATCAGAGTTTAATTATTGAAATGTTGTAATTTAATTTAGAGTTAAGTACCATTTTAATATATGTAGTTTGTCTAGTTACTCAACTTTAGTATCGTTTTTGAATTTATTACAAATGACTATCTCAATTTTCTAAAACTTGCAATTTTAGTACCTTTTCTAACCCCGTGTATTTTTTGCTTTATGTCAGGGGCAAATTAGTAATTTTGATTATTTTATTTATTTTCTCTTTTGAGATAAGTGTCATTTTCATATGTGTGGTTTATTCAGTTATGCAACTTTAGTATCTTTATTTTGAATTTATTGCAACTAGATGTACTTTGATTAGTTTTGAATAGATAGACAAATTAAAAGAGACATTCCATATTACATATTACAATTAAAAGGTAACTAAAATACATGATAGAAGATGAAAAACAACCATGAAAATTATAACATATTTTTTAGCCTTTTGTTCTTGATTATCAATTTACTTCTAGTAACTCAAGATCCGAGTTCATCTTAACCATTTTTCTTGCATTTTCTTTGTGTGCGTTGATTTTTTTTTCAAAAGTTCGGGTATGATAACAGTAGCTCTCTAACGCATCGGAGGATCAAGCCAAATAACAATCACACAACTTTGCACCTATTAGTATAACATTAATTGAACTTGTAGATGAACGATGGTTGAGTACTCAAATGGGCAAACACCATATCGTAATTCATTGAACTTGAAGATGAACAATGGTTAGGGTTCGAAGGATCAATGAGCGCGCGAGGGGGGGTTAATCTGTTCATTTAAGGTTAGAGATGATATTTTAATTGTAATATGTAATGTCTCTCTTGGTTTGCCTATTTATCCAAAACTAATCAAAGTATCTACTTGCAATAAATTTAAAAAATGGTACTAAATTTGCATAATTGAACAAACCACATGTATAAAAATAACACTTATCTCAAAAGAGAAAATAAATAAAATAATCAAAATTACTAATTTGCCCCTGACTTAACGGACAAAATAGACGGGGTTAGAAAAAACTACAAAAATTGCAAGTTTTGAAAAAGTGAGATAGCCATTTACAATAAATTTAAAAACAACACTTAAGTTGTGTAATTGGACAAATCACAGCTAAATGGCACTCAACTCTTTAATTTAAGTTCTATACTTGGTATTTGTTTTTAAAGTTTGTATTAAATTTCAAATTTTGTATCCATTTTCAAAATTATAATTATAATTAATTATAATATATATTATTGAACGAATTTTGAATTCCATGCACAATTATTTACTTTTTATTCCAAAAGTTTAATTCAGTTAAAAAAATGGTACTTCATACATGTATTTATAAATAACACCT
Organism: Bidens hawaiensis; assembly: GCF_021521415.1. Lineage (NCBI taxonomy): Eukaryota > Viridiplantae > Streptophyta > Magnoliopsida > Asterales > Asteraceae > Bidens > Bidens hawaiensis. The sequence continues at coordinate 133,818 of NW_027491844.1, read as the reverse complement.
CAATTGTCGTCTAGTGTTAGGATGGTTGGGTTCTCTAATGAAGACTTAAGTTCGAATCTCACTTGTGTTACTTTGGGTGAATATTGGCAATGATGGATTTAAGCTAGGCTTTGTGTAAAGGTTGTCAGTTTGAACCTCGAGCCCACCCGAATTTTCGTCTCACCTTGTGTTACGCCAGAGAATTCTGCTTTTGTGATGGCACAACGACTGTCAAGTGGCAATCGTCGGTATGGTTTCCCGGGGAAATGCCTAAGCCAAGCTCTGAAAGCCAACGTGGGCCCGGTTAAGACAACATAGTCTGGCCAGAGTGGGCAACGAGACACTCCAAAATTGGAGAGTGCGATAGCCTAAAGACAAGAAAATCTTTGTTCTAAAAAAATAAAAGTATTTACACATAACACCCAACAACTTTCTTTTGGTTACACAATTAAACTCACAGCTTTTTATTATGGTAATTCTTAAATTCCATTAATCACACAATTAACTCTATAACTTTATAATAAGATAAGTCTCAACTGTATTAACATAGACAGACCATAAGTTATTTGAAATTGTACGAACCAATGCCATAACGAATCAAACCCATACTGATCGGGTTCATGTTGCGTCCCCGCTGCAATGCGTGTCGTGTCATTGTTGCAACACAAATTTGACCAATACCAACCGACTTCCCACTGCAACAACCGGGCTGCGAGCTGCTAGTTTGTAATCATATTTGAAGAAATCCATGTAATTTGCAAATTTATTTGTAATTTTATTGAAAAAAACTAAAATATAAAATTTCATATTTTATTTGCAATTTTATTACAGCAAAACTACAAAATATAAATTCACATTTTTTTAAAATACTTACTGACGGATTACTAATGCCATAATCGTCAGTAGGTAGTCAAACATTAGCGTTGCTAATTCGTAGTAATGTTGTCGTCGTTGAAACATCGGTAAAATGCATCGGCGTCCCTCGGAAACAGTATCACGACGGTTATTGGACCGACAGAGTATCATCGACTGAATCTTGTCGATTATCCTATCACCAAGGGATTGTCGATGGATACATCTGTCAGTGATACCTCTGTTTCTATAAGTGAGATTAAAGATAATGAAAGTGATTTTTGGTCTTCTGTTTTTTTTCTTCTTTCAAAAGTGACGAAATTAGTGAATTAGAATTGTGAATATAACAGATTGTGGTGGAAAACAGTTCTTTGAAGTCTTCCAACCCGTTAGCATCAAGTTGTCACCACAATAAAATCAAAGGATCTTACAACCTTATCATTTTTCCAAATTATGGGGTCGCTTGAAGCTCATATAAGACACCAATAAGAGGGAGGATATTGAAGATAATTCAAAGAAACTTGGAGTTATTCGGAATTGTGTTACAAGAGGATAATAAAGGTGATACAATTTTTTTATGGCAAAGGTTAGTAGTGGACCCTGAAATCTTCGGGACGGGTCACATAATTAATAAATAGATAAAGCAAATTTTCATGTTCAAGTTTTATTTTGAGACATCGTTCTATTACGATTATGAAATAATGGTTTATAAATTCGTATTTATGAACGATTACTTAACCCGAATTTCCGGTTTTTGATTCGTTTTGAAACAAAAAGCACGCCTACAGACACTCTTACAACCGAGTCAGCCGAATATTCTATTGAGTTTTTAGTTTAAAAAATTATGGGTGGGGAAGATTAATAATAAAAATGCCGCTCTCACCTTTTTAAGTTAATTTTTAGTGTTAAAAATGATGAGTTAAATGGTGTTTAGACTTATAAATATATATAGATTATTTTGATTTATTGCCTAACGAGTTTAGTTTAATGACTTATTTGCTTAATTGTATAAAATAATTAAAATGTGCTTAGTTATTTGATATCTATTAATTAGTTTATATATAAATATATTGGTATCATTTATGTTTTAAATAAAATTTTCTTCCGAGCCAGGTAAATATTTCATAGGGTCGGTTTTAAAATTTTTAAGGGTGCTTGAGATTGCATCACACACACGCAAACACACACACGTGTGTGTATATATATATATAGGGTAAGGTTAAAATGAAAACTCACTTGAGTTGCGAAAACCCTGTGTAACATCGTTTTTTTTGTTACATGTAATATATGTTGTAACATTTAATACAAAACATCGAAACATAAAAAAAATGTTTTGCTATTTTTTAACATTTTTTTACTAATTTTTATATATGTTTTCAGGAGAAAGAAAAAATTATATTTATATTTACATTTTTTATTCAATTTAATTTGGACCATAAAATTTAAACATTAATTAAAAACATGAGGTTGAGAATGAGTTTTTAAAGTTTTCACAACTCAAGTAGGTTTTCATTTTATACTTAGCCTATATATATATATATATATATATATATATATATATGTGTATATAAGGGATGATTCAGGAGAGAAATGAGATTACTGTGAGAAATGAATATGAGCCACTAGTTTTATTTTATGTTTTAAATGTTTAAAGATAAATAAGAAAATTATTAATATATGCTCTCTATTCAATTAATATAATATAACTAATATATATATATAATAGTTATCTATTCAATTAATATAACTAATCAAATTATTATAATTGGAAAATAATAAGAATTCATTTATTTTTAAAACTTATTTTTTCTCTCTTTAATTTTTATCCTACACAAGTACAATTTATTCATACATTAAAATTTCTTTCTATCCAAAACCAATTTCTTCCAACTCAATATATTAATATCCATCAACACGTAGTTATATTGTGATTAATAGTACAAAAAACTATATTACACGTGTTTGAATTAAATATCAACAAAAAAGCACACAACCTACACAAAAACATATAACCTACACTTGCTTTAATAATAAGGAAACATATAACCAACACACGAAAAATATGTAATCGACACACAAAATTCAGCATCAATAAACTACACACGCACACGAAAACGTATAACCTACACACGAAAAACATATAACCTCCACTCAAAAATTTTATCCTATACAAATACAATTTATTCATATATTAAATTTTTTTTCTATCCAAAACCAATTTCATCCAACTCAATATATCAATATCAATCAACACGTAGATACATTATAATGAATAATACAAAAAACTATCTTATACGCGTTAACATTAAATGTCAATAAAAAAATATACAACCTAAACAAAAACGTATAACATACACTTGTTCTAAGAATAAGAAAACATATTACCTACACACGGAAAACATATAACCTACACACGTATAGGATATGTGTACCCATAATTAGAGAGTGATTTATTATGGTTATATTAGTTGTATTAATTGAAGAGAGAGAATCCATACATTTTTTTTAATTAATTTTAATCATTTAATACCTAAAATAAAACTAGTGGTCCATATTCATTTATCACATTTCTCATAGTAATCGCATTTCTCTCCTAAACAACTTAAACCAATATATATATATATGGGATGGATCATGCGAAAAATAGATATGAACCATTGATGGTGCTTAATCAATTGTGTACAATACAAATGGCATATTAGTAATTAATTAGAAATTATTGCAACATATATTTAATTTAAAAGGGTATAAATGTATTTGGTGTTTGGGCATCATTAAACCAGACTTCAATCACTCCATCCGTTACCACCTTTTATGCTTTAATTAATTCAATCGTAACCATAATTATCTTATAATTATGAGCTCTTATTCAAGAAATTTTCAATCTTTAAGACATTCAACCATGCACTACATTATAAGTAATAGTGTTTGTGATGGACTTTTAATCAATTTTTAACCTCATCTCAGTTATTATACCTACACACATATAAATCGTACATACGTACATACCAACGTACGTACATACATACTTACATTCCTACACATATCTGCATACCTACGTACTTACATACACACCTACACATACCCACACAAACATACAAACATACCTACATACGTACATATATCCGTACGTACATACCTACACATAAATACAAGTAGTTGATGAAACTAAGTAATTAGGGTGATGTAAATTTTTTTTTATAAAAATATATTTGAAGTATTATGATGAACACATGTAAAAAAAATGCAAACTCATGTCTATGGTATGTGTAAGTATAACACAATATGTTGTCATGTATAATATGTAGTGCTTATTCGTAATATATAAAATAATCGCTTACAATGGTTGGTACGAAAAACCATTAATTTTAAGGATTGTGGGACACTAATATAAACATGAGGAATACTACGTACAGTAATTACAGACAAATAAAAAACAGTTGCCATATTCAAAAGTTAAGAAAAATAAAAAATAAAATATTACTTGCAATGTTTGAAGAGCACATGCACTAAAATCTTGCAAATGTTTAAGGAAAATAAAATATAAAATATTATTTGAAACCGACAGCAATTATTAATTACCATATTCACACATTTAAGAAGATTACAACTATAACCTTCAATATAAATTAAAGACAAAATTAAAAGAAAAATTATGATTGGTTATAATGATTTCTCGCACTTCTCGCACTAAAAACACTTCTGAAATGAACCTAATCATATATATATATGGGAGGGTTATACTAAAAATAAGTAGTTTTCTAGAAAGACTAGGAATAAATCATACCCATTTGATCATGTTAATCAATGGTTGAGATTTTAAATTACCAAAAACCGACATAGTTTCCCAGAATTACTCTTTCACCTTTATAACCAACATAGTTTCCTAGAATTATTCATTCACCATAGGTTATAATGCCACATGTCAAAATCTATTAGTTCTTACTATTCTTAGGAAACTCCTTATTCTTATTTGAACTATTTTCTCTCTCTATATATATATACATATATATCAATGTTGTAAAACTCGCTAGGCGGTTGACCCCCTTGGAGGGAATACTCGGCTTGTATTCGGATAAAATAAACATAACATAAAATAATTATTGGATATTATATAAAATAAACATAATTCAAAAAAATCATGTTTACTAAAATAAAAAATTTGTGACCGAGTAATCCCGAGTACAGGCCAAGTAATCCTGAGTACTTCAACTTTTGACCGAGTTGGACCTTGGCGAGTAATGGTGGCCGAGTTGGGAAAAAGCTGCAAGGTTGATGTCCGAGGACCTTGGAATCCGACTTTTACAATACTGATATATATAAGGTAAGAATCCAAAGAGAACCCTTTACAAATTGAAAATTTTGAGAACCATTATGGACCACTAAAAAAAATCTCTAAAAAAATATTTAAAAAACTATAAAACAAAAAAAACAAAAACTTTAAAAATGTAAAAAAACCAAAATTCTTATATTTCATTCCGGTTTCATAAAAAAACAAAAACAGAAAAAAAATAATAATTCGTATTATACCTATACACATGTGTATAATTTTATTTAATTTCTAGTTACGTAATGTACACATATGTACAATATCATTTACCTTAAATTATACATATGCGTATAAAATAATATGTGTGTACATATATGTACATATTATACATATATGTATAATTTACCTAAACCGAATTTTTTTATAAAACCGGGATGATAAGTAAGAATTTTGGTTTTTTTACCTTTTTATTTTTGTGTTTTTTTTGTTTTGTGATTTTTTTTTATTTTTGGGTTTTTTGTAGTTCAAAATGATTCTCATGGTTCTTAATTTTCAAAAAGTTCTCACATGAGCATAATCCTATATATACGATGAATATCATTATAGAACTCTTAAAATATTTAAGATTTCTTAGGAACTCTTAATAACTAATGTTTTTTTAAAAAAATTTATATGTTAATATTATTTAAGTGTAGTATGAGTTTTACACATATGTAAACTTGTGATTTATATATGTAAATCAAAAATTTGTTTATCATATGATAACACTACTCTTAGATACTGTTATAATATAAGAAAAAGTAAAAAATATTTGGTTTTTAAGAGTTCTTAAATGAAACTAACCCATACATACGTACATACATATATATATATATATATATATATAGGGGAGGGTTAATGTACAAATGAAATTAACGTGCTAAACATGAGAATCAAGTAGAGTAATTATTTAATTACATAATTACTTTACATGTATATATAATTACTCTACTTGATTCTCACGTTTAACACATTAATTTCATTTGTATTTGATCCAAACCATATATATATATATATGGAGAGGATCAAGAGAAAACTCGTCCTTATAGAAAAAATTTTAAAAAACATAAAGAATTATTTTTAATTAAAAATAAAAAAATATTTTTGAATTTTCGTTTTTGCCATTATTATTATATTTTGTTACCTTTCACTTAAAATAAAAAATAAATAAAATAAATAAATAGACAAAAAACAAACAAACAAAAAAAACGTTGTAATGCACGTACGTATTACTGTAAGATACTGTTGTATTACACATGTATATTACTATGTACTTTTATGTTCGATAGTGTATAATTGCATGTATTCATTATTTGTGTATTGTATATGTGCAGTAGTGTTGTATTATATGAAATAAATAAATAAATAAAAGTCGATGCAGTGGACATGCGCGTTAATGTTGTATAACACATATGCACTAATGTGTATTCGATGTGTGTATTAGTCTAATATTGCATACATAGTGTGTATAAAATAAGTACAACGGTGTTGTATTCTATGCAATACAACACTTTTGCATATATGCAATGCACATTATTACACAGGTGCACCACACCGACGAGATTTTTTTTGGGAACAATATCAACATATAAGAATAATGCAAAAAAAAAAATAATAATAATAAATTAAAAAGATATTTAAAAAAAAATTTATAAATAATATTTTAAGAGTTTTTAAGTTTTCTCAGCATTCCCAACCCATTCCCTACTCTATATCCATATATATCATATAGTTACACTATAAATTACTATTTTTATCTCTTCTGTTTAATTAAATAATATTTTTTTATACATTTATCATTATCTTTTATCTTTCCTCCACTCACATCCACTTTTAAAAAATATTAAAAAAATATAGGGTATGAATAGTGAATCCTCAAATTTAACTTTCTCATATAACATTTTCTCTCTCCTCTATTCACAACTACACATAACCATACTATATAATTTGCAAAGCCTACTCACATATTTTAAGGGAATGGGCTGAGAATGCTCTAAGATAAAAAAAAAACCTCCAAAAAAATTCAAAGAAATAATTAAAAAAATATAAAACCGAAAAAAACAAAAAAATTAAAAAAAGTAAAAAAAAACCTAAAATGTTTATATAGCATCTCCCCGTTTCAAAAAATATTGGTTTAGCCTTCTAGCTTAGTTTAGCTTTTAGGGTTTTAGGTTTTATTTAGCTGGGGGCGAGGGGCAACATAAACATTTCATTAACATTTTATGTCACACACCAACCTATGGCGAAACATGACGGGGTGCGACATAATTGTATCATAACTCAAAAGACATTAAAGTAAAATTACACATGTCATTAGCTAAAATTATACATTTTATATATCAAGTACCCAAAGCACAAACATTGTTTCAAAGGAAATAAACATTACAAATAAAAAATTAAAAATATAAATAAATAAGTCTTTATTCGGCATGCATCCTAAGGTCCAAACTACTCTTTAATCGCATGCTTCATCCCAAATAGCTACCTGTGTCCTGCGTGAAAATATATAGTTTGTCAACATAAAGTTGAGCAAGTAATCACGGTTTTTGTATATATATAATATTGAAAAAGGCAATTCCTTGCGATAACATGAACTACTACAACTAGCATAACAATAATACAAAAAGTTGTCTTTTCACTCAAATCACATAAATATCGAGCTACTCCGACGGCGTATGATCATGCTAATAAGGATGAGGACGTGGATGAGATACCAACAACCATAACTTAAAATCAGATAAGGGCACTTATATATAAGATATACTAGCGGTGTATCCACCATGTTCTTAACATTTTTATAGTTAGTAAGGCCCCAAGCCCAGGTGCCCTACTTTAGCGTTGGATTAACTCATAAACATATTTTAAATATCACAGTGAATTAAAACCTGCGCAAAATAGTAAAAACTTCAACCATTTGTTACAAAAGTCTAAACCCCTTTCAAATAATTTTACACATGGTCTTTCAAGTTCAAAATATAAAACATCACATGACTATTTTTTCTTTCGATGCCAGTCTCTATTCTTCGATGCCATGTGCCTCTCCTCAAGCTAGTTGTTTCATTCTACTCACCTGCGTACATACTAAAAGTCAGCTACGCTGAGTGAGTTCTAGTTTAACAAGTCACATGTTAATCTCACATTTATCTTACATATTCATATCCATTGATACTATTCTTAACTTTACCCTGCACTTGCTTTCTTACTTCACACATACACCTTGTTTTACTCTTTCATATACATATATTTACTCTTACATATTCATACAATTACTATTTTACTCTTACACATTCTTGCATAATCGTACAATTATTCTTACAATTTTATACAGATATTATAAGGGTATGCGGCCCTAACTCTTGCACATATATTATAAGAGTATGCCACCCTTACTCTTGCACAGATATTATAAGGGTCTGCCGCCCTAACTCTTACACAAATATTATAAGGTTTGCTGCCCTAACTCTTGTACCACTCTACTCTTGCTCAGGTATTAGAAGGGCTTGCCACCCTGACTAGTACATTATACTCTTACTTAGCTATTACAGTCACATATAATTAAGCAATTTAAATACACATGGAAAATTCTTACAAGCATTCTTTCATTCTTTGCAATGGTTATTCACACTCATCATATACATACATACATACATATATATACACACACACACACATCTAGTCTTACGAGTATGCACACAACCCCGAAAATATTCAAATAGAAGGGGTTAGAACTCACCTAGATCCGGTTTCTTTCTGAGTTAACTACAATACATCTCCTTAGTTGTGCACAGCTAACTGTGTAACAATTATAAGTATCAATTAACTAGTTCTAACTATCTCACACTTCTAGGTTAACTGCAATACCCTCAACGAAAAGGGTTATGGGGGCAGCGCCCCCGGTAGCGGGGTATATGGGCAACAACAAGGGGCAGAGCCCCTGGCTGGGGTCGAGCTGCCAAGTCAGCTTGAAAAAATTTTATATTCATTAATAAGGCTTCATTAAAAACTCATCAGAAAACTGGCTTCCCATGATTTTGAGTTAAGTTCGGACGAGTCGAATCGAGTCCCTTTTAATCGAGTCGAGTCTAAAGTAATCGAGTCGAGTCTCAAGTAATTGAGTCAAGTCTCATATTAATCGAATCGACTTTCAAAGTAATCGAATCGATTTTCATAATTTGAATTGATTACTTTCTGATTCGATTACTTTCATAATTCGATTACTTTCCTATTCGATTAGATTCTTCTTCCCAAACGAATAAGGTTTCTCACAACGTGATTCAAATATGGTTTTTCGTGTCTTTCAGCTCTTATCACATCCTAACATCCCGTTATGCCCATTTTACTGACAAAGCGAGTTTTGGGTCGTAACAACTTCATTCTTCTCACTTTAACACGGTCCGAACGTCACTTGTTCATCCCGTTTCTTTCTAAACAACTTGTTTACTACAAAGTTTATGTTTTTCTTACATCATGTGGTCCGATTTGCCTTAGTATTAGATCTTAAAACAAACCGACATCAAAAACCTGACCTTTATACTAAAAACGTACCTTACGAGTTCTGGTTGGTTCGAATCTGGACCTATACGTGAATCTAGACGTGCTTTCTTATTGTTTGATGATACTTGAACACGAAATCTCCTTGGTTTCTCTTGGATCTTGAATCCGGATGAGAGGAAGGAGTGTTTGTTTGTGTTTTTGAGTGTGTGAATGGAGCCAAAAGGTGATGGAATGAGAATGTTAGGGTTTTAGGGAGGTTAAAGGAGTTTACATACTCCAAGCCCATGGATCTTAGGCTCGTAACCATTCCCAAGTCCCATTTTGAAAAGTCAGGATTTGGGGCTTTTGAAAAATGCTTTTCAACACTTTCAAAAATCTAAACTAAGAAATTTTTTTGTGATTGCCAAACACATTTTAATTTATTGACTTTTTGAAAACACCAATAAGTCAATAAGCATTTTTCAAACTCAATCCCAAACATTTTTAATTTATTGGCCTTTTGAAAATACCAATAAGCAGTTTTCAAACTCAATCCCAAACATGCTCTTAGTAAAATCAAATTATGTCATTCTTCAAATTAAAACAATTCAATTTTTTAATTTTGAAAGTTCAAATACGTAACTCATAAATATTGACCTTTAAACAATTACTTTTCTTTTGGGCACAACTTAACTCTTCATTATTATAAGAATGATGTTGTTTCGCATATTAGCAAAATAAATTCAGTTTGAATTTGTTTTTCTCATTATGTGTACGAGTTTATGTATTTTAATTAATTTGGTTATTTATATTACCTGTCTACTGCTATTGTTCCTTGATTATAAAATATATGACAATTAAATAAACTAATTTCAAATTGTTAAATAAGATTATGTTTCAAATCATACTCAACTAAACTTTAAAAATTGATTGACAATAGGCCATTGAAAATACTAAACGTGCAGGCCATGTGCGTCAATAACAAATTTGAAGTTCATATTTTGGATTTCATCATCAATATTTTCGAATGCTTTTTTGAATAGAAAAAAATAACCGACAAATCATACACCGTACCTTGTTGAATTAGTGGTGAATGATGTTGATGATCGAAGAAGCCAGAAACTCCTAAAAAAACATATTCCTATAAAAAAAACTAATGTAAAGTTCATAAAAAATAAAAATCGATTGAATAAACAACAAATCAATCCTGTAAATATAAATTATGAATGAAGATGCCAAAAAAAAATGGACGACCATATAAATAGTTAATTGAACAAATACAAACCCTAATGCGCAAACTAACATTAAAAAAATAATTAAACCATGAGAATCGAACAATAGTGAGAAAGTTTTTGGTACCGAATTAACGGGAGATGATCTTCCGGATTTGATAGTTATGAATAATTGTCATACGGATTAGAGAGAAAAATCGACGACAAGAGAGAGACGAAAATAAGAATGTGAGTTTGAGTTTCTAATATTATGGTTTAAATAATAGGAATGGAGTGAGTTGGCTATTACCGAAAGGAAAGTGATGAAATGACATATTTGTGGCATCCTATTTGAAGGGTCTAGAATGATGCCATATAAAAAAAATAGAGAAAAATAATAGTATAGTAAAATCCCAACAAAGTTAAATTTCTTGAGTAAATTAGGATATAATGTTTATTTATTAAAATATTATATCAAAATTATATATATGTTTAAAAGGCAAAGTTGGTGCTACTCACAAAAGTTAATGTAGCTTTATGCATACAGGACAAATTCTTATCTGCACAAGCTTTTGTCCATGTATAGCTAAACGTGTTTGATTTAGGGTTCTTTTACTTTTCTTCTTCTGATACCAACCTCATACTCCAACTGCTACCTCCTTTTCCTTTCCTTCTTCTACCCTGCTCACTGTAAGAATTGACAAGCAAAAACATCGAGAACCCTATCGACTATCGTTACCATCGATTTGAACATAGTCAAGCGAAGGATTTAATTAAGTGTAAGTGATCGATAACCCTTTTCCCAACCTGCTCCACCCAAATCATTGAACAACCAAGGAAGATGGTTCCACCATTGAAACTGTTTCCTGCCAGCTGATTGTTAAAATACCTTTTTTAATATTTTCAGTTCCGGTTAATCATTATTCGTTGCTGGTTTGTTTTATAAGGTAGGTTTAAATAAGTTGATGCAAAATTGAGAAACTGAAATTGACTATATTTGTTAGTAATTGACTTCCTAAATTTGTCGCAAGGTCTGTTTGGATTCTTTTGATGACCATGCGGTGCATTGCAAAGAATTGCCTGACTTTAAATACAGACATGATCTGGTTAGGGATGTTCTGTGTGATGTTCTTAAACGGGCAGGGATTTCTGCTAAAAAGGAGGCCCCTGTTAACTTTCTCACGGATCCTATTGAAGGGAGGTCTACTTTACGACCAGCTGATATTCTTGTGTTCGGGTGGGCAGGGGGGAAACACGCCTGTGTGGATCTTACAGGAGTGTCTCCTCTTGTTGGGCTCAGGGACCGTGGGTTTGTTGTGGGTCAGGCTGCGTTGAAGGCTGAATCGGGCAAAATTGTTAAACACGAGAAAGCTTGTTTAGATAATCAACATGTCTTTCTACCATTTGCCTTTGATACATTTGGTTTTCTGGCTCCAGAGGCTGTGAAATTTTTGAGTAGGGTTCAGCGCGTCATACACGGAACCTCTTCAGCTTCTAGGTCTCAAAGCTTCGTTTTTAGCAGGATTGGCTTTGCTGTTCAAAAGGGGGTTGCGGCGCAGCTTGTTGCCCGTTTGCCTGCCACTTTATTGTAATCGTTTTATAGTAAATTATATAAAACTTCCTAAATAAACTCATGAATTAATTGAATCAAAGATTCCTATGTTTTTTTACTATAAAAAGGAATAAATATGGGTTGAGTTATTCCGAGTAATAAAAATGAGTAGGACAAGAAGCTATAATTTATTGTCATATGTTAAATGGGACCAAAGAATGAACGACATAAAAGGAAAAACACATAATTTCTCTAATCAAATGCAAGACACATGTCAATTCTCCTATCATTTTAAAACGTCTATAACTTTTTCGTTCAACGTTGTTTTAAAGTTAACCATAATAACGAGCGTTTTTTTATATTCAATATGAGAATGACTTTGTTTTATAAAAAAAAAGCATAATTTCATTGTTTCTTTTTGTTTGTCATTATGTCTTATGTTCATCATTGCGTCTCTCTGTTTATTATTGTGTTTTTTTTCCCCAAAAGTGATGAAATTTGAAAATTGTAATAATAAAATAACACCGTTGTGTAATTATAATATGTAAATATAATAATAAAATAACAACTATTTTTAATACATAAAAGTATAAAACACAATGATTAATGCATATTAGACAATAACATAAAACATAAAACACAATGGTGAATGCATAACAATGATCTGACACGTAAAACACACTAATAATTATATAATATACAATGACCTGAATATAATACACGTCAATGACTAAAACAAAATGGTGAGCAGAAAGACACAAAAACGTACAAGCGACAAAATGATGAGCATAAAGATACAATGACGAACAAAGACACAATAATATACGTTTTGATTTAAAATTTATCTTTAATATGTGTAACGATTGAAAAACACAGTGATTACAACCTATTATACAATGTAGAAAAGTCAATTAAAAAAACCTATTGACAAACCAATAACACAATGTATAAAAACTCACTATTATGGTGATTTTTTTTAAAATGGTACTTATATTAAAGATAAAAAACCGCTTGCTATTATAATGATTTTTTTTTTAAAAAAATTGTCGTATGAAAAGTTATGAACACTTTAAAATGATTGGGAATTGAAATGTGGATTGCATGTGAAGAGAGAAATTCAACAACATAGACTATTCCATATATGCCTTTTCAACATTTTTTTTATTTTCAAATTAATCACAATTATTCAAATTTAAGATCAATGGACTAGATAACCTCCCATACTTTTCATTTTTTGTTTACTTTATATTTTAACTAGATTTTATCCCCCTTATTACGGGGGTTGTTTACATTATTCGTTTTTAATATTTATATATGTATATTTCGATTTTAATTTTATTTATTGCAAAAAAAATTAATAATTAATATACTTGAGGTTTGATGATAAAATGGTTTCACAAATAAATGATATGTTATAATCCGGTTTAAAAGCTATCTGGTTTGGTGATACCCATTACCCGTTTATTTTCTTTATTATAAAATTGTTTCTTAATTATAAATAATATTTTTTTTAAATAAAATAGGATATTAATTTTTAGTACATCCCTATTTTATAGGATTTTCATATCAAATATTTTATGAGATTAATTTTTAATATAATGAGATGTTATAACCTGTTTAAGAGCTATGTGGGTTTGGTGAGACCTTTACCCGTGAATTCAGGTTAAATGCGTGAGAAACCTTTATTTACAAATAAAGCAATTTAATAGCTTGAGATAATGGTTGTTTTACATTTTTTTAATATTTATTTTTTGGTTTTTAATTTTCTTTATGGTAAGAAAGTTAATAATATACTTAGGGTTTGATAATGAAAGGGTTTCATAAATAAATGATATGTTATAACCCGTTTAAAAGCTATCTGGATTTGGTGACTCATGACCTGCTTATGTTTTTTTACTATAAAACTGTTTATTAATTATAAATAATATCTTTTTCTTTTTAAATTGGATATTAAATTTTAGTATATCACTATTTTAAAGGATTTTTCACATCAAATCATTGGTAAGATTAGTTTTTTATTTAATGAGATGTTATAACCTATTTAAGAGCTATCTGATTTTGGTAAAACCCATACCCATGAATTTGGGTTAAATCAATGAGATGCCTCAATTTAAAAATTAAGCAATCTGGTGGCTTCCATAAAAGGGGGAGCGACTACATCGCGACACATAGGATTTTAGGGGTCTCGTTTATATATATTATAGATCTAACCCTAAATATTTGCTATTAATTTGGGCTAAATCATGGAGCCTAAATAACGGCTCTAGATGGCTGAATTAGGACTAACGGTTGAGACAAACCAGTGATCTAGCTTGTGAAGATGTTTATGTCCATTGCTTATAGCCCCGCATTCTATATATAGCTCTAAGTTATTCTTGTTTAATTTTGACTCTTTGGTGTCTCATTTACCCCTTTCTAGCCGATGAAAGTATAAGTCACCTAGATCCTTGATCAACTATGTATTAAATATCTAGAGAAGTTGGTTTATTGATAAGAGCCATGCCCTCTTTTAGTGGAGACGTAGGTTCAATTCTCACTTGGGCCAGTTCGAATAAGGGATTTAATCCCGGGTTCGAACCCGACAAGGGGCGAGGGTTTACGGATTTCATTTGGTACCCGCGCATTAAGGGGTACGGTCTCACGTCGGTCGAGGAGTTGACCTTGGGCATAGCACCGTCGAAAGGGTACGTAGGCTTATACATGAGATTCTTAGCCGTTAAATAAAAACTATGTATTCAATGAAGATAAAGAAACACAAATCTCAATGATAATTAAATTGTTTAAATATAACATAACAAAATGATAACTGTTTAAATAAATTATGATAACTATGTCTGGAGGATTGTGTCGGATCATGAGGATTAAAATACTTCGATTAATTAGTTTAAAGTAAATAAATCACATCATAGAATTTTGATTAAATAAAATCAAGTAAATAAATGAATAAAGAATATCCTTCTACGGGTTGGGCTTTCCATGAGCCTTCCGTAGCATTTTATTGTCCCAACTTGTTAGCATGGAAAAATAAATAAATTTGTGAGTTGGGCTTCCCATGACATTTTATTGGTACAACTAAATAACATAACATCAATTTGTGAGTTGGGCTCCTATGAGCGTTACATGGCATTTTAAATGGCCCAACAAATTAACGAACTATCAAAAATATTGAGTTGGTCGGCCCATGAGCGTTCCATGGCATTTTAATTGATCCAACTAAATAACGAATTAAAGAAATCAAATACGAGTAGTTGACGCATCTCGTGAACCACCACGGATGATAATGCTTCAACAAAATATCACGATTAAAACGAGTTGAGAAAATGGATAGTGGAGTATCCATGGATCCTCAATTAAATATTTTAAAAATAATAATAATTAAATAATTTGGAATTTCTAAATTTATCCACGAAGTCACTTTGAATTTGGTTTGATAATTGAAGGAAGGTAACCGTCAAATTGGTTACATTGACCACTTAAAGTTTTGGTCTTATGACATTTGTTCTGCTTTGGCCAATAAGATTGAGTACTGTAGTTGGGTTACCCTCCAAGAAAGGAGTACCATCTTTCCTTTGATTCTCATAATCGTTTTGCCAATGCCCCACTCACAGTTCTCTATCCCTTCTGGTTACTACGAGAACTTGGCACATTCCCTTGCTTTAAGGTGAAGGAGTAAAAACAAAATAAGGGAAATAATTAAAATCAAATAAAAGAATCTAAGGTTTTTAATAAAAAAAATTAGGAGAGAAAATATTTTGAGAGTGAGGCATAGACTTGGAGTTTGTGTATGCGTGCACATGATTAAATAATAAAATAAATAAATACTAAATAAGTTGTAAACCATATAAATAAACATATAAGGCCACACATAAGCATGTATAAGGTCCTACGCATGCTACCATGCAATTTTTAATGCTCTACCTTATAGCCTTCGGCTCTGATACCAATTTGTCACACCCCAACCTACGGTGAAAATGCCGGGACGCGAACTGTTGGTTCACAGCTCACAAGGCACTAACATTTAATATTAGTGATAATATTTAATTATTTTATTAAATTCAAATCAAGTACACGGTATTCAAAAGAAATTACAAATAAAACCAAAACAATAATAACATATTGTCTTTTTATTAATAACCTAAAATATTTTCTAAATTATCTTCAAACACTTCAACCATCCAAATAATAACCTGCAATATACGTACAAAATAGATATATTTTATCAACAACACATGTTGAGTGAGTAATCACCAGATTTTTGATGCAATAATATAATATATAATAATAAATAAGCAAATCAGTATCATGAGTATAAAAATTAAATGATAAGAAAATATCTAGTCTCGGTTGACCATTGTCTAACGAATCGCGCTCTGGCTACTAAGATGGTGTATGATCATACTTCAATGTGATTTTGATGGACCTCTCTGAATGCAATAATTAAACAAATAAGCAAGTAAGCAAATAGCATATAACATTCAATTGATCAACAAAACAATATTTGAGATTTGCAAGTGATGTAAATAAGATATATAAAAGTAATATAAGGTATGCATAAGGTCTCCAAAATAGTTTGAAAAGCGGTAAAATAGGGGAGTGATTACTCACCTTATTAATTAGGCGAGTTAAACAATAAAATAAAGATATTAAACGAGTCCCGAGCCTTGAGCGAGCTGATTGATCCGACACGTACTGGCCTGGAACTTTGAGACAATAAAGTAGTATTAAAGACAAGAACATAGCCACTGGAATTAGATCAAATAAGTGTGTAAAACTCAAGTTATGAGGTTTTTAATATTTAAGCGAGCTGGTGCTGTTCAGAATCCAAACTCCAAGTCAGGGGTCGAGTTCTGACCAGTACATTCAAAATTTCAAAATAAACCTAAAAGTCTATTGTCCCGAAGCTAGTTCCGATCAGAAGACAAAGAAATCGGATAGTCAAATATTTTGACTATTATGCCCTAAAACGTGCCGGAAAGCAATTCACCGGCCCCTTCAATCGGTAATATTGATTGAGAGCTTTTGTTAGTTAGATAAAAACCAACATTTTTCATGAAGACAACTTGCGGTGGAACATAAAGGAGAGATGGGAAAAGACGAGTTAAAGACTCTTGAACACCAAAGTCAAACCGTAGATGAAAGAACTCAAATAATCTCTATGAAAATCATAAAGGAGAAGGGGGATTTCAAGATTAGGAGATGGCGGCTAATGTTTTCAATAATATTTTAGGGTTTTATAATGTGTTTTGATTAATTAAAACATTCTAAAATCGGTTATTAGGCAATAATACGTTTAGGAAACCGAATGAAGTAATTATGACCAAATCAACTATATTGATCAAAAGATTTAGAATTGCTCTACAAGAAAATAGATGTGGACATGTTAAGAGTGTTTGTCTTCTTAAACTATTAATTATTTGAAGTAAGTACTGCAAATAAGCATTAAAAGTTGTACATCTTAAATTTTTGACACACATGCTTCCTGCTCTTACTCCTACTCCTTAACTACATCAAGAGAATCTACTTATATGCAAGGTTGTAAAAGTCGTTAGGCGGTCCTAGGCGGTCGACTGGGGAGTTGCGAGTACTCGGGAGTAGTCGGGGATTATTTGGAAAATACCTACAGAGTACTCGATCTAGGCGGGAAGTAATCGGGGAGTACTCGGCCGCCTACTCGGGAGTTTTACAACATTGCTTATATGTCAGGCTTTAAACCCTAACCTTCGCTCCTATATATAGACAAGAGTCTCTACCAATCAGCCAAAGTTGAAATGATAAATTTTAAACTAAACTACAATTTTATTCTTTTGAATATCACAAAGGACCCAAACTATATAAAGAAAATCAATATTCTTAATCCTAAACGCTGATATTATCACCAAAAATAAGTACAAATAATTATAAGAACAAACTTTGAACTTGATAATCATATTTCAAAATAACGTCTCAAAGATTCTAGTTTCAAATGACTAAATTTGGACAATTTACAAGTTTAAAATTATACATGAATGATCATAACAAACTCAATGACTAAATGAACGAGCATTGTTAATGACTAAATTCTTATTGCAAAAAACTTCCAATTAAAAGTTTCAAATATTAAAAAGCTTTTGAACAGTTATGAACAAACAAATGTTAATAAAACTATGTAAAGTGAATCTCAGACAACATATGTATTTGATGGATCTGAGACAACATACGAGACATGGTACTATGGTAAGCTATTTAGTTTCGAATGACTAACTCACACATCTTCTAATACTACGTGATACAAGACTTAAACAATATTGTTGGTTTTTGTTGAGAATTTAATATCATTAAGCAAATGCTTGAATGTTAGGTTTAAGAATACGATATTAATTTTGTCCTTCAATATTCAATGCGGTCATGTAAATACAATAACAAGAATACGACAGAAATTTAATACATTTTAGATCGCTAATTATAGTACTTGTACAATTATTTATAGCAATTTTCAAATTTTAGGAACATAGAATTTAATTCAGAATGAGTTATGGGACCATCTGGCCTGTAATCTAAAATCCAAAGCTCCGAATTTGATGTAAATTATTATGTCATTATGTGAGATTAGAACTATGCCGATCATGAAATTTATTAGGCAATTAATTTTGGTTTGTAGTAAAAGTGATGAAACTAAAAACATTCAATCGTGTACGGTTACATAGAGTTGTGAAAATTTATATTTATACAGTAACAACGTTAGATACCTTATTATGAATGAGTCTCTTTCAAACGACAAAATATTCATTGTTTTTGCAAATATGCCAAACCGTATAGTAGTAGATCAACATCGCTTTTAACTTTTTTTTATATTTTTTTGTTATATATATTTTTTTGAAATATAGATAAGAAGTATTCAATTTTGTAGAAAGATTATAAAAATTTTTATTTAAAAAATAAAAGACTTTAAATTTGAATAGTTAGGGATTTCTTTCATTCTTTGGTGCAAATAGATTGATCTTTTATGTTCTATTTTAGCAAATTTGGATAATAGACTGTTAAAAAATTCATTGTTAAAGCATGTGTGTACAACGTTAAAAATAAGTCTATTATCCAAATTTGGCAATAGAAGCCACTACGTATATTGTTTATGTAGAAGTGTTTCAGCTCATTGTATGATCTATAAAATTGGGGGATGAGAGAAAAGAATGACTACTTCTATTGTTTAGGAAAAAATGATGTACTGCTAACTAGGGATGAGCATTTTCGGTACGGGTACCGATTGATACCGGTATCGAATTGGTAAGTTTTGAGTTTTCAGTATCGGTACGGTAACGGTATTTCCCGAATTTTTCACGAAATACTGGTACCGAACCGATACCGGTACCGTATCGATACCGAACCAAATATTTCGATACCGGTACTAACTATTTACGAATTTCGGGATCGGTACTGGTTAATATCGGTACCATCCCGAGCTCATCCCTACTGCTAACACGTTAAAAAAGAGAGTTAGAGATGCTTGGGAGGACACCCAACATCCAAATAGTTATTTAATTTTTTTGAAATGATTTAAAATTCTAGTTTTATATTTGGTGTGATTAAACTTTTAAAAAGTAAGAAATTAAATTGAACACTCGGACCTTCTCATTGACTTTCCATTTATGAGTAAAGTATGTAAGTAGTTGGAATCAATAAGTACGCTTTTTAGGGTCAAATCGAGAAATTGAACATTTATTTGAATAGCATTTTCACCTTAAAATTAAGATTACTTTTTCTTAACAAATATTGCCTGATCATGATATTAGAAAACCATATATATATATATATATTTCTTAATTTGACTAACTAAAAGCTTTATTGACCTCTAGGTTTCTATAATTTAAATCTTTTAAGTGGTTATAATGATACCCGACTCTTAGTTGGCCATTGTACCCCAAAAAAAAAAAACAAGAAGAAGAAGAAGAAAAAGAGAAAAAAGCTTCAAAACTCTAGTACTAATAACATTCTCCCTAGAGATGAAATATATAGAGGCCTATGGATTCTATTACAACCACAAAGAGAGTTTCTTCGGGAAAACGTATCATATCGTACCATACAATGAAAAAAAACACTCTTGCGCAAAGAAAGACGCGGCCATATTAAGAATTCTACCTTGTGCTCCAAGTATATATCAAGAGTCGTTAAAGCGTACAGGAAATTTGGATTATAAGGACGGTAATATATAATGGAATTAGATTCAAGTACTATCATCACTCTTGTAATCTCATTTAGGAATATTCTAGATTGCTTGTGGCTATTGAAGTTTGGACACCATAAACGCACACATTCAGCCTCCCATATAAGGAAATACATCACAATGCAGCATGAGAGGATATTACCGCCCATGACAACATGCTCTACCATTTGCTCACAAAGTTTCGTATTTGTCTTCTTGTAGGCTAGTGATACGTATGAAGCAAGGAGGAGATGTTAATTGGTGGTAGTATGAAACATCCCTATTATTGTATGTTGTATATTTTGGGTAGTCTATAACCCAAAATCAATCAGTTAAATACATAAACAAACCTGGTAATCTTGTATGTCATTGTGGATGAAGAAATTGCAACCTGGATTATTCTCTGAATCGTGTAATCACTATCAGATAAACCTATTTGTGGGTTACACATAATGATTTATCGGATAAGAGTATAAGACAGAGAATTTCCACACATGGAATTGAATTTTGATTGTTCCATGTATATGGATGAAGAACCAGAGAACCTTGTAACCGTGTGTCCTTCTTTCTTAATCGATCGACAAATTATAAAAATATATATATCCATGGGATTATAACATCAATTTGTTTTAAACTAAAAACCCATATGAACCCAAATCAATAATTAGAAGCCCACTTTATATTATACATAAGCCCAAATATAATTACAAAGCCCAAATAACATTTTAGAGTTAAATCGAGCACGCACTCCCGCATCACCTAACTCGTTTAATCTTTAACGTTATTTCCTCGATCGACAAGTTACTAAAATAACCATTCTCTCCCATTTTAGTGATATCCATGATTAACTTAACTATCCTCACATAAACACAAAAACTATGCATAAATGAAAATGTCCTATGGATTGAATTTTCATCTTAGTATTTACACGTTCCAAATATTAGAATATCTTGGGTGTCGCTATGGATTGAACCCAAGTTATCCATTTTTAATACTTATAGGTAAATACACATGCGTTTCAAATCCAAATTCCACTGGACACTATATTTTACTATCCTGTGTCTCAATCCTTCAAAGAATATATCAAAGCTCAAGTCCAAAGCTTCTTGAAACGGCTAAACTTCATATTCTTATAGGTAGTTCATTATTCTCACACCCGCACTGCAATTTATCAATGAACTACTAAGAAGCTATACTTCAACCTATTTTATCTTGCGGTCCGAACACATACCTTGGGATGATTATATTAATGTGTTCCAATATCGTTATGACAAGCTTGCCACATTGAATTCAGCATCTAACGTTGTATTAGATGGGAATTGGGTGTCTTGACATAAGATATTAATGTATGGACTTTAAACCCATCCCCATGACTGATATATTCGCAAGATCTCTTCCTAACTCTTTGGTTAGATCATCAGCCAAATTATACTCATAAATTACAAACTCAACAGATATCACATCTTACATGATGAGCTCATGAATCATGCTACATATAATATATAACCGTCTAGACTTTCCATTATACATATGACTATCCCACCATTAGTCAACACTATCCCACCTGATAGATTTTGGTGATATCGGTTTGACAACAATAGAATTTCATAATAACAGTTTCTTAGTCATTCAACCACTTTTATCAGTTGTTTCAAATGCTAGAAACTCACATTCCATTGTCAAATGATGTAAATCCATTCCGTAATTACCTAAGAAATGAAACCTCCCCTAAACAGAAAATACACATCCACTTAGTTATATAACTTGTATCAGAATACTACTAAAACTGAAGTAAAATCTGAATAACACGAATATCCAAATTCAAAAGATTTATGTCGAGATAAGATAAACTTATCCATCTCAATAACCTGTTTAAAACCATAACTAGTTAAAACAAAATCCCAAACATGAGACTCTTTTCAAATCCTTGGAACACACAACACATAATCCAAAACAAATGTTTTTCAGCAAGTAAATACAAGTCTTTAACCGGTTCAAATTCTTCAAACCATTTCGGATCCTTGCATACATGACTCGTAACACCTGAGTCTATCCACCATGCATGCATGCCATCCTATACATAAAAGGATTAAGAAATAAACGATACATAATTCTTAACCGAATTATATTTAGAAACCATTGAACCTTTTAAATCCAACAACAACCCAAAACCAGGGTTTCGTTTATTTCATACCCAACGGATTTTCTCAACTTGTATACTTCTAATGTGTTAATCATTACCCGGGCCGTGGCCCATCAACCCTATGTTTGTACCATCAGGACAAATGTTTTAATAATATTTTTTATCATTCAACTACAAAATAAACATTGTTTCTTTGAATCAAATCAAATTTTATGTTTAGCAAAAATTTAACATGTCCCGAATGAAACATTGAATCAACAAAACTCAAAGATTTGTCAAATTTAAAGTATAGTTAGTAAGCGTACCTTGTAACGCATTCAGGTCTTACGACCCATTTGGACCCGTCACATTAGACTTGTTTTCATTTGCCATCTTCACTAGAAAATCTTTCTTGATTTTCCAGGCTTGTCACATCTTCAACAAGACAACTTAGAATTCTTTTGAGATAATTATATTGTCCCAACTAAACTTCAGTTTATTTTCGGTTGACATAATTGTCAATCACATTAATTTGAAATTGTGGGAATCAAAGTAGAAAAAACAAATTAGTAGCCAAATTCATTAATAACATTCGGTTCAGAAAGTACCAAAATTCAATATCAATCCCAAAGCAAGTAATATGCGATGACTTTTATATAATTGATTTTATATAATTAAATGACTTACACTTATTTCTGAAGCAATTCCGAAACAACATGTGATCACTTTTCAATCAATCAATATATATATATATATATATTTGAATTACTTTCAAACACAAAATATCACTAATCATGTAATGACCATAATTAATTTTCTTAACTATACAGAATTACATATTCAAGAATCTCACACACACATATTTTAATGTGCAGCAAGAATAATTTCGTATCCAATCACAAAACAAAAAACATTTTTCTTTGCTGTGAACGAAAAACAATTGAAAGGAAAATAAACCACATCAATTGTTGTCCCCCATTTTGTCTAATATGCCATCACAAGATCAAAATTGATCTTCCAAATTGTGAGGGTGCATGAGTATTATGAATATAAATATATTTGTCTTTCAAATTCATTGGATAAAATGAATCTATATGATACGTATCCAAACTTAAGCCCAAGAGATCTTCATCCTAATCCAAATCACAAATTTAATATTTAATATATCTAAATAATATTATTTCTTAATATCATCTGAGTCAAACTGGATTCATATAATCCATAATAGGGTTTCACATAATTTAGTAATCAAACCCACAAACAACCGTAAGTTACTAAAATCTAGAATTAATTTCATCATATTCGAAATTAAACCCACTGTTCAATATATGAAAATTAACACATTCATCGAAAATCATTCTACCCGATTTCATCAAAATTAATTTAACCCACGGATTATCAAAATGAATTTAACCTTATATTTTGAAACCGTGAATTCAAATGAAACAAAATAGGTTTATCTTTATTGTATATTTTGGGTAGTCTATAACCCAAAATCAATCAATTAAACACATAAACAAACCTGATAATCTTGTATGTCATTGTTGATGAAAAAATTACAACCTGGATTATTCTCTTAATCGTGTAATCACTATCAGATAAACCTATTTGTGGGTTACACATAATGATTTATCGGATAAGACAGAGAATTTCCACATATGGAATTGAATTTTGATTGTTCCATGTATATGGATGAAGAACCAGAGAACCCTGTAACCGTGTGTCCTTCTTTGTTAATCGATCGACATATTATAAAAATATATATATCCATGGGATTATAACATCAGTTTGTTTTAAACTAAAAACCCATATGAACCCAAATCAATAATTAGAAGCCCGCTTTACATTATACATAAGCCCAAATAACATTTTAGAGTTAAATCGAGCACGCACTCCCACGTTACCTAATTCGTTTAATCTTTAACGTTATTTCCTCGATCGACAAGTTAATCTAATAACACTAAAATAACCAACATTGTATGCTTAATGCCTTTGTTTTTATTCATGGTTGAGTTGATCGAACATTAAATTGATTTTCAAAGTATATTCTTCTTACATAACGTATGTCCTTTTGCATATCTCCATTCTGTTCCATGATATGGAAAGAAGCTCCAACGACCCTTACTCATTTAATTCAACCATCAAACTTATCACATTTGTATGCATGGCTAAATGGGGCATATACAGTTTGAAAAGTGGCTGTAAGTTTGTGCCATCAATTAGTGTTTCACTCGCGATTCACATTGATGTATGGCTAACTTATTTTTTGCGAAGTACGTATATACATGTTTGGAATAAAATAACTTTGTACTTGATGAACTCTAAACTCATACATATATATGCACACAGTAATGTCTTTTCTTTTTCTTTTTTTTTTGGAAAATATAACATATATAAATCTTTAGTTTTATGTTACAGTCCATGAATCCAAATTCATCCCTAACCCCAATTTGTATATCAAAGACCCATTATCCAGCCCTTAAGCAGTTAAGTCTTTCAACGAGGAAAGGCCCGTATATAACTGGGCTATTGATATGAGTTCATGATTCATCACCGGTTGGCCTATATAATTAGAGCCTTAGAGGTGGGTATAAAACCCGGTTCCGTACCCGACCCTGAATCATCTCCAGTGTGCCAGACCTGTGGATACGAAATATGTTTCAATTTCTTAGAGAAACCGTATCAGGACCTAGAAATGACCTCCAACTCTACCCGGTCAAAACCCGAACCCGACCCAGTCAAAACTCGATAAAAAGCCCCCGACCATATCCGAAACCAGTTCCTACCCGACCTGGTCATTCAGTTTGTTGACCAAACCCATAATCTGTTTCCGGTTCCTGAAAAAACCTGGTTAGCACACCTTTATAGTAATATAATTCTATTTACTAGTTTCAAGACCAAATTAGATGAATATGGCCGTGTTTTAAATTTCTTTAAATATTTCAGAAATTATATGTCGAATCACAATCAAATAAATTAACTAATGCCTAGCATTATTGCTTACATTAAAGTTGGTTGTTAAAATGATTTGAATAAACAAAATGACCTTTCAAACTTATGTTGAAACGCATGGTGCCGCCATCATCTCATGCCACCATTACAATGCCATCGTTACCGTCAATATCAGGCCCCTAGCTTACCTAAACCATTGTAGATTTATCCAAAGTAAAATCCTAACCTATAATATAGTTCTTGAGCTGACAAATCAAACGTGAGTGTGTGTCTATGGCTCTCTGCGAACTCCCTAACATGATCACAATTTTTCTATCAAACTACATGAACCAAAACCATTTAAAACTGAACCAAACTACATATTCGAATGCACGCCGAAGTTGAACTAGGTAATTGGTTTTTGGTTTGGTTCAAGAAAACTCAGTTAAGTTAAAAGTTAAAACCGAGAAACCCTAAGTGCACCATTTGCATGTAGTTGTCTATAAATTTTCCAACCAGTAACAAACTACACATTTATATCATTACACAATCAAGAAATCCGAAATTTGAACCAATGATTATTAAGATCCATGTTTATATGTTTGAAACCAAACCAAATTAGGGATTAGGGTTCAGCTTTCGGTTTGCTTTTACCAACTTTGGATTTAAATTCGGTATTCAAATAAAAAAATCGAACCTAAAAATTCGAAAGCGTACCCAATAACAGCGTACCACACGTATAATTTTATCTTTTCTTAATTTACTAATAAAATTATGATTTAAAAAACAAGATAAACTATTTGAAATTAGTATAACTACTACACAAAACAAACCCTATACTTACTAAAATAAACCAAAACCACCCCCCATAAAATATTAAAGACACTAATCTTTTGATCACGTACTCCGTTGTTGTTTGATCTCTTAAATCCTCGTATATCTACCGGAACATCAATCACCGGCTAAAATTTCTTATTTTCTCCGATCAGATTTTTGTATATTCATCGCAAATATCATAATAAATTAATTACTAATAAATTGAGGGGAGAAGAATTAAGAAGAAGATTGAGATGTGGGATACACTTTCATGGCTACTATTTTTCTTTATCCTCATCGCTATCCTCGTTATTGTTGTTTATCAGGTGATTTTAATTGTTACACTGTTTAATTCTAGGTTGGTGATTTTATTATTTGATTGTGCATGTGAGTCATGATATGATAGATTGAAATTAGGGTTATATAGATTTTATTGCTGAATTATGCATGCATTCATAGGTGTTTTCATTCATGAATGTATAACATTAAAAATGTCACAAACATCACAAATGAGCTAATAAAGGTACTTCTAGTAACTGAAAAGTAACTTTCATACCAACTTTGATATTAAAACAAAATAGAAAATGTAATCAAAATGGTAAACTTGTCTTAACTCTTAATGACTAATATTCTAGACTTTTTTAAAACAAAGAATTAGTTTGATGTTATAGTCTCTTAGATGCCACTAGCTAACACAAATTGCAATTTACCTAATTCTGTTGGTTAACAGGGTATTGGTGGGTTATGTGAATTTTATAGTAACAAGTTCTTATGGTTTAAAAAAGAATAAAACCGACAATCTAAAGTAATAAAATAATTCCCGTATTCCCACTAATCTACAAACGAGTCAACCATTCGAGTTATCAATCCCTCATCATGCTTTGAATTATGAAACTAAGTGTCCTTCTTTTGCAGCTTATATGCCTTGCGGATTTAGAGTTTGATTACCTTAATCCTTATGACTCCGCATCGCGGATAAACAATATGACTTTACCAGAATTTATCACACAAGGTGTGCTATGCTTGTTGTATCTTGTGACCGGGCATTGGATGATGTTTATTCTGTCTGCCCCGTGCCTCTACTATAATACAAGACTGTAAGTCTTTCTGTAGCATCTACGAATTAATTTCATTTTGCGTTTATCAAATATATTGCTTTGGGTTTCATAAGATTCTTCATTTGGTAGCCTTTAAAGTGTAAAGGGCATTTTAGTCATATAACTAATACATTGTTGCTACTAGCTATGCTCGGAGACAACACCTTGTTGACGTTACAGAAATATTCAACCAACTCGACGGGGCTAAAAAGCAGCGGCTTTTTAAACTTGGTCATCTCATATTCCTCCTATTCATCACTTTATTTTGGTAAGTAGACCATATTAGTATATTATAAGCTATTGCTTTATAATATGTATTTGTAGTTTAGGATCTATTGGTTTACCATGACATCTCATTATTCTTGTAGCATAACATATTAACATGACAACTATTAGAAGCTTACACCAAAATTTGTTATTTTTTATGCATTTTACCCTAACATTTAGTATAGTCAAACTGCGTTTGGGTAAAAACAGTTCGTTTCTAAAAAAAATATCTGTCTGGTTTTAATAAAGACGGGTTTCGATTGAAATAAGCTTTGGTTTAAAAGGGGAGTTTTATGAGAAAAAAAAATAATATCAAAATGGGTTCACCGACTGTGTTGTGGTCGTGTTGTTGTCATTTTTTTCGTATCGTCTAGGCGGTGGTAGCCCATTTGGACCGTTCTAATGTATTGGTGGTGATTGTAGGATGATCTATAATGCATTGGAAGAAGATGAAATGTAGACCACCAAGTATATCCATAAGTGCAGCCAGATGCATCAGAGTTCAAAGAAGGTCATTTGTTTTTTGGGTGGCTAAAATGTGATACCGGCTAATCAATTGTAGTATTATATTACGGTTTGATTTACACTTTTGTGAACTATTTGGGTTTATGAGTTATCATTTTTATATAGTTTTTGGATACTGGTTACTTCAAGACTTCCAAGTTGAATTGTTAGATGTATAGTAATGTTTATAAACTGTTGATATCATATCCATTTATTTTCAATTTTAATCGAAGTCTTATGTTGTTAAATATCCTGACCAAAATTGGTCTAATGATATTGAGGTAGTCCAAAAGTTGTTAAAAAATATATCTTGACAGAAATTACCTTTTTTTTTTTTAAATTAAGAAATGAACTTTATTTAATTTTAAATGAATTATATTTGAGGCGTATGAATTCCTTGTATGTTACTCGTTATTGGGTATGACTTCCAGAATAGTAGACACTATACAATCCAATAACGAGAGGCTATCTGATTTTCTTTGTAGCAAGAATATTCATATGGTCAACTTCGTGGTCTATTATAGCAAATTACCAATGACGTATATTCATCTAGACAATGCCATGTATGTGCGTGTTTAGTTAATGGTATTATAGTAGAGACGATTGTATTACCTCGTCCTATAGCATAGGCACAGCTAGCTTTAGATTGAGACGTAAGAGGCTCCAAAATTATTAAAAAACTTAACAGATATTTCACATAGTAATTTACATTGTAAGAAAGTAGAAACTTTGTAATTCAACATCTAATCTCACAGTCAAAAACTCGGAGATTACATTTTACATGTCCAGTTTGTAAAATAAAAGAAAAAGAAAATATAAAGAGCTCGACTTTGAATTTCTTCAAACGAGCGACTATTTCGATTTTGAATAATTGCTTATTTAGGAGTCTGACCTTAAATTCTATAACAAAAAAGCAACAAAGAAAATAAAATCATATGTTCTTCATCTCATCTTGATCGCTTTCCTTCTCGTCTCTCCATCTTTGTTTTTTCCTTTCGATAAATCTTTCACTTCTTTTGAGATCATCATTAACAAATTGAGTCCAATAATCTTCATTTTCTTCAACACCATGTGATGCCCCTTTGCGCCCATCATCATTATAATCATTAATATTAAAACATGTATCTACTTCCTTCACAACATCTATGCACCCATCATCATAATCATGATGACCATGATCATCATCATGATTATTATCAATCTTAAAACAACTATCTACTTTGTTTTCGATTTTTATGTGCTCATATGTGAAAGAGCTTATGAATACCTCCAATAAGTCCTCATCGCTAGCCGATCTTGAACTTTTGTTGATAACAAAGCTTAAAGCACTGATGAAGGTCAAGAAAACAAGAAACTGCCACCCAGAAACACCAAAAATCAATAAGAACGAAAGACAAGTAATCAAACATAAAACAAGTGGTGGGATTGTGTGAATCCTTATGTTTTTCATCCCCCTTTGTTCTCATTCCTTCCGATTATCACAATATAATCAAGCATCCATTGATGGGTTATATAAATTAGTTCACTTGCTTGGCCCACAAGGTTTTGAATTTTCATGGAAACTTATTTTACATGAGGATTATTATAAACTAATCAATTAAACTACCATGCAAACTCTTAAGAAGTTTCATAATAAGTTGATTAAAAAAGATGTAAAGTACGAGTCTGCTGTGTATGGGGTGACTTAATGTTGTTGACCTACTTTTTAAGATAAAAATTTAAACTTCTACTCATCTTACTTTCCGAGCCCAAAATACATGTATATTTTTTTCAAAAAGAAACTGCTGATATTGGGCCTCATAGTTATAGTTAAAAACATGAGCTAATAAGTAAAGCCCAAACATATTCCTTTATTCGCTCTTGTGATGTCGTGCATAAAGATGCAAATTGTAACCTGTTAATCGAGACCGAAGCCGGCCCAAAATCAAAACCCTTTAATAATCGGATACTCCAATTACATCATAGGCATTAAAAAAAATGGTGAAACCAATTCGGATATGGAAAAACCATAGGTTAGGAAACAGTTTTTAAGATTTTATAGCAAGAACCGGTTAATCGAAAGCAATTTTTTTTATCAGATTAATAACCAGTTAACAAGTTAATAACCAATTTTTGACCACCCCTAAGTTAGTATAGATAGGCATTAGGTGTTAAGCATTGATTACACTAAACACAGGACAAGCTACCCAATCCCCTCAAGGCTTAACCCACAACTCAAATTAGGCATGTTCAAAACGGTTTGGGACTAGGAACCGGAACCGGTTCCTAACCGGTTCCTATATTCAAAACCCCCTTTTAAACCGGTTCCAGGCTCGAACCGGTTAGGGAACCGAACCGGTTCTCCCACCCTCGGACCCCTAACCTATCTAACCGGTTCTTACCGGTTCCTAACCCGGTTCCTGTACCGTAACCGGTTCCAACCGGTTACAGTGTAAATTTTTTTTTTTTTTCGTTTTTCGTTTGCGATTTGGATTCTAAACTACGATTCGTATTTGTATAACATGAAAAATAAAAAAAAACAATTAACATAAAAATAAACAATTAACTGATGAAGAAAAGACAACTACTGAAGATGTTTGCCACTGAAGACAACTACTGAAGGTTGCCACTGAAGACAACTACTGAAGGTTGCCACTGATGACAAGTTGACAACTACTGAAGGTTGCCACTGATGACAACTACTGAAGGTTGCCACTGATCACAACTACTGAAGACTGCCACTGATGAGGAATACTCATCAGTGGGAAAGCTGCCACTGATGAGGAATACTCATCAGTGGGAACAGTCATCAGTTGAATCAGTGGGAAAGCTGCCACTGATGACAACTACTGAAGGTTGCCACTGATGAGGAATACTCATCAGTGGGAACATTCATCAGTTGCGACTTCTTCCTCAGAATTACTTATAGAAATGCCTTCATGTTCGTCGTGCACTCGAACATCAAGTGGTGTTTCATCTTCGAGAGTGGTTACGTGTTGAATACGATCGATTGAGTCCAAGTGATCCTTTAAGCAAATGCACATCTCCACCGACTCCGAATTTAGTCTTGTTCTTCTCACCGACATTACCCTGCCACTAAGAGAAAAAACGGATTCCGAAGCTACCGTAGAAGCTTGGACGGTTAGTAAATCACGGGCCATGGTGGCAAGAATCGGAAACTCGGTTTCCTTTACCTTCCACCAAGCCAAAACATCAAAAGTGCCATATTCCTCTTCGGATAAACCGGTAGAGTAATCATTTGCACTATACCTTCCTAGTTCGCTTGAAGGGGTGTTACCCCTTTGTTTTTTAGCCGTTACGTTGCGAACGGTGTTCATAAGGATAATCATGGGATCTCGTACTCTAGTAGCACTTGAACTTGATGAAGACCCCCCCCCCCCGGCATAGGCATGTGTATGTTTGACCCATATTTATTTAAATAAAAGTCATACGTAAATTTAAAATTCAAGTTAAAATCATTTTTTGCCTCTGTTGAAAAGTTTGGGTCAACTTCATGCATATCTAAGGCTGAAAAAATTTCGTCTATCACACATTCAACCCCCGTAACATTTAACATTGGGTTTAAAGCGGCGGCGCAAGTAAAAACCGGTGGCAATTCAAGAAAGTATTTTTTTAATTCAAACTTCATTGGTAATATGATGTTTGAAAACATTGGACTTTATTTTCAAATTCTTTAAGATTGTTAACGATTAAAAATAACTCCGAAAGAACCAAGGGACTTGTCGGATAATACGTTCCCGATAGTTTCGTAGTTGATGTTTTAAAAACTTCAAGAAAAGTCGATAAGTCATTGATAATTTCCCATTTCTCATTTGAAAAGGGGATTGCCAAATCATTCTCGGCAAGACTAGAATGAAACATTTGTAAAGTTTCTCTTTGTTTCAAAGCACTTTGAAACATTATGCAAGTGGAATTCCATCGATGAGGTACATCCCAAAACGATTTCCAACGGCTATATTCGATCCAACGGCTAGAACCGGTTAGGAACCGGTTCCTGATGGTTCGGTTCCAGAACCGGTTCCGGTTCGGTTCCGGTTCCTACCCGCCCCCACTCAGAAATGCAAGAACCGGTCACGGATCATCGGGTTGAATCAGATAGGGTCCGGTTCCTACAAAAAACGGGTAGGAACCGGTTCGGGTCCACCGGTTCGGTTCCAGGAACCGGTTTCGTTGAACATCTCTAACTCAAATGGCAAATGAAGAAAATGTTCTTGTCAGCACTAAAAGCAAACAGATCCCGAAATTTTTCACGAAGCTATGTCTAATGTTAGACAACTCTAAATGGTCTCGTTTCAAGAATTGTAAGGTGTTTCTCAGCCATGTCAAACAGAGCCGGCTCAACGAATGTGCAGGCCTAAATCGAAATAAGATTTTGTGGCCTATTTCAAGACAATTGTTAAGAAAAAAATAATTTGCTTACTACAAGTTTTGACCTTAGGACCTATATTTTACTATAAACCAAGCATACCATCACACCAACACATTACTTTGAATTTACTTTACCCATTATAATATATCTATATAATATTTTTTGAACTTGGAGGCCTTAAATAAATATTGACCTAAAGGCCAAACTTGTTTCGCTGGCCCACGGGCCGCTTCTGATGTCAAACTCCACTTTAAGAGCTCATTTGGCAAATGTTGTAAGGAGGTGAAAGCTAAGAATCACACAATCGTAAACCGTACCTTTCAGAACCTGCCACTAAAACTAATCGAAGACGAAATAACATATTTGATCAAATAAAATGTTTGTCGTTTTTCTTTTTTATTTTAATAGCATTTATCGTTTAATTTCCTTTTTTATTGTAATAAAGTGAGTTTATTTACATTTTAGTAAACTTTTTTTATTTGAAAAACCAATTATAGGTTAACCGGTTCAGTTATTAACCTATTGGTTACACCGGTTATTGATACTTATGTTTCTCTCCAAAACCGATTAGAAATGAAAATTGGTTGCTGAGATTGACCGTTTTGACTATTTGACCAAATACTAGTCCTACTATTCACTTAAAGCCTAAACACCGGTTAACCGCTATTTGCACCTCTACTTGTGCATCCAATGGGTGTTCAAATAGCTCATGGCTTGAAACTTGTTAGAAAGAACCTCAAAAAAATAAAAATAAAAAAAACTAGCTTGAATCGCTTCGGCTAATTGATTGACTAACCATTCTTCTTGACGGGCAACATTTCCTTCACAAAACCACTCTTCCTCTTCATGGGCAACATTCCCTGTCACATAACCACTCGAGCCTAAAACATCGTCCGTTCCAACTCCACATTCCACATGATCTTAGGTTCACCTTGGACTCGTTCAGTTGAAGATTAATAACTTTTTATTTTACTAATCAAACGGTTTACAACATAATCATATAATTCTTCCAAATTCAGTAAACAACTAAGCAAACACATAACCCTATCAAAACATAATAGTTATACTTTAAAAGTTTTGAATAAATCTATCCTAGTCTTTGGTTGCACCCACCATCCTACAATACACAAAAACACCAAAGATGATAACGTTGAATGAAAAGAAAGTAAAATCAAACAAGTAAACACTAAACACCCATCCAATTATATGCCACCACAAATTATCAAATCACCACCCATTTGTTTAAGTACTATGTCATTGTCACCACAACCAATAAATCTATAAAAAAAAATAACAAAACAAAACGAAAAACAATTCTACCTTACACCAACCCCAATTACACCACAAACCGTCCGGTTCATTCTTCAGATCCGGTCCACCTTATCAGCTTTGACAACCGGGTTCGCCTTCGCAATGCTATCCCGACCGGTTTTCTTAAAATCAAACCCACAATCATGATTCTCCGGGTACCTATGACTCCCGCAAAACGTATCTCCACACTTACACTTGAATCCGACCACACCCACCTTCTTATTGCAAACTAAGCACCGGTTGGGAGTCTTCTCCGGTCCAGACGTGGAAGATGAAGGAGTGAATTTGTTTACAAGTAACTCGACGGCGGCTTTAGCGGAGGCCGTGAACTGGATGTGACGGAAGCACTTGGAGCAGTAGTTGTTGGTGGCGGCGGAGGTGAAGAAGCCGCAGCCGTTGGCGCAGAGAGGCGGCTGGGAAGGTTGGAAGGCTGTAGCAGCGTCGTTCATGTTAGATCTCATCGTGTGTTTGCGTGATTTGTGTGTAGAAAGAAAAGAAAAGAAAAGAAAAGAAAAGGAAATTGGAATTGGAAGTAGGAAAAGGGTTTTGGTGGATTTATATAGGCAAAGTGAGGAGGTTGATTTTCTTTCTTTAGGTACAAGCTATCTTAACGAGGAAAGGATGGTTTTCAAAATAATAATAATAATAATAATAATAATAATATATCTATATACTACATATAATACTATGTTTTACCCCCCGTATTACGGGGGTTACTTTACATTTTCATTTTTTATAGTTATTTTTTGGATTTTAATTTTGTTTTGTTTTAACAAAGTTAATAATATATTTAGGCCATGTTTGACATTCCTTATTTGCACCTTCTTTTGACTTATATAAGTTACTTTTAATAAGTTGTTCCCTTCAAACTTATCAAAACCTTATTTTTCCTTCTTTAAAAACTTAAAAAATTCATATTACCCAACACCTTTTTAACTATAAAAGTTAATAAGCTACAAGAAGGAAAAAATAAGGAATCCTAAACACCCCATTAGGGTTTGTTGATGAAAGGGTTTTACAAATAAATGATATGTTATAACCCGCTTAAAAGCTATCTGGATTTGGTGACCCATGACCCACTTATTTTTTTACTATAAAATTGTTTCTTAATTATAAATAATATCTTTTTTTAAAAAAATGGATATTAATTTTTAGTATAATCCTATTTTATAGGATTTTTTCACATCAAATATTTGGTAACATTGATTTTTAATTTAATGAGATGTTAT
Organism: Bidens hawaiensis; assembly: GCF_021521415.1. Classification (NCBI taxonomy): domain Eukaryota; kingdom Viridiplantae; phylum Streptophyta; class Magnoliopsida; order Asterales; family Asteraceae; genus Bidens; species Bidens hawaiensis. The sequence goes on along the minus strand of NW_027491844.1, from coordinate 98,620 downwards.
AACCCGTTTAAGAGTTATCTGGGTTTGGTGTGACCCATACCCGTGAATTCGGGTCAAATGCATAAGAAGCCTCCATTTACAAATAAAGCTTTCTGGTGATTTGTGAGAATTTAGGGAACAACAGAGAGCTTTTAAAGGCTTTCGTTTATATATATTACTAGATTTTATCCCCCGGTATTACGGGGGTTGTTTTATTATTCGTTTTTAATATTTATATATGTATATTTGGATTTTAATTTTATTTATTGTAGGAAAGTTAATAATTAATATACTTGAGGTTTGATGATAAAAGGGTTTCACAAATAAATGATATGTTATAATCCGGTTTAAAAACAGTTTGGGTTTGGTGATACCCATTACCCGTTTATTTTATTTATTATAAATTTTTTCTTAATTATAAATAATATCTTTTATTTAAATAAAATAGGATATTAATTTTTAGTATATCCCTATTTTATATGATTTTCATATCAAATATTTTATGAGATTAATTTTTAATATAATGAGATGCTATAACCCATTTAAAAGTTATATATATAGGTTTGGTGAGACCTTTACCCATGAATTCGGGTCAAATGCATGAAAACCTTCATTTACAAATAAAGCAATCTGATGACTTAAGAAAATGGTTGTTTTACATTTTTTGTTTTTTAATATTTAGTTTTTGGATTTTAATTTTTTTTATTGTAAGAAAGTTAATAATATACTTATGGTTTGATGATGAAAGGGTTTTATAAATAAATGATATGTTATAACCCGATTAAAAGCTATATGGGTTTTGTGACCCATGACCCGTTTATATTTTTTACTATAAAATTGTTTATTAATTATAAAATATTTTTCTTTTTAAATTAGATATTAAATTTAGTAAATCCCTATTTTATAGGATTTTCATATCAAATAATTGGCAAGATTAATTTTTAGTTTAATGAGATGTTATAACCCGTTTAAGAGCTCTCTGTTTTGGTAAGACTTATACCCATGAATTTGGGTTAAATCAATGAGAGGCCACCATTTAAAAATCAAGCAATCTGGTGGCTTCCATAAAAAGGGGGAGCGATCACATCGCGACAAATAGGATTTTAGGGTTTTCGTTTATATATATTATTGATAGATATAGCTATACTATACATAATATATAGCAGAGGAGCAAATTAAACATTTAATTTTTAAAAGTTTTGCAAATCTTTATTAGTGTATAAAGTATGTGATAAAAGGGATAAATTTGTGTTTTATTTCTTTAAAATATATACAATCTTTCATCTTTAATTTTTGTTAAATAAAAAAAGTACTTTCAAGTTTGCCTATAATCTTTAATCATATATTATTTTTAAACCAACTTTCCTTATGATTCTTAAACAAGCAAAACTTTTTCATACGTTAATATTTTTGTAAAAAAAATTACATTATTAAAACAAGAATTTTATTCTTTTGAATTTGAGTATATAATATTGCTATAGTTTTTTCAAATAAAAAATTTAACATGTTATATAGGAGTTTTAACGGTTTTTAAGTTAAACATGTGAGACCAACGGTTCGTTACAGTTTGAAAATTTAAACACTGATCGAATGACCAAAAGTTATGGAAAAAAAACCAATCGTAAAACCAAATCGATGATCGTTTAAACGGTCTCAAACTCTTAAACCGAACAATGAACATCCTTAATTCTTACAAGGGCACGTGTTCAAACACTCGTATCGCGCGGACACCCGTCTAGTTATTTTTATATTTACAATAAAGTTGTGGGAAAGTGATAAGTTTAATTCAGTAAAATTGAAAGTTATATGAATTTCTATATACTTTTGATAATTAGTTTATGGACGTGATTTTAAGATATGGTTTAAAGTTAATATTTTTTTGTTTGAATGAGTAAAAGTCATGAATTTAGTGGAATTAAAATCTAAATCCCAATTCCCAACTCTTATTTGGTTGGCATAAATCTATAGTATTAAGAAAATTGAAATTCAAATTCCATCGTGTCTAATTCTAATATTTGGTTGGTTAAGAGAAAATTGGAAATCAAATCTTTTGATCAACAAATTTCACAATCCTTCCACATATGTAAAGAATGCTCAGAAAATCTCTAGAACTTTTTAGCAATACCTAAATAACTATAGCAAGATATAAAATTGCCGGAGAATATGATGTCTGGACAGAATCAGGTTTCGGGTCGGGTCATAATCAAGTTTTAGATCGGAATGGGTTTCATGCTAGAGTGTGTTTGGGTCGGAACGAATTCAAAAAAATGGAACAGGTTTAGAGTCGGGTTAGAACAGTTTTCAAGTCGTAGTGGGTTCAGGGTTAGGTTTCAGATTGGAATGGACTTGGGTCCGAAACAGGTTTCGCGTTGGGTTGGGACGGGGTTCGGGTTGTAACGGGGTCCGAACCAGGGGCGGATCCACATAGTCACAATCAGGGTCTCGGGACACCAATGTTTTTTAAAAATTTTCTAGAAGCGGTATATAAATTTTTTTAAAGACCCCATAATAATTAACACTCGGAACCCATATTATCAATGTTGATGTGGTCTAGTGGAAAGTTCCTTGTTTTCCCTTTGGATGGTTGCAAGTTTGAGTCTTGCAAAATACCCTTTTTTTTTGTTTTTCCTACTCAATATTAATTATTTAGTAAAGGTTTTAAACATTTAACCTCACTATGTGCAGACATTACAACAAACACCCAACTCAATATTCATTATTTAGTAAGGGTTTGTTTTCCCTTTTATTAACAAGGTTATTTTTCGATAGTAGGAAATCAAAATTTATAAATAAATATAGACAATATAGTAAAAACGATGGAACTCAACCCATATTTAGAGCCAAGAATCTTCAGAAAAACCATTTTTTTAGTTCCTGGTCCAAGAATCACTCTTCAAGAACAAACTGATTCAACGTAGATCGATATAATTTTAATAGTACATGTCAAAATCAAATTTCTAAATCTTTTTTCCTTTAGCTTTTCTTCAAATTCTTACATCACCAATCGTTATTATTATGAGGTTGAAAAGTTCAACACGGTATTAGACATGCAAATGCAAAAGCTTGGCGACCATTTTAATGATAATCGCCCAGGATTTTGTGTGTTTTATTATAATGTTGTTTTTTATTATGTCCCTCGCTTCATCTTGACCCAACCCGAACAACCGACCTGAAAAATTTGAATACCGAAAAAATGGGACCCCATTAACAAAAAATCCTGGGTCCGCCACTAGTCCGAACGCGTTTCAAGTCAAGACAAGTTTCGAATCGAAACAGGTTTGGGGTCGGAACAGGTTCGAGTGGGACCAGGACGGGTTTGAGATAGGGTTAGGGTCAGAACAAGTTTCGCGTCGAAAAGCGTTCTGTGTCGGAACAGGTTTCGTGTTGGGTCCGATTTCTAGTTGGGATCGGTTTACGATCGGAAAAAGTTCGTTGTAACACAACCCAAACCCATTCCAATGCAAAACTCGTTCCTATCCTAACCAGTTCTGATTCGTAACACATCCCGACTTGAATCCTTTCCGACCTGAAAGCCGTTCCAACCTGAAACCCGTTTCGATTAGAAACAATCCTGACCTGAAATCGACTCTCACCTGAAATCCATTTCGATCCGAAAACATCTCGACCCGAACCCGTTCCCATCTGAAACCTGTTTTAACTTAAAAGCCACCCGACTCAACCTTTATGCTGGGGAGTGATAGCTAGGAGGCAGAGAACTCAGAATTCTAATTTTATCAACAAGTTTACCAACTAAACACATTATAGAAATTTCAAAAATTATATTCCAATTAAAATTTTAATCTAAATTCCTTTAAAAAAGTATGCGAACCAAACACACCCTCAAATTGTTTGGTTCGCATAATTTGTTGGAATTGGAATCTTAATTCTATTCTTGATTTGTTTGGTTGGCAAAGAAATCAGAATTTGAATTGTGAATTTAATCCTACAAATCCTTTTATTAAAGGAATTAAAAACTCATTCTTTTTAACATGTGAAGAAATTCAAGTAAAATACATGGAAACTTTGACCGGTCACTTATTGACCCGCCGTGACACACAGCTTTTCGACACGACGTGTCGTCGACTTGCAACACTTGGTTCAAATCATTTTTTATAGAAAATAATTAGATCTTATATAACAATCCAACAAATTTCCAAGACCGAGGGGATTAGTGGACTCTCTTAACCCTCTTTGGTTCCATTGCCACCGAGCGGTCTTACGACCAACATGAGAGAGGTAAATCACGTATTCCTAAGTAAATCGGGTGGTGCCTGGATTTGATTCATAGACATCCTCACTAAATTCTCAACTCCTTACCACTAAGGCACTGTGATGGGGACAATATAGTATGCAAGAGCAAAGGTTAACCGTTCAAGCTGGTCATAAGAGTACATTCTAAGAAATATTCCATTCTAATGATTCAACACTTCACAAATTAACGACTTCATAAGTGTACATTCTAAATCCCTATTAGTTTAATTGTGCCTTTGCTATCATTTTGAATAAAAAAAGCATATAGCTACATCTACTAACTCATATTTTTATGTGATTTCTTTTATTAACGCCGTTACATCTTTGTCATTATTGTCTAGTAAACTCTGTTAATTGTGTTCATATGTTCCGTCAATTTTTTACCCTGGCCCAAATCTTCACGAGAGAAAAGCCCATTAAAGACATGATTATGACCTGCAGAAAATAAGTCAAAAGTTAAAATATGAAAGTTAGCCTGTTTGACTTATATAGTCAAATTGTCTATCTTCATTTGAGTACAAATTATATCGAAACCAACTTACTGATATTGCCGGAGGGATGCTCACAAGCGGATCTTTGAAGAAGTTGTTCGCTAATGCAAGCGCCAACAAGCTGCTTTGCATGCCTACAAAATGGGTGGGCAAACAGGCAAGGCAATAGGTTAAAACGAATAAATTTTGTACATGTCAAAACGGGTCATTATTTGCTTTGCACTTTTGTCCAAATTTTAAATACAATTAGAAAATATACATTATTTTTCCAAACAATAGTTTTTCTTTATGTTTTCTTGCACTTGTTAGATGGCTTTCAAGAGGTTACATATAGGAAACCAGTAGAAGCTGGACTCATACTTGAATAATGACATCACTAAAACGAAACTATTCTAAGATGTTTTACGCAATTAAAAAATAACAGTGAATACCGACTTTAAACTAGTATTTTTTAAAGCCATTTTCCAATTTAATATGACTCGTTAGAGATAAAACATAACCCAAATTGACTTATTCATAAATAAAGTGGATTGAAATTGCCACCTGTTTCATAAGATAAGGTTCTCTGAAGAGGTTCTACATCAGGCTCATTGTGAAATACAATGCCTGTTAACAAATGTCCTAGGATAAATCCTGACAAATGAAACATGATCATAAGCAATGCAATGGATATCCCAAAAGGGGATGTAATTGATTTCATGTTAATCGCTAGTGGAGCTCCGATACAGAAAAAATTCACCACGAGTGCTATTGGAGGCAGAAAAGGGCGAATCATGCTAGATACTCGTGGAAAGAACCTGAGAAATATTAATGCAATACAACATTTGTTAAGAATTTACTAATTTAAGCCTCAAGGTATGCACACAAATGAATGCGAATGAAGTATGCACATGCTAGTTTGTTTTACTTTAACCGAACAAACAATCGAATATAAACAATTAAATGAATGAGGTTTTCTTTTTTGTGTTTTTTCATTAAGAAATAAATGTAATCGTGTTCTTTATGTTTGTTCGTAAACAATATAAAGGAACGGTGCATGAACCTAAAATGAAAATAACTGAACATAGATGAACAGACTTAGCTAAACCCAATAAAAAGTAAATGTGAAAACCATGTGTTGGATGTAAAAATTTATTAAAACCAGGCAACATTGTAACGGGCCTAAAAACATTAAATGAATATATTATCGAACAAAATTAAACAAATCTAAATTAATGAATGTAAACGAACAAATATAAATGATATTAAATGTAGTTGCACCAACGTACGTTCACGGACATAAATAACTAACAATACATGTGCTTATATTCGTTCGTTTAACTAAATGATCAAAACTTTCTATCATGCACGTTCGCTTATTGAATAAACAACCATAAACAAACTTACCGCCGATTATTTCACTGAACATTGGTTTGTTTACAAGCTTCTTGAAAGGAGTTTTTTTAAAAGAGGTACATTTTGACTATTGTTTTTTAGTTTTGAGGTCAAACTATACCAAATTCAAATGACAAAAAATGATATAAATTACATCACATATTTCAGCAATTACCTTTTGAAACTACTACTTGGGTATATTGTAGATAGATATGATGCAAAAATTGTAAAGAGGTTCCAAATTCATATGTTATTTTGATTCAAAAACTTGTGTTATTGACCCGAAAAGTCAATGTTTTCTTACCGATTAAGAAGCAAGCTAGCAACAACAGGCGAAACCACAATCTGCAAAATATTGGAAACCATTCCACTAACATCAACAGGCAGCCTCTTTCCAAGTAGCAAAAGTGTCAACAACGGTGTGACAAAAACCGCAGAAGCGGTTGACAATGTTGTCATCACAATGCTTAAAGGTGCCATTTTCGAGTCGGTTAGAAAAGTGGCATAATTCGAGAGTGTAGCACCGCTAACGCATGATTTTAGCATGATCCCGTCACCTGCAACAGACATTCTTGAAATAAAGTTTGCGTTTTCTTAAAGTTAATAAGAAGCTGGGAATCGATGGGTACTTATGGAAGTCGGAAGCCTGAGTAATGTCATGGAGAGTGTTCCAAAAAGATAACCAAGAAAAGGTTTAAGAACATATTGACCAACATAACCAGCAAAGATGGGTGCTGGTCTCCTAAATGCTTCCACAAAATCTTGTTCTTTTAAGTTAAGTCCAACTGCAAACATTAAGAAACCTATAGCTGGGGCATAATATCTGTAATAAAGTTATGCTTCATATTAAAACAAACTCATATTATAGTATTTAAATAATTGGGTAAAAAAAATTAGAAAAAATTAAAATGGGCCTAATCAAACCCAAATTTTGACTATGACGATTTTTCCTTAAATGCAGTAGCTTTCTTTGATTTTTCTCTATAAAAAGTGGGATGTTATTAATTCACGTGTTTATATATAGTTATTGAATGTATAGTACTTTGTCAATTAAAAGTGTTCAGAAATGTATCCCTTGTTATTCTTTTATTTTTATTCTTTCGATTTTGTTATTTGTGCTACCGTTGTGCGCAATTAGCCTTAGAGCTAAACCTAAATTAGGATGCAAACAAGCCAAGTCGAGTTGAAGCTAAGATCAGATTGCTTTGAGCTCTCTATCTATAACTTAAACTCGGCTAGTTGTTATTTATAATTATACAATTAGATATATAGATAAAGGATCAAATACAATAATTCTTTATCGTGCATTACATACGTGAGGCTGTGGAACGTCGATTTCAATTAGCGATCTAGGGTTCTCCAATCAGAATAGCAAGAAACAACAACGGCGAGCCGGCCTTCGTCCACCGCTGCTCCCATCGATTCCGTCCACCTTCACCATCACCGTTCAGCAATCCGGCAACGTCCAACGATTCCATCCACTGTCCACTGTCACGACCAACGACGGTACCGTCGTGAACACCATCTTCTTCAGTCACGAGTTTTTTTCACAGGTCAATTGATCAAATTGACCATTTGAAATTGAAATTGAAATTGTTGAACCTAATTGATCAATTAACCTTGAAATTGATCCAATTATTCATCAATTTTGAAGCTTCAATCGATCAATTTTGAGTTTTGAGTTATGGGTTTTAATCAACGTTTAAGATTTTTGCCTGAACGTTTAAGTTTTTTGGCTGAACGTTTAAGTTTTTTGCCTGAACCTTTAAACTTTTAACCTCGAACGTTTAAGTTTTTTGCCTGAACGTTAAACTTTTAATCCTGAACGTTTTAGGGTTGGGATTTTGGCTTGAACGTTTTAGTGTTTTTAACCTTGAACATATTTCGCGTACGTAATGTACGTTAAGCGATTATTGTACGTTAACCTTCCCCTAGATGTATAAAAGAAGTATATTGTATCAAGTTATTTTATCATAATTTTATACATAATATTATGCAACTATATTATTTTTATCATATAAAATAGGCAAATTGGAAATAATTAATCTCAACTTTTGTGTATTAACCGATAATAATCTAAACGTTAAAAATCACTATCAGCGGTCCCAACTTTCAACTATTTTTGTCTCAATGGACATCTATTAAAAAACATTTAACGTCGCTATGTTTTTTCCGAGTTTCAAACCGATGTTTTAGGGCTTTTGATCGAAAGAATGATATGAGTCGACCGATGTAAAACTTATCTTGAAACGGTGATCTAAGCGACGAAACAATGTTTCAATTCGGGTGTTTGAATTTCCAATTAACAAAAATCAAGTCATTTGAATCACTGTGTCGAGATAAATTTTACATCAATCGAATCGTATCGTTCTTCCGATCAAAAGCCCTAAAACATCGGTTTGAAACTCGGAAAAAAAACTTAACGGCGTTAAGTGTTTTTTAACGGATGTTAACTGAGACAAAAATAGTTCAAAGTTGGGACCGCTGGTAATGATTTTTAAAGTTTGAATTATTATCGGCCAATACACAAAAGTTGAGATAATTTATTTCTAATTTTCTATAAAATAAAATTCATTATATATACAGGAAAGCCCAGGAAAACTAGACGCGAGCTCTTTTACTAAATGAGCTATAATTTAACTGCTCGAATAAGGTGAACTTGTTTTAAGCTTTTAACGAGCCGATATGAAATTGTTTACCTGCTTGTGAACCATGTGAAAGAAGATGGATATATGAAGGCCAAAATCGTACTAACAAGCACCACTTGAGGCAATATCGAATTCGCATTCTGCAAAACCTCAAGAACAGAGATCGTCATCGTATTCTTCACAGGTTTCTGAGATAATTTGGGAACGTACTCCGGGATCCCATGATCAGAATCAAACGAATTCGCAGTTCTACTCGAGACGCATCTTCCGATCAACGATCCTGAACTCAACTCGGAAACTACACATATAATTCACCCATTTTCGTTAACAAGTTTATGAAATCAGATCAAGATTGATTTAGATGCGGCAATGGACGTACCGGATACCGAGATAGATGGAACATGAACCGGAAACTCTAAGCAACTGGTTCCTGCAAAATCAAGCAATAAGTTAGAGATCAAATAAATAAATCTATACGCAATCACACGTAAATTATAATGAATGTGTGTGTACACCTTTGGAGATTGATGAACATTTTCGCGGGTAAATTGGATAGAGTTGATTATGGTGATGAAGTTGAAGAAGATTGGTGTATACACTCATTGTAGATGGTTTTGGTTTTGTTACTAAAATGTTTTAAAGGAATAAATAAAGAGAATGCAGGCATCCATAGTTGACACTTAGTAGTCAAAACCTTTGATTGCTTTCTAAGTTTTCCAATATTTGAATAAACTCATGCCGCCATCATGCATAAATTGGATGTATTAATCTTTTCTAATGGCTAATGTCTTTTTTTCGTACTCATATTTTACTTCATGTTTTAATTGAGGCTAGAAGTCATTATTTTTTAATTAAAGATCATACATTTTTATTACTAGACTAAGCTAATAGTTGTAGTTATTTAATACGGGCTTTGTTGTCGTGAATCTTATTTTGATTGTAACTAGCACCGGGGCTGTTATGTGTTTGGTAAAACCAGGGCCGGATTTGGGCCTGTGCAGGCTAGGCAGCCGCACAGGGCCCAAAGTCAGGAAAGGGCCCTGAATCTTTTTATACTTCACACTGGTCCAAACCTGAAACAAATTAAGACCCAAATATTATAAAACAAAAAAAAAGTTATAGGAGCTGTGAGGCCCGTGATGACCTGATGGGACTTGGACGATAGCCATCGGCCCAATTGCTTCTTAATATTTGGTTAGTGGTCACAACTCTCAAGTTATATTATGTATCATCTGTATATTATTTTTAGTCTCTGCTCCTCCTAATACAGTTTTATATGTAGGGATTATATAGTAACTAATTGTGTATGCTATTATTATATTTTTTGATAGAGTAATATAAATGAACATATATTAAGATATATTAAGAATAATCAAGATCAAAATGCTTTGATAATTATCCTAATGCTTTAGTTGCATATAGTCTTGTACTCTTGTTGACGATTTAGGTTATGGTGACATCTGCGGAAAAAAATTTTCTAAATTGAAGTTGTTAAAGTCATACTTTCAAACCTATTTAAAACATATCATTTTGCTAAAATAGTATTGTTTTGCTCTTCATTAATACATTATCGACTTATCGTTTTATTATAATATATATATATATAGGCTAAGTATAAAATGAAAACCCACTTGAGTTGTGAAAACTATAGAAACTCATTCTCAACCACATATTTTTAATTAATGTTTAAATCTTGTGGTCCACAATTAAAGTGAATAAAAAATGTAAATATAAATATAACTTTTTCTCTCTCCTGATAACATATATAAAAATTAGTAAAAAAATATTAAAAAATAGCAAAACATTTTTTTTTTTGATATTTCGATGTTTTGTATTAAATGTTACAACATAGATTACATGTAACAAGAAAAAAAAAACCGATGTTACATAGGGTTTTTGCGGGTTTTCACAACTCAAATGGGTTTTCATTTTAACCTTACCCTATATATATATAAATATATATATATATACACACACACACACACATTAAATTTTTTGGGGCCCATTATTATAACTCGTGCAAGGCCCAAAAAACCATCGAGCTTTCGGAGACGGCCCTGGGTAAAACACGGGCGTTGTTGTTGTGAATCAACATGAATTCGCTCGGTATCGGCTGCGTTCGTTACGGTATTAAAACTAAACCCTAATTTTATCAAGTTAACATATTTAAAACAAATTAACAAACGAAACAAAAACACGTGTGTTATCACTGGTGGACCTTTTAATGGGCCAAAGCGAACCCCATCACGTTTTTCGTTTGATGGTTTATTTTTCTTGAAAAAATCAAAAATATATATACATGTATTGAGTTCGGCCCATACAAGTTATTTGAGTTTGGCCCATTCATATTATTTAAGTTCGGGCCAACCTTGAATCTTTTTAAAAAATAAAGTTTGTCTAAAGCCGATAAACGTATAGATAAAAAAAGGCTAAGAAATAAAGCTTCATAAGACCAAACCCAAGCCCAAATAAATTTTAAACCAGTAAAAACCGAGCATTAAGCCTAAAACTTACCTTACCACCTGGTTGATGCTCGAACACAACAACAAACGGAGTATCCATTGTGAGCTGGCCGCTGTGTGACTTACTGACTTGTGAGGTTCGGCACATAAGTTGGAATTGAAGCTAGAATTGGTGAAATAGTTTGGGTGTGAAATCGATTAATTGATTTGGCGCTATCGCTGTTTGTTGAGGCTTGAGGTTCAGAACTGACTCGTGTGGATGTGAAATCAATTACTCAAAACAGTCAACATAGGCAAGTAGAGTCCACGTTCAGCAATTTGCATTTCACCATTTTGTTTGTTTTTTTTTCAATTTAGTAGGTTAGGGTTGGAAATTATTGCTTGACCCGACCCGAACTGGACTACCGACCCAAAACTTAGAAGTAGGAAAAGAAATTTTAGGTCTCGTGACTTTCGGTCCATCCATACGGGATGCTCAAGATCCGCCAATGTGTGTTATGGCAGCGAGTCAACGCAGATTCAACCAGTATCGGTTGGGTTCGTTTCAATACTAAAAAGAAAAAAAATAGCAAAAGCAAGTTGTACTATGTCAAACATAAAAACCGGCCCATAACTAATTTAGTAGTTATAAAGTAATATACTCAAATTAAAAAACAACCGCACAAAGCTAAAAAAAATAAAATAAATGAACTGAGGAAATCAAGTATTGAACCTAGGTTGAGACCACTTGAAAGAAACTAAAGCTTACTACTACACCAATTAACATATTTGTTTGGTTTACTTTCTATCTTCTATGTATATTAGAACATCTTAAGCTGACCAATCTAGAAGAAAAAGAAAGTGAAAGGAAAAACAAACTTCAATGCATGATGCACAACCTTTGGTGCACAAAGTCTTTCAAAATTGTAAATATATAAATTACTAAGTTATTATTTTGTAAAGAGAAAATTACTGTTTGCGTCCCTATGGTTTTAAGGCGGATGCACAATGAGTCCCCGAAAAATTTTTTGAACTGGTTGAGTTCCGGTGGTTTCAGAAACGAACCATTTGAGTCTCAGTTGTTACTTAACTTTCAGGGTAAACTTTCATTTTACTGAAACCACAGGGACTCAAATTGTTTGTTTATGAAACCACGGGGACTCAACCAGTTCAAAAATTGTTTCGAGGATTCATTGTGTCTCCGCCCTAAAACCACAAAGACGCAAACAGTAATTTTCTCTATTGTAAAGTCAGTTATGTCCTTTTAGGTACGAAAATCAATTTGGCTGTGTACATTTTTTTCTTTCTATTCTTTAGAAATTTTGGTTTGGGTACGTTGTTTTTAATTGTTCAACATTTGCATGCCATCATAATAATAATAAATAAAAATAAAATTAGAATAGCCACCTCCAATTGCCGCCAATTAATACCAGAAACCGTCACCACCACCTGCATCTTCAACAAAACCGTCATTTCCGACAGACCACCAGCCCAACTACCATTAAAACCACTTGTAAAATTGAAGCTTTAACCACAATCTCTCATCTATAAAAGCTAAATGAAAAATTTTCAGATTGAGAAACGAATTCCATTTGGAAAAGAGTAATTAGGGATGGATATAAGTCGGGTATTTGTAAGTTGTAACCCAGTAGCATATCCAGTTATAAATCAGTGTCTCATACAGACAGAAATGAAAAAGATGAAACCGAATGTAAAAAGCAATAAACTAGCTAAACCTTTACAATCAGCTTTACAAACTAAACAACATCCGGTTTCTTCACGTTAGCACCTCCATCTTCGCTCATAAAAATCCCAACACCTTTACACCTCCCGCCACACTACTTAGATGGACCTATTTTCTATTGAACACCACACATTCTTGTCAAACGCAAAACACTATATATTTGAGCAACTTGTTAAACTCTTTCTGGTATTATTTTAAAGAACGAAGACCACACAAAATACAATGACGCTACACCAATTCTATACTGGCATTAACTTGTTTCCTACTCTAATTCTAATTCCTAATAATACTTAAACTCATAATAAAATAAACTTTATGCTCTATCTCTGACTAACAGTTATCTTGTAACAATAAATTAACCATTTAACTTACTCTATTATCTTTAAACTCTTTATTCGATTCACTCCATGTACGTAACCCTCATCCATATTTGAAATCAAGATTATATCCTTCCGTTCTTTGCCTTCCAATGACACCAAATTGTCGCCAGACATATTTACCCTTCTCGCCTTGTTATCATTTGCTATTATGAAAAAATTGCTCTTTGACTGATCTCGAACGTAGTTTCTTTCATGTACACTGACACGAATGTGTTGGTGTACCTTAAAGTCTTTTGATTTGCTCGTAACCTTCTTTTTATGCAGATGATCACACCTTGGAAACATATTGTGCAGTTACTTGGTACAGAGCTTTTGTAGGGCTAGTTAAAAATTAGCCATATACCATTGAGTTAAAGAGAGAAGTTGATGACTATATATAAAGGAAAGAAAGTTAAATACCTTCCTCAAGCCGTGAAGGAAATCTATTATGCATTTGAAGAACGGGAGAATAAGAGTTTGGATTCTTTAATAGACGGCAGTGATATAAAATTTGCACCTTTACCTTTCTTGCCTTGTTATCATTTGATTTTTGCTAAAAGTTTGCTCTTACGTTTTGTTAAAAGTTCGCAGTACAATATTTGTTTCGGTGGTGAAAAAAACTCCAAAAAATAATGCAACCGATTCGTTCCGAAACCAAAACCATGAAATTGAATAATAATATCTGTACCGACGTAGTTCGGACGGTACATATTATTTATATATATATTAAAAGACAACATATAAAGGTGTGATCTTTCACCAATGTTTCACAGCTTTACATGTTAGACCCCTCAACTTTGATAAACAAACTTTGTCGTCCTTTTAACTTTTGTCATTTACTTGTTGGCTCCTCAACTTTGGCCTCCTTTGATCTTTTTATACCAAAATTTCTCACCTACTAGATTTATGTTTTTAATTTCATAGTGTGCTGTTAGCATGAATTGATTGAAACTTAAGTTGGACGGTTGGACTCACCTTTGGTAACACAAACTTTTAGTATAAAACATTTAGCCTTCCAACTTTGGCCATAAAAATTTAATGTTTTATAATAAAAATTAGGCTTTCAAAATTTGAAATACAAAAATTTTAAGAAACTTTTAAATTTTCAACTTTTAGCACAAAACCTTTACCATGGTAAACTCAACCGGAACCTATCGAGTTTCTTATTCGAACATGTAATGCATTCGCGCTCCACTGCAACTCATGGGTAGAAATACTGGTTATAAAATTATAAAGTTTAAAAGATGTGTCACGTAATTCTATATAAAGTCGTGATATACCTAAAAAGATAACTTGGAGAGTGTTTGACTAAACTTTTAAAAATTGTTCATTTGCTTATTAACTTTTTGAAAAACAAATAAGTAAAAAAAAACTTCATTTTTAAAAAGTTAATAATTTCAAAACATCTGCCAAACACCCTTTAGGTTTATAGGGCCAAAGCCAATATACAAACCTTCTGCTAGAATACATCGATCAAAATTAAGAAATGCTTCCGTAACGCCATGATTAACATGGAAGCATTAGCAATATGTAATCTGGAACCCGGCATTCATGTCTTTCAATCCACGCTTCCTTCACCATAAAGCAAGCATTCCATCTCAACATGTTATTTTAACCTCTGTTGTTTCATAAACCCTCCCTCCCTCCGATTCAGAATGACGATTGAAAGCAGTTCTGGATTGAAGACCACAGGCCTGATTACGTCATTATCACATCGCCGGAAGGCATTGCTCCGTCGTCGGACTGTACGAGTATCTGGTGGTGGGGAAAGTTTGTGTTTCTGGTTTTATTTCTGGCTGTTTTAGGGTTTTGCTTCTTCGTCTGGATCGGACCCTATCTAATGGACAAGGTATGTTAATGCTTTTAGGCCTGTAAACGAACCAAACAGTTAAGTGAACGGATTTTCTTGTTCATGTAATGAATGTGTTCATTTATGTTTGTTCGCTTATATTCTGAACGAACGAACATAAATAAACGAAGATAATGGGCGTGTGTGTTCGTTCATTTAAAATATTGGCAGTGGTAGCAATCTACGAATTGGTACTAATGAAGACGTGCATTCAACAATTTGTTCTTATAGCTGCGTTTTCCGACTATCTTTTTGGTTTACTTGGTTTGAACTTTGAAACATGTATTGTTCTTAACTTTCCGAAATTGGTTATTTAGTTAATCTTCTTGACATGCATCATCATAACTGTACATATATTTATTTGCATTTTTTTCATTTTGGGTTGACTATTTTATTTGTGTCGTACGGAAACCAGATGCGGAACTTAATAGGGTCGATAAGGGGTCTTTGTAACGATTACTCAATGAGTACTCGACTGTGACGGTTCTATGATTTTTTTCCAGCGGGATCCCAACTTTTCGATGCTCAGAATTTTCACAACCAAACTAAAAGAATTTTTGGGTCGGGGCGAGGAACAAAATAAAAAAAAACGTGGCCATTACTCATCAAAACGAGGGGGGGGGGTTGTTCCAATGGAAAGTCTTTTCAAATCAATTTTCTTAAAGTATTACTTAAAAGAAGATGATGACTCAAACTTTTTTTTCAATTATCTTTGCATAATTAATCATAAAATTCAAGTTTTATGAAAACTAAGTCAAAATTAGATGATGGCAAACTAAAGGTCAACAAAATAAAAACAAAAAACACATTAACTGGGTTGCTTTATGAAAACTACGTCAAAACTAAGTCAAAATCAGATGATGACAAACTAAAAGTCAACAAAAATGAAAACAAAAACACAAACACGACAACCTAGTTGAAAAGGCTTAAACCCATGACCTCCAGGATAGAACACAATGAAAATACCAACACACCAAAGTTAATACTTATACAATAGGTCTCTTTTATTAATTTTTATGAGGTCCATAAAAAAATTAGCGTATCGCCTCTAAACTTTTTTGAAAGATTGGGGTCTAGCCGTCTAGGAACCTAATCCACATGCCATGGGTCCACCCCGGACACTCAATCTTCTAAACCTGCTTTTGCAACATTGCTAAAAAGTGTTTTTAACACTAAATAAAAGTTACTTTCGACCCTAAATAGAAATTTATCGCTAATTGTAACCGTAAGAAATTTATCGCTAATCCGTTAAAACTATGGATTACCATCAAGTTTCAGGTCTAGTGGTTGGGGAACTTTCCCCAAGCGGTCTCCTCCTGGGGAGGTTTTGAGTTTGATACTCTAGACCGTCAAACAAAATTGGGACAGTTGATATCTCGTCACAAGATTTGAACTTAAGCAATGATCATTGATGACCCAAAGTCTTACTGTGGATTCAAACTCCATTAAAAATTAAAACAGATATTGTATTTATAACAAGGTGAAAGATGATTGTTACAAGATTGCCGACTTTGAAATTGGCCGAGGAATCTTTGTTCAAGAGTACAAGACATAAATATCCTTCTTGTGATCACTTTTATTTATTTTTAGTAATTTTATAGTTAATATTATTAAGAAAATAAATAAAAAAAGGCCTCCACAAAATTAAAGTTATGTACTTCGATTTCCACACAACTTTTATTTCAAAATAACCATGCATGTCATGCCGTCTATAGCCGCTTTCAAAAGTTTGTCTAGATCAAAGTACATGCTGTTTTTCACATGCGAAACAAAATGCTATAAATAGAGACTTCACTGGCAACTTGCAAGAATAAAATATATCCACAAACAAATTCATTAGTTACGTACAGAACAAAGAGCTCGATCTACAATGGTGACTAGCATCGTTATATTCATAGGGCTACTGGCAACTCTTGCTACTTTTGTTTCAGCTACCGACTTTATGGTTGGAGACAAATATGATGGACTCTTAACTTCGATTACCAAGCTTGGGCCAAAGGGAAGGAGTATGTTGTCGGAGACGAACTTGGTGTTAGGAACAAATCAGCGCAGCGGAACAACACACGAACAAGCACGCACGATTATACACGCAGTAAATAGAAAATATAAACAATAAATACGACACAAGAATTTTACGTGGTTCGGTCTCAGCGAGGGACCTACATCCATGGGCTGCAACTAGGTTATTTCATTGATTAGGTGCAAAGATTACAATTACATAGCAGGGTTATTTATAAGATATGAACTAGGGTTAAAGGCTTAATTAACAAGAAACAATAACAGGCCAAATCCTTATTCTCATTGTCACCAATCGTTTCATAAAGACCTGTTTTAGGAGAAAGTTTAATGCGTTTCGTGTTATGGTTCCCTTGTTTAAGGGTGTTTACTGGTTCGGTTTGAATAATAACGGTCAAAAAGGAGAGCCAATCTGGATTCAGGAAGTTCAAAAATGAACTGGAAACTGAATTTGAATTTGAATTTGATTAGGTTGTTGACCGAACAAATATATTTCTATTTCACTTTAGTTTTTTTTTTTTTAATTATTTATACAATTATATTTTGTTGGATTGATTTGGGCTAAATAAGATTGGACAAGGATGTAATTGGATTGAATTAAAGGACAATGCTTAAATAACAATTGTTTTATACATATTTATTGGGTTCAAACATAATTATGATTTTTCAAGCCAAAATCCCAATTGAATTTTGAAAAAAATCCGATCCAAAACCGCATATGTAATTTGGTTCTGTTGAATTAGTTAGAAACCGAATAAGTAACATTGCAGTTTTTTTGGATCTCGTAATTTCATATATGAATCATGCTTGCTCCTCACGAGTAAGAACTAATGGCTTTTTTGTTTGTAGTATTCAAGTATCCAGTTGGAAAACACAACGTGTTCAATGTAGATGGAAATGGATTTAAAGGATGTGTCATACCACCAACCAAGGAGTCAATGATAAGTGGATATGACGTGGTAACCCTTACTAACCTCGGAAGGAAATGGTACATTTGTAGTGTCGGAAAACATTTTGCAACATGTGGAATGAAGTTAGTTATCGATGTTTTATCTTGGTCACCGGCACCAGTATACGCACACCCACACCGAGCATGTACCATCTGGAAAGGTTTTCATCGTCGGGGATGATAGTGGTTGGACGTTGAATTTCAATTACCAAGCATGGGCTATGGGAAAGGAGTTCTTTGTCGGAGACACACTTGGTAAACTAAACCATCATTAATTACACTGACATAAAAAACAAGTACTTCATAGTTAAAACCTTTGACCCAGAGGTTAGAAAATGAAAATTCTTTATACGGAAAGAACTCATTTTCCTAAAAATAAAATGCTTGAGTTTTCCTTGTATAGTGTATAATATGATCTAAAAACGTAACGTTTCCATCTAAAAATTTTACGCTTTCTTCTCGTTGAATGACAATATAAAGAACTGAAATTTTCCTTAGAATGACAGTTTAAAATAGCAAACTCCAAAACACGTTCGACAGCCTAAGGGCCTCTTGATCATTTGATTCCACTTTTGTATATAGTCATATATTTTAGTTTGTGAATATATTTGCAAACTGACGTGTAGAATATTTTGTCTCGAATATTTTGTATAACTAATTAATCTTGATGTAGTTTTTGTATACCCGAAGGGGAAGCATAACGTATACAAAGTCAATGGAGTGGATTTCAAACAATGTACTACTCCGGTTTCTAGCCTACCTCTATCTAGTGGTTATAATGAGGTGATCTTCACGACCCTAGGAAGAAAATGGTACATTTGGTGTGTTGGAAAGCATTGTAAAACAGAAGGGAAATTTCCGAAAATAACCCCTTTTAGAGAGAGAGTCCCTAAAATAGCCCTTTTTTCCTCAAAATTTTTTAGAATTTGGACTTTCCTGACGCATTGAGAAAAGATAATAATGTAGGGGTATCATGCCAAATTTCTAAAGTAAGTTAGGGGGGATACCAGATTTGGGAAAATAATGAAGGGAGAGTCCAAATTATTTTGAAATCTTGGAGTAAAAGTTCAGATTTTTTCAATTTTTTTCTCAAAAGACAGTCTCCCTAGACTGTTTTTTTATGTTTCCTACATTTTCCGTCCATATTTTCAAATTCTAGGAAAAAGAGATTTTCAAATCTCGTCTTAAGAGACGTATTTCGGATGAATTTGTTCTTAAGAGACGAGATTCTTTTCTTTCTTCCAACCTTCATGCTACACACACACACTTATACATGCATACATATACATACATATAATGTATACATATATATACATATATGTATGTATATATAATTCTGTATATATATATGTGTGTGTGTGTATATTTATGTGTATATAAATTCCGTATATATACATATATGTATATATATACACACACACATACATATATATACGGAATTTACATATACATATATATGTATACATATATATGTATGTATATGTATGTATGTATAAGTGTGTGTGTAGCATGAAGGTTGGAAGAAAGAAAAGAATCTCGTCTCTTAAGAACAAATTCATCCGAAATGCGTCTCTTAAGACGAGATTTGAAAATCTCTTTTTCCTAAAATTTGAAAATATGGACGGAAAATGTAGGAAACATAAGAGAAAAAAAATTTTGAAAAAATCTAAACTTTTACTCAAAATTTCAAAATAATTTAGACTTTCCCTTCATTATTTCTCAAATCTAGTCTCCTCTCTAACTTTCTTTAGAAATTTGGCTTGTTACCCCTACATTATTATCTTTTCCCAATGCGTTGAAAAGTCCAAATTCTAAAACTTTTGAGGAAAAAAGGGCTATTTTGAGAACTCTCTCTCCAAAGAAGGCTATTTTGAGAAGTCTCCCAAAATAGAAGGTATAAAGCTTGTTATCTACATGCTTCCTCAATAAGCATATTCACCTCCTCCAAGCACATGGAGTTCAAACAACGAGGCTAGACGTTTGGGAAACACCCGAGTTCTTGGAGTTGCAGTTTGAAAAGCTTTTTGGTTACATCTCCATATTTATGTTGTGTGGGACGCTTTTGATGCCTTGTTTATCATTTATAAACATTCATTTATTGCTTATGTTACTTACTGTATTACACAATGGACAGTGGAGAAACTTAAGTTCTAATACATATGAGAAATAATATATTTTTTCTTTTAATATTGAGAAGTGTAGATTCGGTTACTTTTGACAAGTTGATAAATATATTTAGGGCATGTTTGGGATTGAGTTTGAAAATGCTTATTGGTTATTGGCTTTTTCAAAAAAGCCATTTTGAAAAGCCAGGATTTGGGGCTTTTGAAAAACTGCTTTTTAGCCCTTTTAAAAAGCTAAAATAAGAAAGATTTTTGTGATTGCCAAACATATTTTAACTTATTGGCTTTTTGAAAACACCAATAAGCAAATAAGCATTTTTCAAACTCAATCCCAAACATGCTCTTAAAACATTGAAATAATTTGAATCGACTGAATTCCTATTAAAACAAAATAAAGAAAATGAAAAAGTCTTGAATTTAGAAGAATTGAAATCAGAAAATAAAATACGAATTTTATTTAATCCGTATTTTAAACACGGACAAGTCAGTGAACAGGTAAGACGTCTAGTGTGATAACCTATCTAGTTAAAAGTTGTTGCTAAGGAATACATCATAGTGATATCACCCTTCTATAACCCGAGGAAGGAAATAGTATATTTGTGGTGTAGAGTAGCACTGTGAGTCAAGAAGCAGTTCTACCACAAACAGTGGCTCGGCCATCAAGCCTGATGGCTACATCCGCCTTGAGCATTATTGGCAGTGGCAATATTTTACAGATTGATCATAGCTACATTTTTGAATTTTTTTTTTCTTGTATTTGGTTTAAACTTTGAAACATATATTGTTCTTAATTTTCCGGAATTGGTTATTTAGTTAATATTCTTGATATGCATCATCATGAATGTATATATATATTAGTTTGTAGTCTTTCTTTGGGTTTGATTATTTTGTTTGTATCCTACAGAAACCATGGGCCGAACTTTTAAATATACCCATTTATTTTCGGTAAATAGCTCATATTTTCAATAATATTTTTGGTCTTAAAATTGGTAATATATGATTTTTGATAGCTCAAAACAAACCAACCTAAAAGAACTAGTCAATGCCTTCTGGGATTTATAGTCTTTATTTGGTGAAAAATGATTTTTTATGTGTAAGAATTTAATATTAATTTATAATATTTTCGACCCCTCGTATTTAAATATTTTAAGTTCCACCACTGACAGATTCTATTAAAACTACAACCTACGACCACTCCGACTCCTTCTCCCGCCCCCGCTCCCGTTCTGTGTATCCTAAGGAGGTAAAAGATGTTTGTTACAAAATTGCAGTCCTTGAAATCGGCTGAAGAATCTTGGCATAGGACAAAGATTTCCTTCTTGTGATCACTTTTATGTAATTCTTTTGGTATTTTATAATTAACAATAATAATTAAAAAAAACAAATAGAAAAGGTCTCCGCATATTTAAAATTGTAGCATAAATTGGATGTGGCTCAATGGTAGAGCACTCACTTTGCTAGTGAGAGGTAGGGTATTCAAACCTCACTATCACCAATTTATATGGGAGATATGAGGGATGACCCTGGCTTGCCAGGGTTCGAGTCCTGATCTCACCCGGTTTTACCGGCTCCTCGTTGTCGTGTCGTTTGTCGGGCGTGGGGGTCGGGTTTATCCGGGGAATCCCTCAATAGGTGGACTGCTAGGGGTTCCTTCCGTCCGGACTCGTGGCAAGCTCGGGCTACCTTTAGCCAGTTAGGGCCGCGTACGGAGTACCCGGCGCTACTTAGTTAGTCGTTCCAAAAAAAAAATTAATATTGTAGCCATGGTGTCCATTAATGCACATTTTGCCACTCTTAATTCCATTGCAACCATCGAAACACTCAATCAATGGAATTGTTTTTTACATCGAAAAAGTAAATAACATCCTATTTCACAATCAAACGGGTTATAATGTTAACATGGAAGGTTTTCAAGAAATTGAGCGTATCCTATTTCAGTTTTAACCGGAGCAAAATTGTCTTAATCTTATTGGAGTGAGATCTGGTACATAGTGGTACATAGGTTATTCTTTAGCATGACTATGCTATTACTTCTTACACGATGTTTGTATCTGATCTTAGCCTTAATTTATAAGCTCGGTTTTGTTTGCCATATCTACTCTAAAGGTTATTTCTCTTCTTATGAAAGACCATCGATGTTTAACTAATATATGCTTATGATATGAACAAATGTAACATTATGAGGCGGTTTAATACGGGCAAAGCAACACCGCAGTTTGTTGTCAAATCAGGTCACTAAATCTTCAAATCAAGTCTCACCAAGTTTTAAAAGTGTTCCAATTAGGTCACTCATGCAAATTTTCCCCAAATCGGGTCACTAAATCTTCAAATCAAGTCTCACCAATTTTTTTGTGCGTCAAGAAAGAAATGGAGGATAAGATGTGAGAGTCAGAATTTGCAGTATATGTAGTTAAATTTAAATAATTTAAAAAACGTTAATTATATTAAAATTAAAAATAAAAAGTAAAATCAACGTCGCCACTCAACGTCAAAATAGAAAAAAAAAACATAAAAAGATTTCCTTTGTGAAACAAAAAGTAAAAAAGCTAAAAAAACATCTTAAAACCTTAAATTTAATAAAATATGAATGTTGAGTGACTTAATTGAAACATTTTTTAAAGTTAAGTGACTAAACTGGAATAATTTTAAAACTTGGTTACTATTCTATTAAATTGCCCTATTGATTTATGGGATTTTGGAGTGAATCTAGAAAAAAGGTTAATTAAAAAAATGATCAACAGATTTCAATATCCAAAGTCACTTTCTAAAAATATTGGATCGATATGCTAGAAACTTGTTTATATATTTTTTAATTTATATAAACTGCATGAATTGAGGTATGCTCCTCAACCTAAAATGGTTAAAGGGGTGGTCACTTGCCAAATATGTACAAAATTAACTAATTATCAGTTGTGTGCTTCTATGTCTACCATAATCATATTTTCAAATTTATATTTACCATGCCGTCCATGGCCGCTTCAAATGGTTGTCAAGATCAAAGTGTACCTTATTGTGTTCTTTTGTGATTCAATGTACTATATAAATACAGAATTAAGACTTACTTCTTCGCTTCAAGAACAGGAGACACAAAAAACATCAACAATGGCCACTAACAAGTTAAGCATCATTATATTCATCGGTCTACTAGCAACTCTTGCTACTTTTGTTTCAGCTACCGACTACATTGTTGGAGACGAATATGGCTGGACTCTCAACTTCGACTACCAGGCTTGGGCCAAAGGGAAGGAGTTCGTCGTTGGAGACAAACTTGGTACGTAAAATTATTCGTTGTTGATCGATACATTATATCAAACATCACATAAACACGTTTTAGGAGAAAGTATGACATGTTTTGAATAGGGTGTTTTGTTCTGTTTGAAATATTTTACACCTGAAACTAGAAAACCAAATGGATTAAGAAAGTTCAAAACCGAATCGAAAACTGGAGTCCGATATCGTTAGGTTTTCAATTGTATAATGTTTTATATTGTATTTAAATTTTATTTTTTAAAAAGATTATTAAAACCAATATTTGTTATCGGATTGAGTTCGGCAAAATAAGATACAAACATGTAATTTGTTTGGGCTAAATGATTTTACTTAAATAGCCATGAATTGATATTAGACTTATCTGGTATGAATGTGTTCACCCAAAATTCGATTCATAAACTGAATATGTAATTCAGCACGATTTTAAACAGATTCAATTAATTTTTGCTTTAAACGGTTTGAAACTGAATAATTAACACTAGCACCCTATTGGATGACATTCTTTTATATATGATATGTTATTGTGCCTCATTAATAACAACTAACGATTTTTTTGGTTCTAGTATTCAAGTACCCGGTCGGAAAACACAATGTGTTCAAAGTTGATGCAAATGGTTTTCAAGGATGTGTCGTGCCAACTGCCAATCAATCATTGGCAAGTGGATATGACGTGGTACACTTACTACTCCTGGAAAGAAATGGTACATTTGTGGTGTCGGACAACATTGTAAGACGGGTGGAATGAAGTTAGTCATTGATGTATTATCTTGGTCACCTGTACCGGCACCCGCACCTGGCCCTGTACCTTCTGAAAGGTGTTTATCGTCGGAGATGATAGTGGTTGGACTTTGAATTTCAATTACCAAGCATGGGCTATGGGAAAAGAGTTCTTTGTTGGAGACACATTAGGTACGTCAAACCATCAATAATCTTGACCAAAAACCATACACACTACTAGAAAAATTACTTTCATCAATGGATTTTTGGTGTTTGTCGTTGATCCGTGGGTGATTACCAGCAGATCTACGACGGACCCTTAACTCCTTAACCGATGTGTCTGCCGACTAAAGTCTCCTAATTTATCATACAAAGTCATAATTTTTAGCTCTTTAGTTTCTAACTAATTCGTGGATTTTGTTGGTCATTGCTTAGTTTCTGACTAATTAATCTTGATGTAGTTTTTATATATCCGGTCGGGAAGCATAACGTATACAAAGTCAATGGAGCGGACTTTCAACAATGTACTATTCCTATTTCTAGTGCACCTCTGTCTAGCGGCTATGATGTGGTGACCTTGACGACCCCTGGGAAAAAATGGTTCATTTGTGGTGTTGGAAAGCATTGTAAAACTGGCGGCATGAAGCTTGTTATCAATGTGCTCCCTCCATCCGCATATTCTCCTCCACCGAGCCCATGGAGTTCATACAACAGCGCTAGACGTTTAGGAAATGCTTGAGTTCAAGGACTTGTGGCTTGAAAGACCTCTGAGATTGTTTGTTTCTTGGTTATATTTCCATATTTATGTCGTGTTGGAAACTTTGGATGTCCTTTTTCATTCATAAACATTCATGTATTGCTTATGTTACTTATTATATTACACAATGGAGAAACATATATTTATAGATGAAAAAGAATATAATTTTTAATGTTTTGAAGTATACATTCTGTAATTCTTGGAATGTTGATCAAATAATTAAAAAAAAAATGCAAAAAGATAATACACCAATAAACCACCATGGCGGCCATAAATCGGTAGCGAAACTAAAAACGGTTGCAAACAGTCATTATCGTACGATACGAGATGTCTTTTAAAGTGTAACCTCGTTTCAAAAGTTAACATGTTTATGTGACAAGTGATAACCGTTAATTCTTTATAGGTTACAGTTGTTTTCAAGAATAGCACCACTATGAATTCATTGATACTGCATTCCCTTCTTGTCAGAAATAGAGATTTATACAAGAGCTCGGAAATAGCGATAAAGAGATCGAACCAAAAATACCACCAACCTTAGAAGAACTTACACAAATTATAAGTTCTTCAATAATAATACAAATAATCAGCTGATCTTTATAATCAATAGATTTGAACAAACAAACAATGTTATGAACAAATCAAAGTAATTGGATTTGGTAGTTCTCCAAGGACTTCTCTCTTTAGCCCTTTGTATATATTTATAAATGAGAGTACGCCTCCAGATGGGGCCGGCCTCCCACTCTCTTATCTTATGCAGTATTGATTAGCTAAGCTGGGATTGGGTGGATTGTGCAATAAGCCTCTCTCGACATTCCAGATAAAATAAGTCAAAACAGATAATACCGAATAAGAGAAATCCGAAAACTCCAAAACAATTATGCTATGGTCAAAGACAATGAACATCATATTACGATGATACGCGTCACACCAAAATGAGTAGATGACAATTGAAGAAGGTGAAGACTAATCAGATCTACTGAGCGATTAAGCCTTTGATACGCTGAAGAAGACCGAGCATAAGAGTAACTAAGACCATGTGTTATGGGTCATTTTCATCATTCTCTCTCATTCATCATGTCTGCACCATCTCAGCTTTTCCTCTATCATTCAGTCCCACCACTCAACCCCTGTTATGGGTCGTTCTCTATCATTCCATTTTATTTATGATAAAAAGAAAAAAAAAGAAAATTATTGGATGAGGGCCCACCCACCCTTCAAAGGGTGCGCATGACCGCCTTCATTCTGATCCCATCATGCGTGAAAGGAAGGGGATGGCGCGATGTTCAGATGACACCCTTGAAGGACCATTTGGCCACGTAGGACCCTTCAAGGGTCAGTTGAGTGTGTATACCCTTTGGCATAATGTGTATGTGACAAAACTATCTTCCAATCCTTCACATGCAAATATGCAATGATATATGCACACATCAAACGAAACTTTAGCCCACAAACACTGCTACAAGCCAATATCCTCTTACTTGCATTCAAGCCCAATTGCTATAATGCTACCATTCATCACCAAACAAGCCTAATGCAAAAATACACAAATAAGCACATATATATATTTTTGAATACCAATTGAAAGAATATCAAGAAGACTTCACATTTTTAACACTAATCTTTAAAGGAACTAGTGGTTACGATAAAACTATATTACATGAAAGTTAGATCTTGAATTCATAGTGATATTAAACGTTTTTTTTTTTTTTTTTGATCTTTTTACTAGTAGTACCCTACCATAAATACAAATTAAATCATTTTTATCATAGATTTAATTCAAGTCATAATTGATGTGTATTAAGTGTATTTCCTGTGTGTGGAGTAGCGGTGGAAGACAAGATTCTACATATACGAAACATCAAAACAAAAAAAATACGAAAGTTGGCGTAGGCATATGCCCCATAACATATTCATGTCGTCCCAAAAGTACAAATTTTTGTAAATGAGGAATGTATGACAGAGTTATCCATGATTGGTTTGTTAGGGATTCGGGTGTTTCAAAACACACGCAAACACAAGTAACTACAAGAGAAATTATAAACAAAGTTGAACACGCGAGATTTACATGCTTCGGTCGGCTGACCTACGTTCACGTGCTGCAACAAGGATACGTTTATTATTGTTTTCTGCCTCACTCTTGATGAGGATATTAAATGTACTATGAATACAAATAGAGAACATACTAGGGTTTACAACTTAATCCCTAAAGAAAACTATTAGCGGGCTATAATAAAATAAAATGGGTTAGGCATGCCACTAGTTTTCATTTAATTAATGTGTCGCCAAAGATGACTTCTAACTCGGGCCTAGATAAGCCTCCATAAACCCAGCATGCTTCAATACTTCACATATGCAAACGCAAGGCAATGCATTGTACATGGTTCTTACAAGTGATAGTACTGTGTGGGGTCAGCGTGCCCGCAAGGCCGGCTCCGAGAATTGAAAAAAAATTTTAGGCCGAAGGAGAAAAATATTTTGCGCCTTAAGTAAAAAGAGTATTTGTTGGGTTTAAACAATTTAATTTTTAAATTGGCTTCCTTGGTTATGATTTGGGTTGTGTAAAAAACTAATATATAAAAATTGACTTAAACATGTTTCAAATGAGACTAGAACCCACAACCTTTTGATTGAAAGTCATACCCCTTTACCACTATAGCAAATTAGTTGTTATGTAATTGAGTTTAAATATTAAGTATAGATATAGTTTTCATAAAAATACATATAAATGTTTTAAAAAACTTTATTTCGGGCCTAACGGGTAGTCAGGCCTATGGTCGTCAACCACCCTGCCATAGGCCATGGCCGGCCCTAGGTGCCCGGGATACCACTTAACTTTCTTAAAAGTGCAATTTTATGTTTACCAAGATCTGTCATTTTCATATAACAAAACCATTTCTTGATATGCAAAAAAAATTGGATACCTTTTAATTTTTCTTCTAGATACGTTACTGAATCTTACAACTAAAAGCGTTTTTGAGGTGGTTTGGAGATTGAAGGGAACTAGGTACTGGCGCTATGCGTTGCGCTGGGCGATTTAGTTGTAACATTTGTAGAGCATATATTTATAGATTACCATGCATTTCAAAATGAGGATGCTAGAGATGTTATTACCTAAGGCTTTTCATCATTAGAGCCGGCCATGGATGTACAAAGCAAGGTTGCTAGAAAAGGGAAACAAATTACCATAAATAGAGCTTCCATTGCATCAATTCTACGAGATCTTTAAGCAGCCGAAGTCGTCTCATGGTGACGAATAGGTTTTTGAAAGACACCAATTATGATCGTCCAAAGTTGACTTGATTGTTGATGATTTTCAGAATTTTAAATAACCTACATCAAATTGAGTATAATTACGATAAAATATTGTAGGTTTGGTTTCAAAAGAAATAGCAATTGAACGACGTTGTGTTCCGTCTTCTGTTCATAGTTGTACTATGCGCTTTAGTGGTTGTAGCCGAAAACATGGTGAAGAAACACTAATAGACCCCGGGCAGATTACGGATAATCTGGGGGTTAAATAGATGTTTCCCACGAGGGGTTATGTCCGGCAAAGATGGTTCTTCTGGTGACCTGCAAAACAGACACCGTGAGCTAGTCACTTAGAAGGGGGGGGTACCTCCTTGTGACCACCCTCCGGCGTGAGAATCAGACTAGATTGCTCTTGAATATCAGTGTATATTAAGAGATTGCTAGAAAAGATAAGATGTGATCAGGTAATGTAATGTAATGTGATGTGTCCATACCATTTCAAGGTGTTGGAGTATTTATAGCCGAAGGTAGGTTTCCAAGCAGGTACAGCCGGCTGAATAGTATTCCTGTTCTGCCAACTGTGGGCTATGCACGTGCCATGCTGGTGGTTGGTGGGTAGGCAGCGGCTGATAGTGACCAGGCCGGCTGTGTACTATTCCTGTTCCACCAACTGCAGGCTATGCACGTCCTCCGACAGGTTGGTGAGTAGGCAGCGGCTGATAGTGACATACAGTACAAGAGCGTACTGCTCGTCATACTGTTGTCAGTGAGCTGTCGTATCTTTGGTCAGATCTTTTGTCCATACCTCGTCAGGTACAGTACAAAAGATCCTCCAGTATCGTACGGACTGGCTCATTTGTGCGGAAGTGTTCCCGGCTTTGTGCGGGAGTGTTCCCGGCTTGCTCACTCCTTCTTCAGGTGACATTACTGAATTATTTAAGAGTTAAGTGCCTTGTGCATGTAGCCTTGCTGCGCGGGTAGCCTTCCCTGATGGCTAGTATCCGTTGCTGCGGGAACAGGCGGAGTACGTCGACCATTGGGAGGCTTTTCCTGCGGGAACAGCTTGCGTACTGCGCGTAAGGACGTCACATCTCTGAGCATGGTGGGTCCTGCGGATCCAGTTGGTTTCTGCGCAGACGTCTCTTCAAGGTGAGTTGCGAGTTTAGCCTTTGCGCAGACGTCCCTGTTGAAGGTGAGTCTTGCGGGTTCAACTGCGCAGACGTCCCTCTTTGAGGTGAGTCTTGCGGGTCCAACTGGGCTCTACTGGGACCTACCTCTTCAAGTCCCCCCAGTCCAATGTTTTTCTCATGAATTGTTAATAAGTGAGGTGAACTTTTGGACTTAAGCAAAGGGTTTTGAAAAGGGTTTAGTTTTAAGGTTTTCCATGGGGATTCTTCCCGCGGAAGTCCTAATGTCACGTGCAGAAATTCCCGACTTTTCTGCTTGATCTTTGGGTATGATGCGGGTAGGTCTGTAACCTCCTCGCAAGTCAGGAGCGTTGAGTTCCACTTGTATAGATTCTCCATGAGGTTTTGGTAGTTTTGAACATAGTGATCAATTATGTTAAAACAACCAATTCCATCTTGGAGCTTCAAACAATCTAGTTCTCGACGTTCCCGCTATGCGGGGATGTTATTTCCGTTTCCGCAAGCATGGCCCAGAAGATCCTTCTTGGTTTCAATTCCCTGCGGAGTGCTAGGTATGTGAAGGGTTTCGCCTTGACACTGTACCCGCACTCGTCTTATAGTTACTTTACTTCCAAGGTATTCCTGGCTTCAATTCCCTGCGGGTGCTAAGTATGTGAAGGGTTTTGCCTTGACACTGTACCCGCACCCGTCTTATAGTTACTTGGTCGCCGAGGTATACTTGGCTTCAATTCCCTGCAGGTGCTAAGTATGTGAAGGGTTTTGCCTTAACACTGTACTCGCACCTGTCTTATAGTTACTTGGTTGCCAAGGTAAGGGGTATAGTCCCGCTTACTTTTGAATCTTTTTGAATCTTTTTGAAATTCGAAGAGTTGGTGAAAGGATAAGAACAGTCCAAACTGTTGAAACGTCGTCCGACGGTTTCTTCTGACAGTGTCAGGACGTGCAGGAAGTTATGGCGACGTGACAGTATATGGTCATTCCAGACGCTTTTTCAGGCGCGTGGGCGCGAATTTTCAGGCGCGTAGCCGCGAAGTTTACGGCACGCGTCCTGTCAACAGCTGTTGTCAGCTTGCTTTTTCCACGTGTCATAGTTTCATTGCACCAGTGTTTTCCTCTCTCTTCCGCATTAAATTCATCGCATTCATTGCGATGAGTATATAAAGGGAGGATAGGTTGCATCTCAACTCACAGTTTCACCTCTCTTCTTCTTCTAAGCGATTTCCGGCGAATACTCTAACTTTTCTGTCGAGCATTCTCCTGAAATCGTTCTTCTTTACATCCAAAACATGTCTTCTCATGATCCTGAGGTTACTGTCGAGGAGTCCGATGTATACCTCGAGAATCCGTCGTCCACGTCGGACAAGGATGACAAGAGTACTGCTGGCGAGTGCCAGTGTGCTCTTCCGGTCGACCTCTATCAGTACGTCGTTAGGAAGTTCATGATCGAGCCCTTCGATCCTGAGTTTCCTGCATCTCATCAGACGGTGTACGATGCCCCCAAGGGCAAGATAGGGGTGTACGCTGCATTCTTCGTCTATGGGAATCTCATGTTCCCATTGACGAAGTTCGTATACCGTGTTCTGGAGAGACACGGTGTGCATCTGACTGAGGTACACCCAATGGCGATCGCCAAGATCCGCCATTTCGAGTGGGTGTGTCTCATTCTGGGTTTGGAGCCCCATGTTGACCGCCTGATGACCTTCTATTCCTGTAGGTGCATCCAGGGGTGGTATACCTTGGTCAATCGGATCAAGGGTTTGAAGATCTGCGCTACCGAGCGCAGTCTTCGATCTTGGAAGCGGGAGTTCTTCTATATCTCCGCTCGCGTCGTCCCCAAAGCGATGACGTTCAAGAACGGGAGAGCTCTCCCGAACCTTCACGCCTCCAACTACCAGGAGGCGGAATGGTTCTCCAAGGTTTCCCGGATCCAGTCTCCGGTTTACCGCTTTGCGGAGTCCGGGATGGTGATGCTCGGGATGAGCCGGGTGTGGAAGGAGGCGTCACAGATTCCCATCGTCCTCGAATACGGTTTGAACTCTGTCCCTTACGGTATGCTTCATATTATCCGTTAATTTAGGGTTTTTGTTCTAACCGTTTTTTCTTTTTGTTTTCAGAGGGAAACGACTTGCAGTCTCTCCTGCAGCCGCGGGAGAGTGATGGCCCCGCTCGGATGGTACTCGTGCTCTAGATGAGAACGAGTTGCCCATCCTTGAGCAAACGGCGGATCGGTTCGTGGAGGTCTACCCGCCGGGCCACCCGATTCTAAGCGCCATGCGGCCAGGTAAGGAGTTGTTTAACCCTCGACCTGTCAATGCTCAAACCTCTGCTGGAATTCCTCTAATCTTGTCATCTTCTGATGAGGAATCCGCAGATGGTCCATTATTCGTGAGGAAGAAGAAGGCTGCTGGCGTGAAGGGGAAGGCGAAGGTTGCCTCCACTGCCGATCCGGTGAATCGGTCTGACTCAGAGACCGAAAGCGAGGAGGTGGCAGGGAACCCTGGTGGTGTTGAGATCACTGCTCCGGAGGTTGAGACGGCTGTCACCTCCGGGCAGCCCAGTACAGCGACGGTGACCGGCGTAAAGAGGCCGGTTCCATCGGGTTCGTCCCCGCCTGTTCGTACCTTCAAGCTCAAGAGGACTCGTAAGTACAAACTTCCTTTACTTTTAACTTCATATCTTTCCGCCATTATACTTATAATTTGTTGATTCCAACCATACATTTTTATCTTATATATAGTTTTTCGTAAATCAAATAGGATATCACTATAGCCACAAAATGAAGAAAAGACAATGAACACTCATTGACAATGTATTCTACCACCATCCAGATTTTTCCATTTGCTCTCCGAAATGGACTTCCTATAATGATCCCCATGGCATCACACGTCATGGCACCCGGGCGTAGGGTTTTATTTTGCATATGTTTTTCATTTGATTTTAAAACTTTTGTTAAAACATGAATGTGCAAACTATTTTACTAGTGGGAGGCTTGATTATGTTCTTGATGTGTGCATGCTGAAGGACAAACTATGTATTATTCGTTACTGCACTTGACAAGTGATAGTGATTAAACAAGTTAAATTATGCATGGTACTATCAAACTCCAACAAACCTATGTGTGAATACATTTCAATCAAAATCAATCAAATTTTGGCAAGTTCATTTTGTGTGTCCAATAATCAACATAACTAACATTCGTCCTCAGGGCTTCTATAGTCTATACCGACCAAAGGGTACACAAACTAGGAGGGTATTTGCATAGAGTTGATGATGAATTGTAACACACACTTGCATTAAATTAATGATTATATGTTCGTCAGCATCGGTAAAATTTAATTAAGCATTAGCTTCGGTAAAATTTAATTAAGCATTAGCTTTGGGACATAGTTTCGTATCTATATAAAAATCATAGAACTAATTTATTGTTATTATGTGTCACATAGGCCCATGATCAATCGTTTAATATTTTGTTTAATCTATGATTTGGCCAAATTAGTTCTCTATGATTTTATATAGATACGAAACTAGACGATTTAAAAAATGAAAGGGCCAAACACACCCAAAATTAGTTGGCATAAAGTGCATAACTACATGCCTTAATATTTAACTTCTGTTCCCATTTTTTTTATCTTTCTTGTACATCATTTTTTTTACCACAGTAAAAAACGAGGTGATCATAAAAGGTGAAAAATAAGAATGAAAAAAATTGGTTCTCTCTGAACCCCACATACTTCTATAGGTGGGAAAAAAATCCCCTTTTTACCCCTTGTTTTAGAATGAAATCACTAGTTAAGCAGCAGCAACTGCACCAGTATAGAAAGGGTATTTTGGGGAAGATTTTTCTGGTGAGGTTTCACTCTGTTCTTTCTTCCGCAAAGCTCTCATTGAAGAAGAAAGATGTTTGGTTTTCTCTTTAGCTTCATCAATGTCAATCTGCTCTGCTCTACACTCTTCACTACAGAATGGTGTGTCCCCTCTGCAAAATCATAAAAAAATACATATATCAGAAACTGAAATCAGAGCATAAAGATCTAAATTTTGACCCAGATTTGGTAAATTTTGAGCAAAATCCCACTGATTTGTGAGAAAATTGTTTAGAAAATCATAAATTTTCAATGGTGTACTCTGTTTCTTCATGTTCATCAAAAACCCCCAAAATTGAAGAAACAAAGATTCAAAGCTTGCAACTTTTTGGTGATAATCGATTAAATCTAACAAAATGGGTCCAAAACTGGCTTCAGATTTACCAAAAATTCAAACAGGTAGCAGATTTAATAAATTCATCAACAAATCAGAAGGGGGAAAACTGAGCACACCAATTTAAGATGTGAATCAAATATATCTTCAATTGAATACAAAAACATGAAAATTTGATAAATTTTGTATCTATGAACAAAACCCACATCAAA
Source organism: Bidens hawaiensis (assembly GCF_021521415.1). NCBI lineage: Eukaryota > Viridiplantae > Streptophyta > Magnoliopsida > Asterales > Asteraceae > Bidens > Bidens hawaiensis. Next base: position 64,846 of record NW_027491844.1, on the reverse strand, counting down.
TGCATCTTCAATTGATGAAAAAAAAATTTAATTAATGTTGTATTCACCAAGAACCCTAATCCAAATTGGGGAAAAACAGAGGAGACCCGGTTAAAGAATATAAATCATGCACATCTTTAATTGATGAGAAAAACATGTAAAATAAGAAAAATAAGTATCAATTATTTGTCAATTGTGAATCAATTTTACATGAATTTTACCTGTACATGAAGATATCTCTGTTATGCCCAAGTGGCTTTTTGCAAAGAAAACAAGCATCCAAAAAATGAGGCTGCTGGTCTTCAAATCTTCTCCCAGATCTCGCTCTTCTGGGCGAATACAAAGCTCTGGACGACGACGATAGAAACTCAGTTTCAATATCGGAAATTGAAGCAAACCCATTATTTTCTTCAAGAAAATAAGGCCTTCTGGTGGTGGTGGTTGCAGAAGACTCCATTAATAATATTCACGGCGGTGGGTGGTGGGATTGTGAACAGAGGAGGTGGGTTTATAAAGAGATTGTTGTGGGGGGGGGGGGGGGGGGGTATGGGGTATAAACCATGGGAAGAAGAATCTATTGGCTCAAGAAGACCACCTTGTATTGAAATTGATGTTTAAACACGTGTCATTACCAGTATCTTGTGAAATCTTATAAAATATTAAGGTTAACTCATTTACGCTATTATAAATTCATTAAAAAATAGCACGCAATAATTCTTTTAACTTTAGGGCTTCTGTATTTTATAATGTTTATCTTATATTTTTTAACATCCAACAAATAGATAATTGTATACGTACTTCGTACGTGTAATCTAATGACAAAAGACCACTATCAATTGATCCAACTAATCCGTATGGAGTCCCTAAGCACCTCTAAGTTATCTTAAGTTCCAAGGAAAACTCACATGCCTAAAGGTTCACTGGAGGAAAAACTTGGACGTCATCAGGATCGAACTATAATTCACAAAGATCCTGGTCTAACTTCATTGAGTCATTCATGTCCTCCCAAAATATTGTATATGAAGATCAAACATGGGTCTCCATTAAGTAACTCAGGTTTCCTACCAGTACACTGTCACACCCCGACTAACACTATGCGGAAGCGTAAAACGGGAATGTAACAGACACCTCTGATATCAATACATTGTTTATAAAGAAACATTACAAACTAATTTACAATATATTACATTTCTTTGTTCTATCATTGTTTAACAGTCTAATAGATACAAACAAAACTAGTTCGTTAACTATACATTCTTACTAATAACGCCCTTGCTTCTATTCACATAGCATCAACCACACACTTCAGGCAAGTAACAGATCACCCAATCATTCCGATTTAGGTACACCTGAAAAGCAGTTTAAAACGGGTCAACTACTAGAGTTTGCGAGTTTCACGAGTTTCAAGAAAACAGTAATGAGTGTTCACAAGTCAACACTTGTAATTATGAAATAAGTATGTATGTATGTAAATGATGTATGTGATGTAATTATGCTAAGCTACAGTGAAGCCTGGACTGTTCGTGCTGCGTGCCTCCATTTCCCACGCTCAATCAACCACTGTGGCTCCCCTTCCGTCCACAACATGTCCCGGTAGCTATGTCTAACACTACATAGCCTGTATGTTTAAATATGGTCATGTGCAAACGGCGCTATGTGACACGGCAACCAGGCCGATTCCGTTTGGGTTTGTCAAACCAATAATACTATTCACAAGCCACCGGCTCGAAGTTAATCACTGTGATTGTGGGGACTTTCGTGTGTTAGTACTTAGATAATTCACATCATCACATGTTTCAGATAATTATATAGATATAAGCAAACATGCTTTTCACCCCAAAAGTTCGTAAAACAGTTTAAAAGTGGGGTCATGAAACTCACGGTTTAGTCGATAATCAGTACTGTATCAGCTCGTGTTTTGTTCGGTCCGCTATCAGTAGTTCCTATAATCAATATTATAATAATATTAATATTTTAATATTATTATAATCTCAATACTAAACTGGGCTGTATAACTAATCTGGGTGTAGCTGGAACACCCAGAAAGTGGCAATAGGCTTAGGTTGTGATGTTTTTCAATGTCTAATACTTAAAATCGAACTTGGCTCAGACTCCCGTTTTCCCAGCTGGGCCAAGTTGCTCGTTTACGCGTTCAGAAAACAGTTATGAGAAAATAAGCTTGGGTAAATGTATTGGTTAATAAAATGATTAAGTTATAAAGAAAGATCACATACTGGGGTCCCGGATTAGCCACGGGGCCCGTTTCCGTTTATTCAGTTTGATTTGAGAAGAATCTCGCACAATCCACCCAGATTGTCCAGGTTTCTCATAGAAAAGTTCGTTTTTACTTAATTAGTCCAAAAATATGATTTTTGGATCACTCTTGGTGTTTTGATATTCCCGCAGATTCACTAGTCGCGAACTTGCCGGTTTTTATAAAAACTGAATTTGTTTAATATTCAGATTAGCATAATTAATTAATCGTTAATCATTAAATTATGAAAATTTAACCACTTATCAATTAAAATATGTATATTTTTATAAAAATATTTCTGGAATTTATTTACTGATTTATTAATTTATAAAAATTCATTTTATCAGCTATATTTCGTCTGAAAATCGTCCGTTTACCCCAAACAATTTCCAAAAATTCACCAAAAATTCCTGAATACTCAAATCATGTCCCAAAAAAATTTGTATCAATTCCAGAATGTAAAAAGCTCGTGCAATATTCTTTTCGGCCCAAATTCAGCTGTAAAAATTCACACGGACGCAAATAAACAAAACACCTTTAAACTTCTCCAAATGATCCCAAAATTCATGTGTTACCAAAATACATCAAATCTGAGTTCCCAGAAAAAGTTCATAATTTTTGAAGTATTTTAGCTATTTTTCCCAAATAAACGTCCCAATTTGGTAATAAATTCGCCAAATATTCTCGGATGGTCGAAAAATTACCAAATTTAAACAGGGACTCACTGACATGATCCCTGATGTTCCTGAAAAATTTCAAGTCCTAAAAATATGCACATCACAACCTTAACCTAAATAGCCCGTAAGCGAGTGTTTCGGCATTACCTTAGCGGGTTTGGCTCGTTTCCGATCTTTTAATCAAGTTTTCAGGTTCTTGTGCTTCTAAGAAAGCTAGGTACAAGTCCTATATCACAAACCAAGCAATATTTCATCAACATAACAGTCCTTAAGTTAGGGTTTCGGCTAGTGCACAAAAACGAACTTTTGAACCGTAAAAACGTCGTTTCAACCCTTTAATCCGTGTTTATGGCCAAAAAAATTATCAAAACAGGTTCCTTACCATGTGTATGATCAAAACATGTTTATGGACCATTTTTAGGATTTTTACACGGTTAGGAATGATTTTTAGTAACCAAGACATGTTTTTATGGTATTACACAAGTTCAAACAAGTAAAAAAAGCTACTTATTTAAGCTCTTACCTTAGGGTTTTGGAAGTTTTCTGGCTGAAACAGAAGGGGTGTCCAGAGTTTTCCAAGAAATGATGTTAAAATGGCTTGAACCTAGTTTAAATGTGAAAGAATAAACAAGGGAGGGCTGCTGATTGCGATCGGACCATCATGGGCTCTCTTTGGGCCCATTTTGGCCCAAGTTTCTGATTTCTCAAGCCCAAATACGAAAAGCTCGGTCCAAATTTAGTTTGGGTTCGGTTTTTGGCGCGAAAAACTTATCGGGTGCGTTAAACAACGCGAAAACGAGTGTTTTTCGGCTAGTTTTGTGTAAAATTATAAAAACATACCATATGTTTGTAAAAATCAAAAATGTTTTCACGGATTGCTTAAAACATTTCAAATAAGTGTTTGGTAAGTCTTTTTCGGCTTAACGGATGATACAATGCTTGGTTTGTAACTATCTTTCGCGTTTAATTCTATGGCGGGTGGTTAAACGAGCATGTTTTCGTTTAACTTGTTTGCTATCAAACTAAGACCATATTTCTAATATTTTAGCTTGTATATATCATATATCACTTATAAATGGCCCCCCAAGATATCTGGGTCATAACCCGACCCGTTCGGTTAATCGTTCGCTTGTTACGCAAAAGACGTTTATTTGCTTAATCAGTAAATACGTACTGAGGTGTACCTTGTTTTGGCTCAAATGTCACATACACCACACTAGTTATATTATTGTGTAATTATTTAATTATTATAAGCAATTTATTATTTCATGATTAATTATCTATGTATGTCGCGTAATTATTTTATTTCATTCAATTACGTAATTGCTTTTAGGTAAAAAAAAGTTATAAAAATAACATAATGCGTGTGTGGGCATTATTTTGTTTATTTAATAAAATGGGATGGATATCTTTCCTTCCAATTTCGAAACTATCTAAATGTTTAGATTACATCGAAACAGAAGGCAAGCGGGCAACAAGTTGAACTGCTATCCCGTTTTGAATTGCAAAACCCAATCTTTTAAAAACTACATTTGCTGACTTGGAGTCATAACATTACTATGCATGACCCACTGAACACGGGTAAGTAGCTCCACAGCTTCAGGCGCGAGGAAACCAAAAGTGTCAAAAGCAAAAGGAATAAATACATGTTGGTTGTCAAGACACGTCTTCTCATGTTTTGCCACCTTGCCTGAAGCAGCTTTTAATGCTGCTTGACCGACTGCGAAACCACTACTCCCTAAGCCCACCAAAGGGGAAACCCCTGTTAAATCCACACACACGTGTTTTCCTCCTATCCATCCAAACACCAAAATGTCAGCCGGTCGAAGAGATGATTTTCCCTCCGACGGGTCAGTCAGAAAATTCACAGGTACTTCTTTCTTAACAGAAATTCTGGCCCGCCTAAATATATCAAAAAGCACATCCCTAACCAAATCGTGTCGGTACATGAACCCCGAGAGCTCTTTACAATGCACCGTGTGCTCCCCATATAAGTCTAAACACGCCTTACAACAAACAGGACATATCTCATCCACCGGAAATAGAGGAATCATAACGCGATACTTAAGGATAGTACGATGCTCCACTGGAGACATATGTTGGCCTAACCCATCTATAGGGATATCAAGAAGAAAGTCTTGAGCATGTGGTGCTTGTAGACACTTAAAAATTGCTTTTTTTCTGCTTGTCATGTTAAATTGTGACTCCATGTCGTAAACAATTTTACTAAAATGAGCGCTCGCCAAGGCAGCTGGGCTTTAGAGGGGGCGGTCTCTTTGTTAGAGAAACTGCTAAAAATCAACGCTTGGAATCATATCACGAAGACAAGCCAGAGCACAAGAGTAATTTGTGAGAATGTTGTATGCGGTTATAATACTGTGTTATGTATTTTAGGTAAAGAAAATATTAGAAGTGTATATGTAGTCCTTATAGTTACGTACTTAAAAGTTAGTTTTATTTTAAACATTTCTATTTCCGTGATCACATTGTATTATTTAGTATTCTGTTATAGTATAATGAACAAATTAATAAACGTAAGTGTGAATGATATTCAAATAAATATAAATATAGATATTACTAATGTTAGCTGATTTGAAAATATATTGTAGAATGGAATTACGAAATTTTATACATATTTTAAGTCATGTTTTAAGTCATTATACTTATAAAAAAGTGAGTAACTGGTCTATATTATGTTACATAAAAGTTAATTTTACAAAACATAAAAATATATTAACATTTTACTTTAATGGGTTATGTGTATTACTTTTCCTTACAATTTAGTGAATGATGCCATAAAAGTTAAACCACTCTTGTACTCTTTGTCGTGATATTGATCAATTTTCAATACTAATTGTATATTTTATAACCATGATACTTGACATTTTTGTTTTAATTATGTAGTGTATAAGGTTGTAAACATCTTCGGGCAGATGATCGATCATTTTAAAATTAAAACCATCATACACATGACACAAATGCTTATAATTCATAATGAAATAGGAAACTATAGTGAAATCAACAATCTATATTTGTATCAAAACAAAACTTACTTAATATTAAGGGAGTGTTAAAAGGTCATATAGATGCAGATATTCAATACATATTATATATTCTATCGTACTCAATACGCATTACATGTTATTTTACTTAAAATAGTAATAATTACAGTTAAATTTTCACTATAAATAAATTATTTTATAAGTGTATCTTTATAACCTTTCATGTGTGACGTTTGATTCGTTTGAATTCAACTAACATGTTATTTTATCTTTATAAGTAAACTGAATTTTGTTTCTTAACTTTTTTTAGATTATAAAATTCTTTTGGAACTACAATCTTGTTTTCAGTCTTTCAAAAATAGCATAAAGAATATCAAAACACGTTCCATGATCTGTTAGAATCATATCATGGATCCGAACAATACTATGGAACTAAATGTTGGGGATTTCAAAAAAGCAACTTGGATTATTTAGAAAGTCGTGTGATAACTTTCAGATTAAAAGTTATTTTGGTGGTTCTCCAAAATACTTTAATCGGATAAAACTCTAATTTGAGACAAAAATTTCGTATGGAATTTGTGAGGAAGATAAACCAGAGAAAAATCGTCAACCCAAATATGAACGATATATTAACCTTGGGTAGTTTCCAGGCAGTTTCAAAGTTAGATAACTGCTTTAAGCAGTTATTTATTCAAAATTCAAAATTCGTTAATAAATAAACTTCAAATTAAACTTATGATTATGTATGATATAATCATAAAATTAATTTTTCTAATGAAATTTTAATGAAGCAATATTAATAAAGCAATATTCAGCTTAACCCCAGTCAGGGGCGCTGCCCCTTGGACCCTGCTAGGGGCTGCTGCCCCTAGAACCCCGCAACCGGGGGCGCTGCCCCCGGACCCCCGTTCGTTAGGGGCTCCGCCCCTAACATCATAGTAAACTAAAGAAAGCGTACACTTCGCACATCCCGAACTTGCTTAATGTTTACTATTAAATTGATCGACCAGTTAATCCAATTACACTAAAATACTAACAATTCTCCCCCATTTTAGTGCAATCCTTGATTAACTAAAACTTCTCACAAACAAACAAACTTATGCATAAATGAAATGTCGTGACAATTGAATTTCATCTTAGTATATTACACATTCCGAATATCAGGGTGTCGCTATGAATTGAACCCTTGCTATTCATAGTGAATACTCGAAGATAATATACACATAAGTTTACATACTTACATATTCTTACATGACACTTTATTTTACTAGCTTGGTTGTAACACCCCGACCAAAGACGGATTATACATCGGGGCGCCACATATTGTTTCATTACTCGTGACACTATTGGGTGTCAATATTTAATAAATACATTCATTCGCGCACGCGCAGGGTAAACACAAGATATAAATAAACCAACATAAATTAATATATTATAAATCATAATATTCGAACAGCATTAACTTGTCTTGATACATTTTAATCTAGGTCCAAAATAAAGAAAACTTCCTACGTGTCCACAAGCTCCAACAGCTACTGCAAACCTGAACATGTGTTAAAATAAACGTCAAACACTTGCGTGTTGGTGAGAAATCAAGTTTTAATACAATACATAGATAACAATAAATCTGCGCGCAACACGTGTATGTCTGGTGTTTAACAAGGGTGCAATCAGATTGTGATCAAGCCTAAATAGATCATAGCTCATAGTTCATAGTTCAATCCGTGCTCCCAATTGAGCACAAAAACGAGAAAACATCTGTGCAAGTGTAAACAAAGAAAACCGTAAACGATAGGTCTCCCGTGTTCATCTAATGGATCCATGAAAACTGCGGAATAGGCCGAACAAAGCGGTTAATGATACACACATACAAATAAACAGCCAAGTAAACGTCCTCAACACATGGGATACTGCGCGACTAAAGCTTATAAACAAGTTTAAGACTCTAAGTTTGTATGAACACATGAACATCCCAAAACATTAAAAGCAAAAAGGGATTAGGTACGAGATTACTCACTTGATAAAGATGCGATGATAGATAAAGCAAGAACCAACTTTAAACAAGCACAAGTTAACCTATAAACAAGATTATTGTTTTAATGATTTGTTTTAAGTCTTGATTATAAGTTAGCATAATTAATAAGTTATTATATATAATATATTACCGGAAAACAGGGCAGAGGAGAGGAGAAAACGGAGGCAAGAGAGGAGGACGGCAGAGAGAGCAAGGAGCAAGAGAGAATAAGAGAGATTAAGTGTTTTGTGTGTGTAGTGTTAGGAAAAATAATGTTATTATTTATAGAGAAACCCTAGGAGACATAAATCCAGAAAAAGGGGAAAAGATTCCAAGACAAACAGAACAAGACAAAACAAAAGATAACAAAAGATATCAAAAGATATGGCAGCTGCAGGGAGCAAGATAAAGCTGACAGGGAACAGTAAAAAGGCATGGGCGGGTCAGATAAAGGTACTGGTCAAGCATGGCAAAAGCAGATTCACAAAAGATTATGTCAGTCACTTTATCTGCCAACCAATGGGGTTGGTGCGCATGCTGCGCCGAAAGTAACTTTTCAGACATAAAGCAGATTAGGTCAACAGCTCAAAAGATAAGACAACTCAAAAGCAACGGCTAGATTCCACAGAAGAAAACTCAAAAGGGTTCAGCGCGAGAAGGCTGACACAGAAGGTCAAGAGAGCGCGAGCGCGAAGGCAGACAGAACCAACCTTAACGCGTCGCGGAAAGAACTACCATTTCTAAGCGCGCCGCGGGAAGAATCACATTTCTTAGCGCGCCGCGGGAGGAACTAAAATTCCTAGCGCGCCGCGGGAAGAACTATAATTCTTCGCGCGTCGAGGGATGAACTACGATTCTTAGCGCGCTGCGAGAAGAACTACAAATCCTTAGCGCGTCGCGGGAAGAACTTCCGTCCTTCGCGCACTGCGAGAAGAATTACAATTCTTAGCGCGCTGCGAGAAGAGTTCCTCTCGCGTATCGCTGAAACAGGTGGTCTTCACGCAGGATTCCTTGTAAGGGAGTCTGGCGCGTGGAGCTGCGCAGACAACCTTAGGCGGGAAGGAACAAAGGACAAGCAAAGAGTTAGAAGAAAAAGAGGGAAACAAGGCGCAAGGGCGGGACGGCGACAAGAGGGAAAAGAAGGCGGAAAGAGAGGAGAGGGACGGGACGGCGGAAAGAAAGAGAGAAAGAGGCGGGAAGGAAAATATATATTATTATTAAAAGTAAAATATAAGTATAAATATTAAATAATAAAAGAAAGAGATCGGGTCAGAGAAACGGGTACCTGGGTCGGGTCGGATCGGGGCAGATGTCACAGTCTCCCCTACTTTAAGAAATTTCGTCCCGAAATTTATCTCGAAGTAGGTTGCGCAGAGAACAGGTGCGGGTACTTGATCTTCATTTGATCTTCCCTTTCCCATGTAAACTCGGCTCCGCGCTTGGACTCCCAACGAACTTTAACAATAGGGATACGACTGCGCTTGGTTTGCTTAACCTCGCGATCCATAATCTCAACAGGCTTCTCAACAAAATGCATAGTTTCATCAACTTGAACTTCATCAAGTGGAATGTGAAGGTTCTCGTCAGCTAAACACTTCTTGAGATTGGATACATGGAACGTTGGATGCACATTACTGAGCGCGGGCGGCAGGTCAAGTCTGTAGGCAACTTTTCCCACACGCGCGAGAATCTTAAATGGACCAACATAACGAGGAGCAAGCTTACCCTTCTTCCCAAAGCGGACAACACCTTTCCAAGGCGACACTTTGAGGAGAACAAGATCACCAACTTGAAATTCGAGAGGCTTCCGCCTACGATCTGCGTAACTCTTCTGTCGGCTTCTGGCAGTCAGCAGATGATCACGGATCTTGGCGATTTTATCGGTTGTCTCTTGAACAAGTTCGGGTCCTGTGATTTGAGTTTCACCCACTTCGCTCCAACAAATCGGGGAGCGGCACTTACGACCGTAAAGTGCTTCAAATGGGGCCATACCGATACTGGAATGATAGCTGTTATTATAAGAGAACTCAATCAAAGGCAGGTGTGAATCCCAATTACCTCCAAAATCAAGAACACAAGATCGGAGCATATCCTCAAGAGTTTGAATAGTTCGCTCAGACTGACCGTCAGTCTGAGGATGATATGCCGTACTCATGTCCAAGCGAGTTCCTAGCGCAGATTGGAGAGATTTCCAAAAGCGAGATATAAAACGGCCATCGCGATCGGATATGATGCTCAAAGGAGTACCATGGCGGCAGACAATTTCCTTGACATAAAGCTGCGCGAGATGCTCAACACGGTAGTTTTCACGAATGGGCAGAAAGTGAGCAGACTTAGTCAATCGATCCACTATTACCCAAATGCTATCATGTTTGCTTGCTGTCAAAGGTAACTTGGTAATAAAGTCCATCGCTACACATTCCCATTTCCACGTAGGAATTTCTGGTTGTTCGAGCAAACCAGATGGGCGTTGGTGTTCAGCTTTTACTTTAGAACAAGTCAGGCATCTAGCTACGAACACAGCAATATCCTTCTTCATACCGGGCCACCAATAAGTAATGCGCAAATCCTTGTACATCTTATCAGCGCCAGGATGAACGGAATATCGAGATTTATGCGCTTCACTCAGGATATCAGCGCGAAGATTCTCATCAAAGGGAATCCAGATGCGATTGAGATAGCAGAGAATTCCACTCAGATTAGGGACAAAATGCGTTTCCGCGCCACACGCTAACTCGGCGCGAAGGTTACCATTACTGATGGATGCGCGCTGCGCGTCGCGAATGCGTGATTCAAGATTGCTCTGAATCGGCGCAAAGTGAAGATGCGTGCGCGGCAAAATACAGTTAAGCTGGCAGGGTTTTCGGCTGAGCGCATCGGCTACCACATTAGCCTTACCAGGATGATACCGGATCTCACAATCGTAATCGCTGATGAGTTCGTTCCATCGGCGTTGCCTCATGTTAAGTTCCTTTTGATCAAAGATATGCTGAAGGCTTTTATGGTCAGTGTAAAGGATACACTTAGTACCATAAAGGTAGTGTCTCCAGATCTTCAAGGCAAAAACAACTGCACCAAGTTCGAGGTCGTGAGTTGTATAATTCTTTTCATGAACCTTGAGTTGCCTTGATGCGTAAGCGATAACCTTGCCTCGTTGCATAAGAACACAACCGAGACCTTGGTTGGATGCATCGCAATACACGACAAAATCATCATTACCCTCAGGTAGCGCAAGAACAGGAGCTTCACACAACAAACGCTTGAGCGTTAGAAAGGCTTCTTCTTGCTTCGAGCCCCAAATATATGGTTTACCTTTGTGCGTTAGAGCTGTTAAAGGCAAAGCGATCTTCGAGAAGTTCGAAATGAAGCGCCGGTAATAACCAGCTAAGCCCAGAAAGGAACGGATCTCAGAAGGAGAGGATGGCGTAATCCAGTTCTTGATTGCTTCAATTTTGGATGGGTCGACATGGATACCCATCTTGTTTACAACATGACCAAGAAACTGTACTTCATCAGACCAGAATTCACACTTGGAAAGCTTAGCATAGAGTTGCTCAGCTCTAAGCTTTTGCAACACCAACCGAAGATGTTGCTCATGCTCGGCCTTGGTCTTAGAATACACCAGAACATCATCGATAAACACAATCACGAATTTATCCAAGAAAGGCCTACACACCCGATTCATTAGATCCATGAAAACGGCGGGTGCGTTGGTTAAACCGAAGGACATGACCAAGAATTCAAAATGGCCATAACGAGTTCGAAAAGCAGTCTTCGGAACATCTTCATCGCGGATGCGCAACTGGTGATAGCCAGAGCGGAGATCAATCTTCGAGAAACAAGAGGCACCTTGGAGTTGATCAAAGAGGTCGTCAATACGCGGTAAGGGATACCGGTTTTTAATGGTGAGTTTGTTCAACTCGCGGTAATCAATACACATGCGAAACGATCCATCTTTCTTTTTAACGAACAACACCGGAGCACCCCAGGGCGAAGAGCTAGGGCGGATGAATCCTTTAGCAGTCAACTCTTGAAGTTGGCTTGCCAATTCTTGCATCTCAGCGGGCGCAAGACGGTAAGGAGATTTAGCTACGGGGGAAGCACCAGGGACAAGATCAATACGGAACTCGACTTCACGAGCGGGAGGGATACCAGGAAGATCATCAGGAAAAACATCAGGGAAATCACGCACAACAGGGATATCGCGAAGCTTCTTCTCTTCAGCAGGTTTAACCACATGGGCTAAGAATGCAACACACTTCTTCCGCATGAGTCTTTGGGCTTCGGCGCAAGACATAAGCTTAAGACCACTGGAGGGTTTTTCGCCGTAGATATGAAGATCACCATTTTCTCGAGGAATGCGAATAAATTTCTTGGCGCAAATAACTTCGGCGCGATTCTTCGAGAGCCAGTCCATACCAATGATAACATCAAAGCTTCCAAGAGGCATGGGGATGAGGTCGATCAGAAAATCGTTTTCGTTAAGGTTAAGCGTGCAATCTTTAATCACCGAGTTAATTAAAACAGTTTCACCGTTAGCCAATTCAACTGAAAAATTTTCTTTTAAATCGCTGCGCGGTCGCGCAAGCTTCTGCTCGAAGGCGCGAGAGATAAAACTTTGATCGGCGCCAGTATCAAAAAGTATAGAAGCATAAAATCCGTTAAGCAAAAATGTACCATTAACTACGTCATTATTCGCTTGCGCTTGGTGCGCGGTTATCTTAAAAGCTCGTCCACGCGTCACTTGGTTCGAAATCTGGTTCACCGGATTCGCTTGTGTGATTTGCACTTGTAGTCTCGGGCACGCATTCCGGAAATGACTGGGATCACCGCAGTTAAAGCACGATCTGGGTCGTGGGTTTTGGTAGGTTGGTTGTGGGTTCTGCGGGTAGACTGGTGGTGTTGGCGCAATTGGGTTGGCGAGATGGACTCTACAGTATTCGGCAGAGTGACCAACGCGGCCACATCGGTTACATTGTCGACACGGGGTTTGGGTTGGGTGGTGAAGTCTACAGGTTGGGCAAAAGGGTTGATTTCCTGTGTAAGGTTTCTTAGTTGGTGGGGCAGGGAGTGCTGGATTGGTTAGGGCATAGTTGTGAACTACAGGGGGAGTTGGGTAGGCTGACAGTGGGTTAGGCGCGTAAACTGGAGGTTGATAAATGGGTTGCTGGGCAATGGGCGGGTTGGTAAGCGCATAGGCCTTGCGCCTGCGCTTGAGGTTGTTACGGTTTGAGGGTTCAGGTTTGGTTTCTGTTGGTTCAGGGGCAGTCTTGGTGAGTTTGGTCTTCTCAGTTCCCCGTAGGAACAGGGTTCCTGCTCTGACATGGTTGTCGCTGAGCACAGCGGCCAACTCAATGGCGTCAGAGAGGGTAACTGGGTTTCTGGCCCATACAGAATCTTGAATTTCCATGGGGAGACCCCCAAGGAATTTCTCTATGGCTCGGCGGGAAGGGGTAACAAGGTGAGGGACAAGCAAACTTAGTTCATGGAAGCGCGTCGCGTACTCGCGCGCTTCACCGCTGTATTGCTTAAGATTCCAAAATTCCTCCTCCAGGCGCTTAATTTCGTTGGGAGGGCAGAATTCTCGTGTAAGAATTTCCTTGAATTCCTCCCATGTCATGCTAGAAGCAGCCTCTGCGCCACGCGCATGAGCTACTCCATTCCACCATGTAAGCGCTCTGGATTCCAGGACACTGGAAGCATATAGGGTTCGTCTGTCTGAGGGGCATTGGGTGTGGAGGAAAGTGTTTTCGATTTTCTCAAGCCACTGGAGCATCACGGTGGCTCCTTCAAGACCTGTGAACTTTGGAGGGTTACCCGCGTTAAAGGACTTAATGTTATAACTCGAGGTATTGTTTTGGCTCAAGGCTTGGGCTATCGCGGCGGCCATTTCCTGGGAACGTTGCTGTCTACGCATGCGCGAGGCTTCTCTTCTCTGAAATCGGCGAGATAGCGGAGGCATTCTATAAAAATTTTAATTTTAGTTAATATCTTGGTTTTAGCGCAAAGTATAACCTCGAAAAGCTTGGTTTCACGGAGTTAGATACTATCAAAAGTTAAAGTAAAATAAATGACCCTAAATGCAGACTTAATAAGGGTAACAAATTCGAATCAAGAATCGACAATTCATGTATCACCATGACTTTCCGAATTCCCAATTTAAAATATACGAGCAAACGAGTATTGGAGATTGACGATTCATGTATCACCATGACTTTTCAATCTTCAATATAAAACATACAAGAAAATGAGTATTGGAGGTTGACAATTCATGTATCACCATGACTTTTCAAGTCTCCAACCTCAGAACATAATCGTGAATGGAAATTGAAAATCAACTATTCATGTATCACCATGACTTTTCGGATTTTCAATCCCAACAAACGAATATGTAAGTAAAATCAATAAAAATCGAAATTCAGCAAAAATCGAAATATCGCGAAATAAAACATAAAATCATATACTGCGCAAGCGCGAGCATATTCATAAATAACGAGTAATTAACAATAAGCGCGCAAACATGAGATTTCTCTCATGCGCGAGAAGGGACTCTTAGGTATTCTAGGCCGTTACGTCTAACCACCTATCCTAAAGTCAACGAGCTCTGATACCAATCTGTAACACCCCGACCAAAGGCGGATTATACATCGGGGCGCCACATATTGTTTCATTACTCGTGACACTATTGGGTGTCAATATTTAATAAATACATTCATTCGCGCACGCGCAGGGTAAACACAAGATATAAATAAACCAACATAAATTAATATATTATAAATCATAATATTCGAACAGCATTAACTTGTCTTGATACATTTTAATCTAGGTCCAAAATAAAGAAAACTTCCTACGTGTCCACAAGCTCCAACAGCTACTGCAAACCTGAACATGTGTTAAAATAAACGTCAAACACTTGCGTGTTGGTGAGAAATCAAGTTTTAATACAATACATAGATAACAATAAATCTGCGCGCAACACGTGTATGTCTGGTGTTTAACAAGGGTGCAATCAGATTGTGATCAAGCCTAAATAGATCATAGCTCATAGTTCATAGTTCAATCCGTGCTCCCAATTGAGCACAAAAACGAGAAAACATCTGTGCAAGTGTAAACAAAGAAAACCGTAAACGATAGGTCTCCCGTGTTCATCTAATGGATCCATGAAAACTGCGGAATAGGCCGAACAAAGCGGTTAATGATACACACATACAAATAAACAGCCAAGTAAACGTCCTCAACACATGGGATACTGCGCGACTAAAGCTTATAAACAAGTTTAAGACTCTAAGTTTGTATGAACACATGAACATCCCAAAACATTAAAAGCAAAAAGGGATTAGGTACGAGATTACTCACTTGATAAAGATGCGATGATAGATAAAGCAAGAACCAACTTTAAACAAGCACAAGTTAACCTATAAACAAGATTATTGTTTTAATGATTTGTTTTAAGTCTTGATTATAAGTTAGCATAATTAATAAGTTATTATATATAATATATTACCGGAAAACAGGGCAGAGGAGAGGAGAAAACGGAGGCAAGAGAGGAGGACGGCAGAGAGAGCAAGGAGCAAGAGAGAATAAGAGAGATTAAGTGTTTTGTGTGTGTAGTGTTAGGAAAAATAATGTTATTATTTATAGAGAAACCCTAGGAGACATAAATCCAGAAAAAGGGGAAAAGATTCCAAGACAAACAGAACAAGACAAAACAAAAGATAACAAAAGATATCAAAAGATATGGCAGCTGCAGGGAGCAAGATAAAGCTGACAGGGAACAGTAAAAAGGCATGGGCGGGTCAGATAAAGGTACTGGTCAAGCATGGCAAAAGCAGATTCACAAAAGATTATGTCAGTCACTTTATCTGCCAACCAATGGGGTTGGTGCGCATGCTGCGCCGAAAGTAACTTTTCAGACATAAAGCAGATTAGGTCAACAGCTCAAAAGATAAGACAACTCAAAAGCAACGGCTAGATTCCACAGAAGAAAACTCAAAAGGGTTCAGCGCGAGAAGGCTGACACAGAAGGTCAAGAGAGCGCGAGCGCGAAGGCAGACAGAACCAACCTTAACGCGTCGCGGAAAGAACTACCATTTCTAAGCGCGCCGCGGGAAGAATCACATTTCTTAGCGCGCCGCGGGAGGAACTAAAATTCCTAGCGCGCCGCGGGAAGAACTATAATTCTTCGCGCATCGAGGGATGAACTACGATTCTTAGCGCGCTGCGAGAAGAACTACAAATCCTTAGCGCGTCGCGGGAAGAACTTCCGTCCTTCGCGCACTGCGAGAAGAATTACAATTCTTAGCGCGCTGCGAGAAGAGTTCCTCTCGCGTATCGCTGAAACAGGTGGTCTTCACGCAGGATTCCTTGTAAGGGAGTCTGGCGCGTGGAGCTGCGCAGACAACCTTAGGCGGGAAGGAACAAAGGACAAGCAAAGAGTTAGAAGAAAAAGAGGGAAACAAGGCGCAAGGGCGGGACGGCGACAAGAGGGAAAAGAAGGCGGAAAGAGAGGAGAGGGACGGGACGGCGGAAAGAAAGAGAGAAAGAGGCGGGAAGGAAAATATATATTATTATTAAAAGTAAAATATAAGTATAAATATTAAATAATAAAAGAAAGAGATCGGGTCAGAGAAACGGGTACCTGGGTCGGGTCGGATCGGGGCAGATGTCACATTGGTGTCCTAATCCTTCATAAGCATATCAAAGCCAAGTCCCAGCTTCTTGAAGCAGCTAAACTTCATACTCATATAGGTAGTTCTTTTGTTCTTGCACCTGCATATGCAATTTTTCAAAAGAACTATTAAGAAGTTATACGTCAACCTCCTCAACTTGCAGGTCTGAACACATACCTTGGGATGTAAATAATAATGTGTTCCAATCTTCAGATGTTAAGCTTTCCACATTGAATTCAGCACCTAATGTCATATTAGATGGGAATTGGGTATCTTAACATGGAAGATTTTATATGGACTTTAAACCCATCCCTATAGCCGCCTTGTGCACAAGATCCTTACTCAACCCTTTGGTTAAATGATCAGCTAAATTCATGTGAGTTCTCACAAACTCCACCGATATTACTCCATTCGTTATAAGTTCATGAATCATGCTATGTCTAACACTTAAGTGTCTAGACTTGCCATTATACACTTGACTATATGCCTTAGCCAAAGTAGCTTCACTATCACATCGGATAGATATAGAAGATATCGGTTTAGGCCACAATGGAGTTTCATAAATTAAATTTCTTAGCCACTCAGCTTCTTTACCAGCTGCTGCTAATGCTACAAACTCAAATTCCATTGTCGGGTTAGTTATACAAGTTTGCATTTTTGATGCCTAATATATAGCACCTCCTCCAAGTAGAAATACCCATCCATTTGTGGAAGAATGATCTTCCATATTAGTAATCCAACTCGCATCAGAATATCCTTCTAAAATAGAAGGAAATCATTTGTAACTTAAACCATAGTCCATGGTTCCTTTCAAGTACCTAAATACTCGATTAATTGCTTGCCAATGATATGAACTTGGATTACTAGTATATCTACTAAGCTTTCCAACAGCATAAGCAATATCAGGCCTAGTGCTTATCATAGCATACATGAGTGATCCTATAGCTCTTGAGTATTCCAGCTGATTTACAGCAATACCTTTATTTGGTAGGAGCTTAACATTAGGATCCATGGGAGTACTCACGGAATAACAATCTTTGAAGTTAAATTTCTTCAAAACCTTCTCAATATAATGAGATTGAGAAATTGTAATACCATTGTTATTACGTGTGATTTTTATACCAAGAATCACCTCTGTCTCCCCCATGTCTTTCATGGCAAATTTAGATGGCAAAAATTTCTTTGTGTTATCAACTTGATCTTGGTTAGTGCCAAATATCAACATGTCATTTACATATAAGCAAATTATTACTCCTTTACCAGATGCATCAAATTTACTATATACACATTTGTCAGCTTGATTTAGTATAAAGCCATTAGACAATATCACATCATCAAATTTTTGATGCCATTGTTTTGGTGCTTGCTTATGACCATACAACGATTTGATCAATTACAAACCGTATTCTCATTTCCAGGGAAAACAAAGCCTTTAGGTTGTTTCATATAGATCTCCTCATCCAATTCACTATTCAAAAATGCAGTTTTTACATCCATTTGGTGAATTACAAGATTGTGTATAGCAGCAAGTGCTATTAACAACCTAATGGTCGAAATCCTAGCAACTGGTGCATATGTATCAAAGAAGTCAATGCCTTCCTTTTGTCTAAAACCTTGGATAACCAATCGGGCTTTAAACTTGTCTATGCTACCATCCACCTTCATTTTCTTTTTGAAAATCCACTTACTTCCCAATGGTTTACACCCAGGGGGTAAGTCAGTCAGTTTCCAAGTATTGTTTTGCATTATAGAATCAATTTCATCTTGAATTGCTTCTTTCCAGAAAGCAACATCCCTAGATGCCATTGCTTCACTAAATGTTCTTGGATCCTCCTCAATATTAAAGCAATATTGATATTGGGATACAATCCCATCACTTGACCCTTCAACTAAATAAACTTGAAAATCATCACCAAAATTTTTAGGTTTATTTATTCTTGTACTTTTTCTTGGTTCAGTGCTGGTTGATGGTACATCTTCATCTATAGTTTGAGATATCTTCAAACTATGACTCATGCCCTTTGGTCTAGGTACGGAAGTGAATCTTTGTTCATCAAATATTGCATCTCTTGACTCTATAACAGTGTTTATAGACACTGAGTCATTAGGTTCTAATACATAAAACCTATAAGCCTTGGAATGCTCAGCATAACCAATAAATATGCAATCTATACCTCTTTCACCCAAAGTTTTCCTTTTTGGTTCAATTAGCCTAACCACGGCTCTACATCCCCAAACTTAAAGAAAACTTAAATTTGGTGACTTTTTGTACCAAAGTTCATATGGAGTTATTTTATTCCGTTTATTTGGAACTCTATTCAATAAATAACATGCTGTTAACATAGCCTCACCCCAAAATCCATCACTTAATCCAGAATAGGATAACATGGCATTAACCATTTCTTTTAAGGTCCTATTCTTCCTTTCCGCCACACCAAAATCTTAATCCAGAATAGGATAACATGGCATTAACCATTTCTTTTAAGGTCCTATTCTTCCTTTCCGCCACACCATTTTGGTGTGGTGTATAAGGAGCCGTTGTTTGATGTATTATACCGGTAGATTGAAAATATTCCGGCTCATAATACTCACCTCCTTTATCAGTACGAAGATTTTTGATCAACTCATTTTGATGTAATTCAACTTCTTGTTTATATATTTTAAATTTGTCAAGTGATTCATCTTTAGCATGTAATAAATAAACAAAGCAAAATCTAGAAGAATCATCAATAAATGTAATTATATATCTTTTATTTCCTAAAGATGGTGTACCATTGTAATTACATAAATCACTATGAATCAATTCTAATACCTTGGATTCTCTATTTACTCGATTGTAAAAGGTTTTCTAGTTATCTTAGTTAAATCACAAGTATGACATTTTCCATTAATAATATCAAAACCAGGTATTAAACTTATTTTAGACATATCTTTTAACCTTTTATAATGAACATGTCCTAATCTAGAATGCTATAAAACAGATTTATCCAAAGGTTCTATTAGAGCTAGTAGAAATCATGCAAACAGAATTATGAAAAGGAACATCCAAATTCAACTTAAACATCCCATTACAAAGATAACCAAAGCCAACAAAGGCACCATGTCTTGACAAGATAAACTTGTCACATTCGATCACTTGTTTGTAACCATAATTTTTCAAAGCAATACCAGACAACAGATTCTTTCGAATCCCGGGTACATCCAAGACATTATTTAAAAGCAAATGTTTTCCGGAAGTAAATAAAAGTTCAACAGATCCTAAACCCTTGATAGGTTCAGTAGCAACGTTTCCCATGATTAAAGTAGATCCATCTTCAACTGGTTCAAGCTTCCTAAACCATTGGAGATTTTTGCAAACATAACTTGTTGCTCCTGAATCCACCCACCAGGCAATATCATCATCCTGCACATAACATGCTTGAGATATTAAAGAACAATAATTCTGTACCGAATTATAACTAGGTATTAAAGCCTGACCTTGTTGTTTTCTCGAGTCCTTAGACCCGCTTGGACCATCACCATCTAACTTGCCTTTTCCATCACTTTTACCGGTCCGACAGTCCTTTTTAAAGTGACCGGGCTTTCCACACTTCCAACACACTGACTTTGACTTCTTATTGGGATTGAAATTTTTGGAACTTTGAAACTTTCATTTCCCTTTGCGTTTTTCAGCAGCATTGGATGATTACACCATGTTAACAGAATTAGGGCCCGTGGGTTATTTAATCCACACTTTCTTTTGAGCCCTTATAGACTCTTCTATTTGAAACGTGGTTCCTAATTCAACCATGGTATATTCCTCCTTCTTATGTTTCATGCTGTTTCTAAAATCTTTCCAAGAATGAGGTAATTTATCAATCATGCTTGACACAGCAATTGATTCATCCATGTTCATGTTATACTGCTTAAACTGCCCTAACATTCTCAACAACTCATTATATTGTTCCATCACAGATCTAGAATCTACCATCTTATAGTTTAAGAAATTACCAACAAGGAATTTCTTACTAGATGCATCTTCTGCCATGTATTTTGATTCTAGAGTTTCCCATAATTCACTAGCAGATTCTACACTATGATAAACATCAAACAATGAACCAAACATACCATTTAATATGTGACCTCGACACAGATAATCATCGTTTTTCCATTTGGGCTGCCTTCGGGTCTACTGCATTGTCACGTTCTCATCATCACTCATCTCCACTGCAGGCATCGGTGTACTCAGTACATACACAAGTTTGAGAGTGGTTAAAAAGAAGTGCATCTTTTTCTGCCATCTATGAAAATCGATCCCTTCAAACTTCTCCAATTTCCCGAATTTCTCAATCACGTTCTTAGAAGACTCTCCGTTTGACATCTTTCAACAAGCAATAACTTTTAATCTTTTGTTGGGGATTTCAAAATAGCAACCTGGATTATTTAGAGAGTCATGTGTTAACTTTCAGATTAAAAGTTATTTTGGTGGTTCTCCAAAATACTTTAATCGGATAAAACTCTAACTTGAGACAAGAATTTCGTATGGAATTTGTGAGGAAGATAAACCAGAGAAAAATCATCAATCCAAATATGAACGATATATTAACCTACGGCAGTTTCAAAGTTAGATAACTACTTTAAGCAGTTATCTATTCAAAATTCAAAATTCGTTAATAAATAAACTCCAAATTAAACTTATGATTATGTGTGATATAATCATAAAATTCATTTTTCTAATGAAATTTTAATGAAGCAATATTCAGCTTAACCCCAGCCAGGGGCGCTGCCCCTTGGACCCTGCTAGGGGCTGCTGCCCCTAGAACCCCGCAACCGGGGGCGCTGTCCCCGGACCCCCGTTCGTTAGGGGCTTCGCCCCTAACATCATAGTAAACTAAAGAAAGCGTGCACTCCGCACATCCCGAACTTGCTTAATGTTTACTATGATTAAATTGATCGACCAGTTAATCCAATTACACTAAAATACTAACACTAAATGAAAGCAGTATACCTATGGTCGATGCTACTTGGTTGTCGTGTAAGTAATGAACATATTTTCTCAACAGCATATGAGCTTTTAGACATATAGTCAAGATTAAAGTCAACAAGGCAAGGCCATCAAGGCATCAAGCAACAAATTGAAAGATCAATAAATGCCAAGGGTATATGACTAAAGATCACATTTATTTTATCTCAAACAAAGTTTTTATGAAAATAAAATGTTTATAAACTGTATCTTACAATTTGAAGAGTAGTTCGTGCAATAAAATGAATGCAAAATATGTTGAACACTTCGAACAGTTTTATAAAACAATTTCAACACTTTGCATATTTTATAAAACAAATCAAACTTTTATAAAGAAGACATGTAAAAAAATCTAGAAAAAATATTAAATGACCAAATGAAATGGAAATTCTCATTCAATCACTGACGTCACCGTTGTCATCGCGACCACCCAATCTCATCATTGCCACCACTCTCACAAGTCACATCCACAACCACTCTCACAACTACCACAAAACCATAGCTCCTGTTGTCACCTACCACCCCTACCTAAGGGCGCATAAAGGTCCCCCCCCCCTTCTTCCATGCGATTTCGTTTAAGTTTTGCCGCTAACTATACCAATGTCCCTCTTATCATCGTTACCAATAGAGTTATTTCTCAACAAGTGATTTAAATGATTTCTTGAGTACAAGTAGAACATGGTATTGTGAGTTAGCTTGGCCAAAAGGCAGGTTTATCACCAATTTCAAGTGCATCCATCATGTCTATATAACACAAGGTCGCTTTTAGAATTGGTGTTTTCAATGCAAACGTGGTCTTACGTAGAGAACTGAATTAACACTTTACTTAATGTTGGTTATGTGCAACGAATAGAAAAAGTGAATTGAATAATCGTCTTATTTGTCATACAATAAGCACATATGTATACATTTATGGTAGTAGATTCCTAAATAAAGTTGATTATGTATCTTAAATGATATAATTTAGTGTTCACTAATAATACACAGTATTTTATATTTAAAAAAAAGAGATTTTCTAATATGTGCCCTAAGGACACATGTAAGAAACATTAATTAGGTGAATATTCTTGTTGAAACTATAATGTTATACTAGGTTAGATCTCGTGTTTCATACGGGTGGAAATTATAATAAAAATAAAAATTATTACATGTAATACGTAAATTCAGTTATTACATATAATAATTTTTATTTATGACTTTTATTTTATATTCATTTAAATCAAATTATAACTTAAAGTTTTGTTATTGATTTTAGAATCGTAATTAAATGAAAAATTATTGATAGATGATTTTATGCATTTAATAAATTGTTATACATTTTAATTAATGTTAATTATGTGGAAAATGTATTTAAAGAAATTGCTTATGTGGAATCTAATGTGAACACTCTATAATGATGCCATGTGAAAAAACCATATTGCTTTAATAGTATAGTTAGATTAATTATATTCATTTTTTTAATAACTACTGTATTTAATATTATATTGTTTCCTTCTAAATATTTCTTACATTGATGACTATTAAATAATTTTTTTCTAATTCCTTCTAAAATTACTTTTTCATCTCCCATAATTTTTCTATTCATTTATATGTAAAGAATATTTAAATATGAAAGTAACTTTTTTTTGTACACCTAAACTAGCATTTGCTTTTTTAATATTAAAATATAAAAGTCTAAAAACTAAAAGAAGAAATAATTTTATTATTATATGATAACAAAAAAAAGATGCATTTTCAACATTTATAATGACTTGTCATTCTTCTAGAAAAATTTTTTTATTCTTCTCAATGTTACACGCACGTGGGCCTTGCATTCACATCTTGCATAGCCTCTGTTTCTTGATTTTACACGCACGTGGGCCTTGCATTCACATCTTGCATAGCCTCTATTTCTTGATTTTTTTTGTAGTCTTTTAGGCTCTGATTTTCATTCACGATGACAAAAAAATCACGTCTTTTCCTATCTCCTTAATTTCTTGTTCACAAACCTCCCTTTTCGAACGGGAAACCCATTTGTTCTTGCATAATTTTGATAAAAAAAACAAGAGTCTTTTCTTAATTTAGAATACATTGACCAACGAATGGCTCCTCACAAATTTTTTTCTTGTTTCACTCTGTTCTTCAATAACATCTTCTTCAATAGGAAGTTCATTCAAATCTTAAAAAAAAACCATATAGAAAGGTAATAAAATGTGTTGTTTAAATAATGAATACTTATAAAAGATGGTGGGAAATTAGAAGAGATGAAATAGTAATTTTAGAGTTAATTAGAAAAAATTTATTTAGTAGTCATCAATGGAGGGAAGATTTAGAAGGAACAGTATAAAGTTAAATATGGTATTTATTAAGAAATAAATACAATTAATATGAAATTATAATTTCAACAAGAATATTCACCTAATTAATGTTTCTTAAGGACACATGTTAGAAAATCCCTTAAAAAATCAATATACATGGTTTTACTTAAAGAATTTATCTGCATTGCGATTTAAGTCTCAATAAAAATACCTTTTTATTTGAATAAAGTGTTTTTAATCTTGTAAAATCAAAAATCTTTCCAAAAAGAATATAAACAAACAAAAAACAAACCTAACATGATACACATAAAGAGTTCGATAAAAAATAAGAACCGGCTATATTATTAGATATATTAAACGTATAATTACTCTATGCATGTTAATCATAATGCTAGTTGTTATAGAGGAGTTTTAAACCTCAAGTTAAAACGCCACGTATGTAGTGACACTTTAACTAGTGCACTTCTTTAGGCTATATGTAGCTGCGCGGGGGGGGGGGGGGGGGGGGGGCTACAAATTGGGGGCGATTCTTGACACGTGATGCCACTTCAGCAAATGGATAATTATTATTTTAGGGGTGTAGTGGTGTTGTAGCTCAAAAATCGCCCCCAAGGCTACCAATGGTCCATTTAATAAACAAATAATATTCTTCCATACTCACCGGCGACAAATGCATGCCCCCCCTTGTCTCCCCACTTATCGCGAGGGGGGGGGGGGGCTCGCCCCTCGTTGCCCCATATTTTCCGCCCAATACACCTTGCCTTAACACCGCATGGTGGTTTAAAAACACTATTACACGTAAAAGATTCACCATTTCCTCGCTAAAGTATTTTGGCCCTAACATTTTCTTGTTAAAGAGGCTTCGTCATGTTACCATTTCTCCTCTTTACCGCTCGGGCATTAAACCTCTGTGCAGTGTTAAAGCCTCATTATCATGTAATGTCACTTCTGCACCATCTGTTAAAGCCTGTCTAATAATATTGTTAAAGAAAGATTAAGGGATGTGTTATTCGTACACCATTTGGTTATCCACACACCCTACATATGATCGTATAGGGGCTATACTATCGTATGAAACCCCATGTTAAAGGAGGTATGGATTGGTCAAAGATGTTTGAATAACCATAGCCAAGATTAATAGGCATTCATCCATTTAAAAGAGTATTATTTGGGATGTGTGATTTTAAAAGAAAACAATAGTAATAAAATAAAATTATTTTTATTTTTCCAGTTTTTTTTTTAATTTCTTTATCACACTGAATAAACGCGCCCTCTGCTAACGTGTATCGTGGGCCCACTTCTGACAAAATCAAAACAGGTTGTCATGTGGATCCCACCAAGTTGATGCTCTCTCCTCTTTTTCAACAAACTTGATTCTCATGCCCCTCATCTTTCTCATGAGGTTCACTTTTAACCCAAACGTTTACTAAACATCTCACTTGATGCTTTAATATTGTGAATATTGAAATTTTATACATATATATTGACTTAGCTTAGAAGATGTGTTCAAAATGACCGGATCAAATCAAGTAATCAATTAATTCAAACACTGTTTCTCATACCAATATTGTATTGTCAATCATTGAAGTAAATATCATATATATTGAAGACAGAATTACAAATTTTGTCCTTTAAAAATAGCCAAAAACCGGTTCGTGTCCTTTTCTAAGTTTCCTTGCAGGCGGTGTACTTTAAACTTTTTTTTCCTACAAGTTTTGTCCTTTACGCTAACTGGGTTAGAAAAAGTCAGTTAAATGCCCTCACGTGAGACGCATGTGAGGGCATTTTTGTCTTTTTGCCTACCCTTCTTCTTCTTCTTCTTCTGTATCTATTAACACATTGATATAAACTCTCTCTCTCTCCTCTCTCTCCCTCTCCCCCTGTTACACTCCGGCAGCCACCGCCATCTTCACTCTCTCTCACACTTCTTTCTCTCTCTCTGGCCACCACCAGGTCCACCGCCATCACAGCATCCGGCGACCACCCACACCACCGGACATTCAATCTCCATCTCTATTCTCTCTCTACTCTAGCTGCAACCTCCATAACCATGGCCGGATTGATGAAACTGGCCGCTGGAAAACACACACCTATATCACCTACCTTGTTCATCCACCCATCCCCACCATTGCTCCACATCATCTTCATCATCGTCATCCAATCTATCACCACCACAACATCGACCACCATCTAAAGGATTTCATCAACCAAAAAAAATCGATGAATCTGTGAGCTTTGGTCTAGGTCGCTACCGCCGCGGCTTGTTGCCGACTGCCACCACTACCCACCACCTACCGCCGCCACCATCACCTTCAATCTCACCCACAAAATCAAACCATCATCATCCCAATCCAAATTCATTTCAATTCAATCGAAAACCCTAAAAATGATCGGTTCCGATCACCACAAACAACAACCCTCAATCTACAACCGATCTTACACCATCAATTCAACCTCAGCCATCGATTACCCACTAAAACCCTCACCTAATTCCACCCTTAATCGCTCCGAATCCGTCAAGAAACCCTCCGATTCAATTTCAACCTGAAACCTGTTTTGACCTGGAAAAAAGAAAGAAAGAAGAAAACCCTAAAATCACAACCGTCTTGTAACCGCAACAATCGAAATCAGAACCACAATCGGACTACTGCCACCGTCACACCGCCGCCTAGGGTTTCCCAAAGATACCCGGCAACAGTAGATCAGATGGAAAATAGGCGATAATAGCCAGGCAAGATAACAGTGGTGGCTAGAGGTGCAAGATGACGGTACGGGGGACAAATACAGTTGTAACCCGGCATCAGTAGAATCGAAATCGATTAGGGTTTGTATGTTAAAACCATGCGATAGTAGAACCGGCGATGGTGGAGGCATCGATTAAGGTGATGGAGAAGAAGAGTGGGAGGTATGGTGATGAAATGTGTGTGTGTGTTAATAGATACAGAAGAAGAAGAAGAAGAAGAAGAAGAAGAAGAAGAAGGGTAGGCAAAAAGACAAAAATGCCCTCACATGCGTCTCACGTGAGGGCATTTAACTGACTTTTTCTAACCCAGTTAGCGTAAAGGACATAACGTGTAGAAAAAAAAAGTTTAAAGGACACCGCCTGCAAGGAAAGGACACGAACCGTAATTTGGCTTTTTTTAAAGGACAAAATTTGTAATTGGGTCTATATTGAAAGATAACATTTTGATAGTTTTTATAAGAGATCTGGTTTATATATTGTTATTCTGAGTTAAACATACTAAAATTGATAGTTTTTAAATTATTTATGTTTATGTAGACATTTTCTTGTTCAATAATGTAATTCAAATAGCTACTTATATATGCTATCAACTATTCTAATTAAACTGTACATCTAAAAGAACTTATTGATGGCTTCAGCCTTTAGAGCTTATTTACCTCATATTATCTAGAGAAATTAAAGGTTAACTATTTAACCTATATAATATAATATTTCTACATCTTTTTTTTTGGTGGTCATGATAACATGTTATCTGAAAACTCAAGTGACATTATCATAATTTTTTGTTTATAAATAAGATTAGGTAAAGTGCAGTTTATGTTCGATAAGTGGCATTTATGGGAATTAAAAGTAATATAATTAAGTTAAGAGCCATTTTAGCGATTTCCCCTTGTTGCACATTAGTGTGATGATTAGTGACGAAACTAGAGGATAAGGAGGTCTGTTAACCCCAACGACTGAAATTTATTGAGTTTTTATATATGAAATCTACTGTTATTTTTTAGAAGGAAAAAAAAAACATAAGTTTGCTTACTTTCTATTTAACCCATAGAATATGAAACCATGTGATACTCTTAGGTTTTGGTTTCATCAATAGTGATAATACTTAAATTAAATTTGTAAATTGAAATAAAAGTATTGTGATGAATAAAAAAAATAAGGCATCATAAAACATCATTATGGTATAGAATAATGATAAAAACAAAGTAAACATAGGGTGTTGCAAGTGGCAAAGTGAGAAACTTAAATTAGGTGATTAACTTTATGCCTAAGTCGTGACAAAACTATGAGTGGTGGTAGTGGTTGATATTAATTTACTTTTAAGGGTGTACTATGATTGAGAATTGTTCCCCAAATGTGAGGATGTGACCGTTGCCCGCGGGCAGTTTCTTTTGAAAAACTATAGTCCTACTAGAGACATCCATACACCCATCAATACGTCTGTAGGTGTTATTAGCAAAAATGAGGTGTCTCTAGAAAACATATATAGACCGTATATTTTAAAGAGAAAATTCCCAAAATGTTTAATAGAGATCGATTTTATTTTTTTCACTATAAATAAAATTTTTAGAAATATCCCTTATAAACACATCTTAGATAACATGTTTGGTTTCAACGTATCTTTCACGGTATATTTGGCCTCAACGCGTCTTTCACGACCTGTTTGGCCAACAAACACGTCTTTCACAACATGTTAGCCTCTAATGCATCTTTCTCGATATGTTGGCCTCTTTTGTTTTTGTTTATTTTAATATTACATTATTATTACTAATTTTACTCATATTTAGTTTTCTTTTATAACTTTTAATATATAAAGTTATATATAATTTCGGATATGCCGTTGAGACGTGTTTATATCTATATGTTATCATAAATTTTACTCAAGACCAAGCCGTGTCAGATTGATATCGAAATGTTCAATAGATGTTTAATAAAATTTGACTATTGACCAAGCTCGGTTTTAAGTAAAGTTTATGCCAACACGCAGATAAAAATAAGCACGTCTCAATGGTATATTTGGAACTTTATAAAACTCTATACATTAAAAATTATCGAAAAAACAAATATGAGTAAAATTAATTATAATAAAGTAATATTAAAAAAACAAAAAAAAATTAATAGGCTAAACAAGTTGTGAAAGACGCGTTAATGGCTAACGGTCACGAAAGACGCGTTTGGTGGCCAAGCAGGTCGTGAAAGACGTATTGAGACCAAACAAGTCGTCAAAGATGTGCTTATAGAGGACATTTAAGGAAATTTTTATTTATAGGGACGAAAATGAAATCTCTCTCCACTAATAGGACATTTTGGGAATTTTTCTTATTATAAAAGATACTTTTGTAAGCGAGAAAATTCCTAAAATGTCATCTTTTTAGAGATATATTCTAAATATGTCCCTCCAAAATTCAAATTCCCTATTTGTCCTTTTACCAACTTGTCGTCGCCTTTACGTTAGAAGTTCGGGACGGCATGTTTCTTAACTCGTCGCCTCCCCACCATATTAGCTCAAAATCCGTTGCCTCCCCGCCATGCTAGCTTAAAACTTGTCGCCTCCCCACTGTGTTAGCTTAAAAATTAAATCTAATAAATCTTGTTATTTAAAAAATTATATATAAACAAGGTACACATAAAATAATTTGATGGTATGTATGAGTTTTATAAATCGTATTAGTATCCTAAATCCAGTATACAAGAACATAAAAACCATAAACAAGGTACACATAAAAGATGGTATGTATGAGTTTTATAAATCATATTAGTATCCTAAATCCAGTATACAAGAACATAAAAACCAATAAAATTTTAAATATATATTTTTTTAATTTAGTTTTGGATCCACATTTCTAGTAAAGATAAGGTAGAATTTTTTTAAGCTAACACATCGAGGAGACGATGAGTTTTGAACTAACATGGAGGGGAGATGATGGGTTTGGAGCTAACATGGCAGGGAGGCAACGAGTTATGAGCTAAAAGGGCAAGGTGGCTGAGAGTTAATAAATATGTCGTCTCGAATTTCTAACGTAGAAACATCGGCAAGTTAGTAAAGGGTTAAAGAGGGAATTTGAATTTTGGAATGACATATTTAGAACCTCTCTCTCAAAATAGGACATTTTGGGAATTTTTCCTTTTTAATAACTTGCATTGCATAAAGTTTCAAATATACCGTTGAGACGTGATTGTTTTTATCTGTATGTTGGCATAAACTTTACTTAAAACGAGTCTGGTCAAATTTTATCAAACATTTATTTTACATTTCAATATTATTTTAACACTCGGTTTTGAGTAAAATTTATGAAAACATGTAGAAAAATAAGCACGTCTCAGCGACATATTCGAAATTATATATAAATTTATATATTACAAGTTATAAAAAAATCAAATATGGATAAAATTAATTAGAATAATGTAATATTAAAAAACAATTAATAGGCCAAACATGTCGTGAAAGATAAGTTAGATGCTAATAGGTCGTGAAAGACGTGTTTGGTGGCCAAACAAGTCGTGAAAGACACGTTGAGACCTAACACGTCATCAAATACGTGTTTGTAGAGGACATTTTTGGAAATTTTTTATTTTTGAAGACAAAAATAGAATCTTTCTACATTGGGGGACATTTTTGAATTTTGTTTTTTTATGTAGTACCGCTACATAAAAGAAAGGGTTATTAGGACGTTGAGCATGTCCTTCCACCCTAAAAATAGTTTGGTCTCGGCATTCTATTAATCATTAATTATTTAACTATCACACATATGCGTCCACACATATATGTGTGTGTGATATAATATATAATAAATAACTAAGGATTGCCAAATCTTAACTAAATTTATCGGTCTTTATCTAATAAAGAACAATAGAATCTTGTCAAAAAGTACTCAAGCCCCTTATGATAAGGATAGAAGAATTGATAATTGGAAGCAACTAACGAGTAAATGACTATGGTGTGAAAGAACGAAATACAAAGTGTTGAAAAGAGTAAAGAACCACTAAAGGCAATGCCAAAGTATTAGAGTCTAAAGTTAATCTAAAGTGTTGATGAGACAATTGTCGTAGTAAACAACTGATTACCAGTTTGCCTATTAGTTTTTTTCACTAAACAATTATTCTATTGTTTCAGTCGTTTACTTTGTATATCTAGATGTTCATGATTATGATGCAAGTAGAAACAATCAAATGACTCAAAACAAATGATGATTTGAAGACCCAAAAGGCTAAAACCGGACTTGAAATTCATGAACAAATGTTATGATTTTTATAACTTTAATGATCGCTCTCATTATAATAGACCATGGCTCCTGTTTATAAAATGCATGCACTTGTCAATTTAAAGACTTATTAAGAAACTACTAAATCCTAAAATTAAAGATCGTAAAAATATAAATGCAATCAACATCATTATTCATGACCCTAATTAACAACGTTCCATAGTCGAGAGCTCGACCCATTTACTAACTTGACATCACTTTAATCGTCTTTGGAATGTAAGTTTTGACTTCGAGATGCACTTGCATCATACTATTTGACGTCGTTTATTTTCTTTTCTTATTATTATATCCTCTCTTTTTATCCCTACTAAAAGTTAGAAACAATGTACTGTAACTTTTAATTCTAAGTATTGAAATGCTTTCTTTAAAGCTATTTGTTTATAAACTAGTGATTTCCCCCCGTGCGTTGTTATGACCGTCATTCGAGTCAGGTATTGTATCCACGAGAAGTATGTGGTCAGTGTAACATGTAATCAATTTCTAAAATTATGAAGTAGCTATTAAGAGTGCTTATCACACTAGCAATGATTTAGATTTTAATGTCAAATAAGCAATTATTTTAAAGTTCAAACAATTCCCAAAAGCAAATCACACCCGGGGTTCAAACATGCGACAAACAGTAATATCACATCATTTAACAAATTAATTGTCAATAATCGAATCAGGTTGGTTAACTAGTAAAACCTTAGGCATCCACAATCGCTAACACACGATACTGGGTATCAAACAGTCCCTGTCAGTGTGACTCAACTAAGGGCAATTGTATGTTTCATCATATTCAAACTAATCAAAACAACCCTATTAACAAGTATCACAGCAACTGCAAACTAATCGTTCTGATCGAAATAAAACTAAACCGGCTGAATGCACAACCATACCAAACATCATTACTCATAAATAAATCATAAATAAATAACAGACAATTACAATTAGTTGTTCATAAACACATGAGGAAAATTGTCAAATATACAATACTCTACATCCCGGGTATGACTCGAGAAGATTAGCCGAGCATTGTCATCAATAGGTCTTTAATTATGATGAAGAAAGCCATTAGGATTGATCAAGAAATGATTGATAGCCCTGGAATTCACCCAAAATCACCTAACAGCGGCTGAAAGTTGTGATAATGGTTTATGGTTCGTAAAATAGAATATATAGGTTAAAACCTGTTTTTCCACATTTTTTTACTCTATATAGAATATGATTGCTTGTTATCAACAAATTATTTACCTGGGAGCTTTTTATAAATAAATTTGGGAGACATATTTATTGTACGAGAAAAGCTTTTCGTTCAAAATAATTAAGGCCATAATTTGAAAAACCAAAAACACTTACACAAACTCTTCTCGTACGAGACACTTCTTTCTCTTCTCTATGCTCTTCTCTCACATCTTCTTATAGCCCATTGTAACAGACGAAATTTGGACGTGTCTCTCTCTCCGACGTCTTTCTTTATAATCTCTCTCTCTCTCTCTCATATCAAACCAAGAGTATTCATGGACTAACTATGACCAATAAAATTATAAATGAGCGACGTGGGAAACAAATGCTTTGTAGCTGAAATGGTTTGTAGTTGAAATGCTTTTCATGTTAAGTCCTATTATTTGGCAAAACCAAAATAACTAAATTTGCTAAATTGATTAAATTAACATGCATTGTAAATCAATAAAAGACATGTAACGAATGGTATTTCGTATATTAGATTGTGTTTAGTATGTTGATAGGAGCAAGCCTCAGCAGTAACAAAGTTACTCTTGATAGTAATAGATTACTAGAATTAATCACCAACTGTTTTAACTGCTAAACTCTTTCATTATACTGTTGTATAGTTCCGTACACTAGGATACCTATAGAATACTTTCACAACAGAAAATACATACTCATTATTGATTCTTTCAAGCTATTCGATTAAATTTTTAAAAATATCATCGAAATAGTAAAATTTAATAGTGGTCACATGATTAAGATGCTATATAAACACCAAGCTACTTCCAAACCTACATGCCATGTTATTATGTGAACCACTTAACCCATCGCCACAAACTAATATGAACAAAAATAACAAATCAATCAAATTCAAATGTTTCTTTAACCTTGGTTAAATCGAAACAAAAACCATAAATGCCAACAATAATATAGGAATCTCAGACCAAACCTTTCGAGAAGCTGCCCAAACAATGTTCCAAAAGTTTTAATTTTACAAATCTTAATCAATCATCATTAACATCATATGTACTACATCAATGAAGCATTAAATTTTCTATGACATGTACATTTTCAATAACCTGAATGGTAGGGTCGGGTCGGGCCCTAGAGGTAACGTCCAATTTTCAAATGTGACAGTGATAGAAACCCGTAATACAATGACCCAACCCCACCCCACTCCATGCCTAAGTCAATATCTCAATTAATGAAATGAACATTTTATTTTATTTTTTTAATAAAAGTGGTCCTAGAATATGGGCAATGATATTCCTAACTTATCATTGTGTTTTCACAATCGATATTTATATGAAGTGAATATTGTGTTTTTACATATTTTAGCTTAAGGTTTTTTTTTGTAAATGTTGTAGAACACAACATTTATGAATAAGTTTTTGACTATTTTGCAAATACTAAAACCATCATCACTAGTTTCAAAATCAAGGCAACTTGTAGTTTTAAAAAAAGTAGAGTCGATTTTCTTGTAGCTATGCTACTACACAAATCAACAGTTCCACCTTTTGTTTTCCTAAAAGATTCGGAATTATAGTATATGTTGTGAGGTGTTTCTTACATACTTTATTTTATAATAGGATATAGCCCGTATAATACATGGGTGGTTAAAAATGTAATAAAAAAATTAAATTTAATAATATACCTTATGTACTTATAAGATATAAATGATGATAAATTAAATTTTATAATTCATAAATATCTAAAAACCCTATTTAATACAATATTTTGTTATTAATCTATAAACGGTAATAGTATTAGTCGACATCCTAGTTGGCTATTCTAGTTGAATGACATGTGGAAGAATTATTCTGTTTTAATAATATAGATAGATTAAGAATCCAAAAACTATACAAACATTTGAAAACATAAAACCGTATATGTAATTTTTACAGTTTTCTATTAAAAATTGATTTTTTACCTAATATTTCAGAAACATATAACAAATTTTAAATAGGTAACCACTAACCACAAGAACTGCGTAAACACTTGTTCATAGTACATTCTTGAAAACATAGTTAATGATAGACGGGTATACGTTTATATAAACATTATGTATCACAATAAATCAATAAGTGCAACTTTCTATGCGATTCGATACTTAAAAATTAACTTTTCGTTATTATTTAATTTTGCTTGACTGTCATGTTCTTACGTTGCATATT
The DNA here is from genome assembly GCF_021521415.1 of Bidens hawaiensis. NCBI lineage: Eukaryota > Viridiplantae > Streptophyta > Magnoliopsida > Asterales > Asteraceae > Bidens > Bidens hawaiensis. The sequence goes on along the minus strand of NW_027491844.1, from coordinate 30,564 downwards.
AATAGTTTACCACATATATAAATTTTAGTAAAGCTTTTTTTAGACACGATGTTGGTGAGGGGTTAAAATTTAATCATATATCATATCAATAAGTGAACTGGACGAAAAAAACCGATAAGAAACCAATAAGGGTCCAAAAAATATGAAAAACTCCATTATACATTAACAATTTTATTATATGTTATTAGGTTTGGATTTAGTAATGAAGTAGGATATGTAAATAACTTAATAGCGTGTTTCATTGTGTCATTTTGGAGAAAATTTTTTTTGTATAAGTGAATTTTTAGTACTCGTTTTACACAATTGAAATATCTGAGACAACTATATTTATATAATCTAATCTAATTTAAAAGTCGAGTTTGAAACCTTTAGAATGTTGAAGTTAAACCAAAGAATAAGAACACCATTTTTTATTCAAAGTTAGAACTAAAGGGATTGTAGTAAAAAATGCAAAGCATACGTTCACTTTCACCATATAAGACCATGATCAGTATACATCAAATTTGTGATGCATACGGCCAATGTGGCACCTGCATTTAAGGGTGATGTTTGTGGGTATGTGTATTTATTTGTGTGGAGTTGGGATGAGCTCGGTACCATATCGGTATCGAAAATACCGATTCGAAAATCACAAATTCTTGGTACAGGTACCGAAATATTTGGTTCGATATCGAGACAGTACCAGTATTGAAGGTAAAAATTCAAGAAATACCGGTACCTTACCGATACCGAAACTCAAAACTTTGGTACCGATTTCGTACCGACGGTACCAAATCAGTACCGATTTCGTACCGGTACCGAATTTGCTCATCCCTAGTTTGGAGAGAGTTAACGATGGACTATCTGAGACTTTCAGGGTTGTGTTACACAATTGAGCTTGTGAGCAAATATCATTTTCATGTCATGTCATATTTGTGCTACGCTTTTGCCTTCACATACAAATTCTGCTCTGCACTCACGTAGATTATATGTTTCTTTAGACTATACGCATATGAAATAGTTATACACAATGTTTTTTAATGCTAAGCGAGCTATAAGATACATAACTAATTATTATAGACGCATATAACAAACCGAAAAACGATTTTCCCCATTACAAAAATGAAAACCACAACTCTCCAAACAGTTTATTTAGTTACAATAAAAAAATGCTAGTGACTACACGTGGGACCTGTCATGTGAAGCCACGTATGTCTTGTCATCCTCAAACATGTCCTGCCTCTCAAAGCCTCTTTTGGCGACATGTGATTTTTTTTTTCCTGTTGAGTTTAATCTACGTTATACTACTTTCCACAAGTTTGAACTTTCAAGCCAAGATGCTTTATGCATTGTTTATAAACTAGAAAAAAATAATTTCTTGTGCGATAGTAAGTTAACTTTTGATTGGTTTTCAGGTCATCAGGTGTTCCAGTCTTATATATACGCAATAAAGATAATTGAAAATTTAAAGTAATAACTAAAGAAATAAAAATTTTCAAATAAAAGCCAAAGTTATATTATCTTTAACTGCATTTTTGTTGTCACCCGTTTACTCTTTCGTTATGATTGTCAAATGGTATATCTTAAGTCAGGTTACCTGTATGCCAAAAGTCAGGCTATTTGATATGCCAAATGCTATATCTTTTAGTTTATAACATTTAGTTAAGTTATTAAAAAAATGAAAATCATGATTGTGACATTTAAAAACGGATTTTTTACGGCCACCCCTCTAATTGCTAAAAAACTGACCAATACGCCGCATATAGTGCTATACGCGGCGTATTGTTAGGTGTTTAGAAAAACATACCAATTTTGTCTTATTATGTTTTCTTTGTTTTCTTTTATTTTGTTATTTATTATTATTATTATTTGAAATTTGGTAAAGCGCGTTCAGTTGCAGGGCTTATTTGGTAAAATTGACATTTTAAATTATTTAACATAACACAACAGTTTAACGAAATTGTATGTAAAGTTGTGTGTCATTTTGTTTTTTTATGTTTTTAATCGTTTGGTAAAAGTTCGGTCAAAACAATTAACACATATATGCACCAAAACCAGTGTTATATAACTAAAGTAAATACAATAAATAAAACATAAAAATCTACACAAAGTCATCGTCGAAGACGTCGCCGAGGGCCCTGAACGCCGTGTCGCCAACGTCGGTGTCGTCCTCTGCCCTGCGCCTCGCCCCCAAACCCTCACCGGCGGCATCCATGTTGTCGCCCCCGTCCACGTCTCATGCCAGACATGCTTGCCTCGTGGTCAAAACTCGGAGGGGGTGGCGGGGGCATGGGGTAGTGCTGTCCAGACAGCTGCGCTGCTTGACAACTAACAAGCCAGCTGATCTGGCTCGACATCTGCTTCATCTCCCGCTCAAGGGCCCGCAACATGGCGTCGGCGGCGGGATTCAGACGCACCGCGTGATATGTAAGTGGAACGTGCTGCGGCGGCGCCTAACAACAAAACAGTAAAAATACGTTTAATAAGCAGACGAATTAAAAGAAACAGTAAAACGATAATATAATAAAACGTACTGACGTGCGCCCGGATCCTCATGTTCGTCACCACGGTCGTCTGAATCCCCGCCAGCCCACTCCCCCATGTCGACAGGCTCAGCGACGATATGCACCTCCGGTGCCGCGAGCGGGGGGAGGCTCGACTAAAGGCACCGGGGTGTAAGGGGCATGTGCCCCCCCCGGCCACCAGTCGATCGTACTGGTTTTCGCAGCCGTGGAACGTACGCACAATGTGCATGCTGCCGCAACGGTCGCGGTCCAGAGGGCTCGGAGGGGTCGAGGCGATAACCAGGCCGTCCACCAGGGCTTCATGGCCCAGAGAGATCGCAAGCTGGGTGACGTACCCGCCACCCATCAAGGACCCTCGTGCCTGCTTGTGGAAGTAGGTGACAAAATAGTCTGCAAACCCCTTAGCGAGTTTGCAGTGCGTGCCAGTCAGCAGACACTTAAAAAAAACAGGTCGTGCAGGCTGTAGTGCTCCGCACCCTGATTGTGGCCCGCGATGGACGTCGCAATCAGCCTGTGTAGTTACCTGTGTAAAATAATATAATATAATTTAATAACAACAATAATAATAATAACATAATATAAAATAATAATTATATTATATTATATTATATTATATTATATTATATTATATTATATTATATTATATTATATTATATTATATTATATTATATTATATTATATTATACCGCGTCGTAGGAGTTCATTAGGGCCTGGTCCGCGTCAGTCAGAATCACGTGTGGCTCCATGCAATCATCGAACATATCTTTAAGTTTCTCGAGAGCCCAGTTGAAGTTCCTCTGCCGTTCCCTGATCAAAAACGCGTGGGCGATACAAAACGACAGTGATGTCGACGTCACACCGATAAACTGAACCAACGGCCAGTCGTACATGTTGGTGTTGTTCGTCGTGTCAATCAACAACACGTCGGGGAACGCACGCTGCATATTATGCGACTTATTATGACAGAAGAAAATTTCCTCCGTCCTGTCGTCGGTTGCACTCTCTCAGGTATAGAACGTGAAATCGTTGCGTTGGAGAAAGTTTTCCAGTGCCTGCATCGGATGAAATAAAACTTTAGTAAATATTACAAGCACGGCAATTACATAGTAAAACTACGAAGATTTTCAACTACCTCATAGGGGTATCGCCAAGTAACGCCTCCTTTCTAATCTTGCCCGTGTGGTTGTATATGTCCTTTAGTGCGGGTCAGGCACTGGGAAACTCTACGCCCAGGGCTGCTTGGATTTGAAGGGGCTTTAGGCTGCTCCCGTGTAAAGTCGCAACCATATCCAGCTGCTCGCTGGTCATTTTTCTAAAAGCCGCACCTCTCCTTGAATTCAACTGGATTGTGGTTGTGAGTCTCGTTTACCACTTGAAACCTCCAACATGCACCCCTCGAGTAGTACCTGCCTAGGATCTTAAACGGACAACATTTTTTAATGATGTCAGTACGTTTCACCGTGGCCTTTATTTTCGGTTCGCCTCCACGATTGCATGCAAGGTCCACACCGTTTTTCTTTGGCCGCTGGACCACAACAACAAACCCATGCTCCCGCCCTCTATTTTTTACCAATTTCTCTAGCTCCTCGCGGCTCTCAAAAATCTGAAACAATTTTACGCTATTTATTAAATAACGTACAAATAAATAATATTAACTTAAACAAAACGCACGGTGTCTTATAGCATCTATTTTGTACGAAACTGTCACCCAGCGTATATAGTCATCGTCGTACTCATCTTCGTTATTTGGGTTTATCACGGCATCCTCATCATCGTCATTTAGGTTTACCCCAGCATGCTTGTTTCGTCCGTGGCACGATGAAGACTCGGTTCCGTAAAACGGATAATTTGCTACTGGTATCTGGTATGATGAGGAAGCCTGACCTCTATAATCCGACCCGGCGACAGGTGACTGGTACGACGGCTGACTATCATAAACACCAGCTAGCTGAGCTACATAATCCGACACGAAGTACTCCTAACACGTATAAATTAAAATCAAACAATAGTATTAGTGATAATAATAATAATATTTTAATACCAATAATAATATAAAATTTAATATTTTAATAAATAATATTAAAATAATTATATAATTTAGAATAATATTATTTTAGTAATAGTAATATTTTAGCAACAAAAAAATAATATTGTATTAATATTCATAATAATAATATTAATATAATAATAATAATACAATAATAGTATTTTAATAACAATCACATTTTAATACTAGTAATACTGTAATAAAAAAAATAACAATAACCATAAAAGTACGGGAAACCTGGTTCAAATTTGGGAAACCCGGTGAGCCAGGGTTACCGTAAAACTGTTCAGACTGACTATAATAACCGATTTGCTCTTAGCAAAACATAATGTAGCATGCTTTAGTTAAAAAGGCAACTAACAACTTCATACAAAATAAACACTAATAGCGAAACCTGGTTTAAATTTGGTAAGCCCAACGAGCTAGCCTGACCGTAAGGATGTTGGGCTGAGCATCATAGCCGGCATACTCCTAACAAAACGTAATATAGCAAGTCTTAATTATAAAAACAACTAACAAATTCATACTAAATAAATATAAAACGAAACCTGGTTCAAGTCGATTAACCACGACGTGCCAGGCTAATCGTTAGCGGTGTAACCCGGCTCCTCCTCCGAAAATAAATGGTTAAACCACGACATTGTGGGTATATATATTACAAAATGTTAAGTTGTTTGTTGGTTGAGTGTCGTGAAAACATGCGAGGGCGTGCATGTATATATAATATAAAAAAGAAAAGGAGGAGAGGGAGGGGAGCCAGGCTCCTCTAATAATTCAAAGCACCTAATACGCCCTTATACGCGGCGTATTAGGGGCGTGTGGTGGGTGTCCCTAGTAGGACCCTTAAAAGTATATTCAAAACTCGCGGTAGCAAGTTTTGAACCCGAGAACTATTGGTTACAGCATCACCATGATTTCGTTGCACTACTTGTTCGGTATAGTTGATAATCAGTAGCGACCAATATTAACATATTATTGGTCATCGACGTTGCAAATTGTAATTAGCATATTATTGGTCATCGACGTTGAGTAATTTATATGAACCACATTCTTCGTTTAACATAAATTAAAATTAATGGCTTTTTATTCATCGAAATAATATATGGATCGTTTTGTTTTAAAGACCAATATTATTAAAAAAATATTAGGGCAACTTGCAAACTATAAGAAGCCCATACAACCAGAGAAACAAAAAGTCACAAATGAGAAGATAACAAAAAGCATCAAAGACTTATAAGGGAAAATTGACAAAGTTGAAAATGCACCGGTCTTCCTAATCTACGCTCGATCTTCGAATTCTATGGATCACCCATAAAAATGATGTTGCCTTTATATCAATCACCTTCTTATTTGAAGAGACCGATTTATTCTTGAAGATCGTATAATTCCTCGCCGTCCAAATCATCCAACACGTTTCCATTGTGATCGCTTGTATTACTAAACTTCCTTCTTTCCTCCTGTTTAGCTTGCTCGGTTGCTCCAATAGGTCCTTGACCGACACGAAGCATGAAGATCCCAACACCTTGACCCATTTGTGAGTTATTGACCAAATCCATTTGGCAACTTGAAAATGAACCATTAAATGTGCTGATGTTTCTTGGAATATGATAGTAGCTGAATTCGAGATCGGCGGTCTCCTAAGATATAGCCCTTTGAGTAGGGATGGCAAAAAAACCCAAACCCGATGGGGAAAACCGAAACCCGCCCAGAACGGGGCGGGTTCGGGGACACTTAATCGGGGACGGGTCCGGGTTCGGGTTTTCCCCGTTTAAGTTAATCGGGTTCGGGGCGGGTATGGTATAGCCTGTACCCGCCCCGTATACCCGCCCCGTATACCCGTTTAAAACCCGTTTAATTAAATATAATTTTTATATTTATATATAATATATTATTTATTAAATATAATTTTTATATTCGGGTATGACTTATTATTTACATTAATTTAACTTTATTCATTAATTGTATTAACTTTATTTATATATTAGGTGTCACAACGGAGCTTGATTTGTATCTACAAGAGAAAGTTTGGATAAAAGAAACTGAGATTGACCTTTTAGCTTGGTGGAAAACAAATGGTGTCAAGTACCCAAGGTTGCAAAAGATTGCTCGAGATATATTGGCGATTCCAATATCTACCGTTGCTTCCGAGTCCGCTTTTAGTACAAGTGGTAGATTGGTAAGTCCACATCGTAGCCGTCTTCATCCAAAAACATTGGAAGCGTTAATGTGCGCCCAAAGTTGGTTGTTGAATGAAATCAAAGGTAAACAAACATTTTATTTTTTATTTTTAACTTAGCTACTATATAAACTTTTGACTTTTGTGATATGAATATAGCAACTTGTTCAGAAGAATCCGAGGCATATTGCCAAACTATTGAATATGATTGTGACGATGGTATTGAGGTAATACATATATATATGGTTTATCGTTTACATTTTAATATGGTTTAACATTGATTCTTATATAGTTTCCAATTAATATGTTAATGTTTGATTATCATAGCAATCCGGCGTGACAAGTGTTTGAATGGTTGAATGGGTGCGGTATGGACGTGTAAGAAGGATCAATCATGAAGTTAATTTCCGTTGTGATGGGAGAAATAAACATTTTTATGTATTAATAATGTCTTTTGTATGTGTAATGTGTTTGGATATTGAACTTTTTGTGTATTAATATTGTATTGTAATTTTGTATCATTTTCTTACAATCGGGTTTTAAACGGTGAACCCGACGGTTAAATGGGGATCCCCACGGGGAATTTAGCCCGTTTAAAAACCATTTATGCTAGACGGGTTCCCCGAATACCCGCGGTTTTCCCCGAATCCCCGATGGGGATTCCCCGTTTAGTCCCCGCGGGTTTTTAGACGGTTTTGGTAATGAGTTTTATAAACCGGGGCGGGTATGGGATTGGCATTCCCCGCCCCGAAACCGCCCCGTTGCCATCCCTACCTTTGAGCGAGTTACACTCCAAAAAATATTAGAAAGAAATAGACATTAGACTTTGTTAATTTTCTTAAATCAATTCTAAAACTCAAGGCCTTTATAAAGGCTTACAACTTAAATGAAAGAGAAATACATAGGTATAATGGACAATCCATTTGTCCACCACTTAATAAGAAGACTATTCTCTATTGTGGGGGTGTCGAAGCCCCAACCTATAATGCCTCTCTATGTTGAGGGTCATCGAAGCCCAATCTTTTTTTCATAAAACAAAAAAACCAACACAATAATATATAATACAATAATAATATAAAATACAATAATAATAAATAAAAACTAAATTATATATAAAAACATATAAATAAAAACTAAAAAAAATTACAGCTATTTTTAGTTGTCGTCGCCACCGCCATGTTGCTTGTTACTCCAAAGATGTTCAACCAAATCCGATCGAAGGCTGAAATTCGTTTCCCTTTTTCGTGTTCTTAATAAATTTGCAAGTTTCTTATATTCGTTTAGTGTTGAGATCGGCTCTGGCTCATCGTTGTACCCGCCTTGACAAATTGCTCTACTCGAGTCCTTCAATATCATATTATGTAAGATAATGCAAGTGTACAATATGTTTCTTAACTTATCCATTTGGTGAAAACGAGCCGACTGTCTAATGATAGACCAACTCTTATTTAATACCACGAATGCCCTTTCGATGTCCTTTCTGGCCAACTCGTATTTTTTCTTGAAATACTGACATTTATCATCTGTCGGGCACGTAAAGCTAAGAACCAACATGGCTCACTCCGGATAAATACCGTCAACTAGATAATATCCGTATCATAGTTGACATCATTCGTGGAAAATGAGGTGTCGGGTGCAACTCCGTCTATGAGGCAGTCAAAAATAGGGGACGCATTTATCATAGCTACATCATTGTTTGCACCAGGCATCTCAAAAAATGCATGTCATATCCAAAGATCAAATGATGCAACCGCCTCAAGCATAATTGTTGGGCCGTCATGATCACCCCAATGATATTGACCTTGCCAAGCAACTGGGCAGTCTTCCCAAGGCCAGTGTGTGCAATGAAGGCTACCAAGCATCCTAGGATAACCATGTCTTTGTTGATGCACCTCGTATATTTTTTGTACGTCACTTTGAGTCGGCCTCCTCAAATATTTTTTATGATATAGTTGGGGAATACATAATTTTAACAAAGTTTATAAAATTTGCAATAAAAATATGAAGGTTTTGAAATAAATAATTAAAATAATAATACTCACATTTGCAGAACGTGTGAAGCGTTTCATGGCCCACTGTCTCCGACATCTGTAAATACTCTTCCATGGCGTCGCTCGTAATCCCGTACGCTAGTTGACAAATTGCCGCCGTGCATTTTCGCATAGAAGAAAATACCGGTTTACCTCTCGCGTCCTTCGTTGTTGGAAAAATGCATAATCGCGTTCTAAATTACCAACTATTCGAAAAAAATAGTTGGCGACTCATCAGAAAACGACGCCGAAATCGTTCCGAATTAAATTTCGCGTCCGGCGAAAAATAATCTTTCATAAACCAGTCATGAGCACCTACACGATCCCGTTGAAGATGAGGTCTTCTTGTTCATGGTTGTGAGATTTCGAAAACTCGACTAAGAGTCTGGCAGCCTCTCGAATAGCACTAAATATCGATTCATTCTCTGAATCCGAATATGAAATAATGTCGATATCGGGGTAGTAGTCGGGTGTCAAAGATGATTCGGAAGAGATACTTTTGGAGAAAGTTTTTAAAAGTTTAAAAGAGGTGAATGAGATGTTTGTAGAGATTGAGTGAATGATATATATATATATATATATATAATAAATCTGGTTTTTTTATTATTAAAAGGGTCAAATAGCCTTTAGTGGGTCCCGCCACCATCTCTTCCGCGCTGGCCATCCCCTCCATGCCCCGCGACGGTGTACGGCGCCCACTACGGCCCCTTCCATGCCCCATAGCGTGGGGTCTAAAAGGCATAGTTAACTAAAATATGGAAAGCAATAGCATGACATGAGTTGCATGGTAAAAGTGGCTTGACCAAAGATCTTGAACATATCAGAATACATCACATAAAACAAAATTTTGATCACCAACATCTATACCTCAAACCATTAATGCGGTCTATATGGATATTCTATCAAGTAATTATCTTTACCATTTGTTGTTACATGTTCCTCTCTTTTTTAAGATAAAATACCAAAATACTAATCATTTTTAAAAGTTTTGTTTACTTCAATTGACTTTATAATAATTAATAATTATCCAAAAATAAGTAAATTATCGTATTATAACATACACCCAACAATGTTAACTCTCTCTCCTCTATTACATCACTATCTACTGCTACCGTAGGTCTCTTCAAACCGTCATCATCAACTACAACCATCAACAATCACAGGCTTATGAAATACGTCGTCAGGTGTTGAACATCCTAAGCGTTATTGCCAAAAAAAAAACCCAAAAAAAACAAACCACTAGATCTACATTACCTTGCCACTAGGAACCCCTCTAGGTCCCCAATATGTGCTCTACCCACTTATTCATCTCATTCTTACCGAACAATCGAACACCAAATTGTGTCCCTCGATTACCATCAATGTCACCCTAAACTATGTGGGATTCAAATCCCATTTCGCATAAAACCACCACTCATTTGCTAACTGTTCACCCTTAACCACAAATATTTAATTGCAACTTATTATCATAACGACACGTCTCTCTGTAATTTCCCAAGAGACTATGATTCTCTAATTTGTCGATGGTGATTGTAGTATCAAGTCATTTTAGGTGATCATTAATGGAGTTATTTGCTGAGCGTTTTTACACTGATATAACCATCTAATCATGTAAGGTTTTCAACCTTAACTCTCAATTGTCAACCAAAGCACTAAGGTTTGCCCCCTTGTATAAAGAAGGATTTTGATCAATTTACGAACATGTTTTCAGAATCGAACTTGCACATCCTTCTTATTTGAAGTGGATTATCCGATTAAACTTCACATAAATAACATTAAAAAAAACTTCAATATGAAAATGATCCGCACACTACTCACAATAGATATTTCATATTCGAGTTATATAAAACCTACTTGTATAATTTAGTAACTAACCGCCTAATGTGTATTTTTATTTTTTTAAATGGACTTGACTTCTTATAAATTACAAGACCTCTAAAAGGCACGTATTGGACAAATGAATGCCATAAAACTATATTACAAGTAACAAGGCATCAAACACAAGAACATATATATTCCCTCGAACGTTACACGTGTGGACTTGAAAGACGTGGTTCTTTTTATTGTTTCAAAGTGTCGTGGGAAAATGTATACACACTATTTTTTATTTTAAAGTGATAAAAATATTAACTTTAACATGTCTATAAAGGCGGCATGGCATGTGAAAAGATTCTTGGAAAGAAAATATCTTCATGAGGTGTATTACGTATTACTAAATGTCAACTTTTTTTTTAATCAGAAGTTCAGACTCAATAAATAAATAACTAGTGAAAATGTATTTTTCACGTTTTATTAGCTTTAATGTACTTTATAAAAAAAATTAAAAACAGATCATATAAGTTAAATGTCATGTGTTAGATGATCAGACTCATAGCTTTCTACATTAATTTATTAAAAGAATTGTTGTTATGGTACCATGTAAATCATACATACTTGTACACTCTTTTATAAAACAAATAATACAAATATACTATTGGATTAATCAAACATAACTGATAGCCCAGAATATACTATCGAATTAATCAAACATGGGCTTAATATGGGTAGGGTTGAAATGGTTAATAGGGGCAATATGTAGATTGCCAATGGGTTACATAACTAACATGTATTCTTAGTTTCTTACGGCCCAACTCATATTTTATGGGATTAACTGAATACTTGAATAGCTGAGTCCTATTATTAGGCTATTAGACTATAGTCTCATAGAAAAAAAACTTATTAAAAAATAAAAAAATTATAACTCAAAATTTAATAAAAAAGTAAAAACACAAAAATGTTTTCACTGTCTTCCTCTTAAAAAAATAAAATAAAAAAAAAGACACAATACTGAAGAAAAAAGATCATTGTGTCTTTTTGTTTATCATTGTGTATTGTATTTATTTTTATTATTAATTGTGTCTTTTTTCCTTGTCATTGTGTCTTTTTTTTTTCTTAATATTGTGTTATATTACTCAACATTGTGTTATATTTTGTTCAGCATTGTGTTCTAATTTGCGATCCATTTTGTTTTTTATTCATTTTCGTCATTGTGTCTTTGATCTCGGTATTATGTCCTTTCGTCGTTTTTTTTAACGAGAATGATGGATGAAACATTTGAATTTTTAATTTTTTATTTATATATTGAGTTATGATTATTTTATTTTTTATTTTTTTGAAATTTTTATTTATTATTTTTTTGTGTGCTCACAAATCCTTCTCACATATCTAATTTTGTTCACCTTTGTGTTTTAACCTTTCCCTAATTTGGATTAGGGTGAACATTAAACAAATATTATGATTTATAGCCTTTGGTTACATTCCGTAAGTTAATCATAAGCAATGTTTTAAAAACCGGTATTTTGTTCGTACCGGATTGGATTAAAAAATGGTACAACCGGTTGAACCGGGTTGTACCGGGAGTTTCAACCAGGTTGTATAGTTTACTCTATAATTTCATATAAATACAACTTTAACTAAAAAAAATACATAATTCTATAATAGAATATCATCCAAAAGTTAATCCATATTCAAAAAATAATACAAAAGCACTTGGAATTTGGATACCAAATCAGTCAATTACACAATATCAATATGGTATAGAAAATTAGAAACCGACCTTGATATTGAAGCTTCAATAGCAAATTAGTAGTTCCTATATAATCGATTTGCACTTCTTGTTTAATCAATTATTGTATAATCGGTTAGCAGTTCCTTGTGAAGGATGAGTGAATCGTCAGGAAACTAATATTTTTTTTGGAACGACAGGAAACTAATATTATTTAGGCTAGGTTAATGGTAATTGGTAAAAAAATAGGCCCAACAAAAAAAAAGTCGGTGGGCTTTAAACCGGTTTAACGGTATAAACCGGTTTTTATAGAAAACCGGCCGGTTCGATGTCCCTCAAAACCGTTCAAATAAACCGGGTACAAAATACCGGGTTGTTCACCGAAATCTGGTTCAACTGGTTTAACCGACCGGTTTTTAAAACATTGATCATAAGTACCTAAAAATTTCTAAATTTATAAAAGAATTTATTTATCCATGATAAAGCGGGTAAACGAGTCGCCTCTATAACACTATTGCACTGGCATTCAGTGTGTGTGATGGCGTCGTTTCCATCTTAGTTTTACTATTGTATTGAATGGTTTAGAGTATTAAAATCTCCTCCACCCTTTCTGATGTGGTGGCAAGCAGTGGCGGGTCTAGACTACAGGGGTAATTTTTTTTTTACCGTAATATAAACGAAACAAACATAAAAACACGATAATAAATAAATTTAAGCATATGGGGTGTATGTTTCCCCTCTTTAGTTTTTGAATGCTTGAAATCGAGCTATTACATCATCTTCTTTTACTTTATCAAAAGTTTATCTTTCGACCTCACAAATTAATGCATTGTTCAAATACGCATCACCCATTTGATTGTGCAAATTCGTCTTGATTAGTTTTATTTTAGAAAAATATCTTTCAACGGTTACAGTTGCAGCCGGTAAAACCAGCGCTAGCTTCAATATTTGATAAAAGCAAAGGAAAAGTGACGTGCTTTCCGGTTTCCACTATTACAAGAGTAATGCCACACATTCCATCCGTTTTTGCAAACTTATCATATTCATTTGAAATGTGATAGAAGGTCATAATATCACCCGAAATACACAATCTTTCTTCATTACTAAAAGCATTCGAAAACATATCAGAAAATGCAACTATCTTGGATAATGTCAAATTTAAAAAAGGAATCACAAGGATATAAACCAAACTATTTTCTAAAAAACTAGTTGAGACCTTACTAAATCTATTTTCAAGTTTTTGAATTTACATATCCAAAATCATATTAAAAACTTCAACCTCAAAATGATGTCGATTAGTAATGACATTTTTTCGGTTTCTTTGATTACCATAACTTCAACTTAAAATAGATGTCAATTAATGATGTATATAAACGAAAAGAATAGAAGAATGATAAAATTTAAAATCCAAACATTTTTTTAACTAAACTAAATAAAAGAACAAAGTAAAAATAACTAAAAACGAAAAAACATTGCATGAAATAAAAACCTTAAGCTAAATTATTAATTATTATCCTGATTATTGTTTAGTGATATCCTTTATATTTAAGAAAACAAATAAGTATTTGAAAATAAAAATATGCCCTTTATCTTCTCCATGGCACTCTCCATGAGAACCTGCAACTATTGTGTAGACCTGAAAAAAAAAGTTATCCAACGTAGTTTCATGTAGTTCCGATGTTGAGGAGGGGTAGCATTATATTTTTTCAGGGTAACGAAATACAAAAACCCGAACGAAAAAAGATAATTTTACAGTAGCGGCCGAAAGTTCAGGGGTAGCGGGTGTTACCCCTGCCTTCAAGGCTGGTCCGCCCCTGGTGGTAAGGTGGTTGTGTTTCACAACATAATATAGGGCTGAGCACGGTTCGGTTATTTGAATATACAAACCGATCGATTTTCGACTTTTTGGATATTTTCAATTTTGGTTCGTTTAGAGTCATTTTTTTTTCAATTTTGTGTAGACATTGAAATAAAAAAGTAAAAAATGAAATTGCAGATTTTAAGTTTGTATATATGTTACGTGGAACCATACGAATACAAAGTTATTACTGTAACACCCACAAAATTTTGGTCCAAATTTGACAAATTTATAAAGGTAAATGACCAAAATATTATTAGGATAAGTAATGGAAACAAAGAAGACAAAAGGAAACAAGAGTATATTATGTTAAGGAAATATGGAAAACTCCATCCCACATGAAAGTGGAAAAGAAATGAGAGCACTTTAAAAGGAGGGAATTTTTCATAGTAATGCTCTTACGTAGCCAATCACTCTCACTAGTCCTAGCAGAGGGTGCGAAGCACCCGACGTGCACGCGCACGCGCACGGGCATGGGCTCGGGCGATGGGCGCAATGTGGCGCTTTGATGGCGCATTTTGCACTTCGCACGCTTTAGTATTTTTGAACTATGTAAGATAGACCAAGACGTGATGAGTTAACAAAGTCCAGGGGCTGAAAATTTTTTTTTTGGATTTCTAAACCCATCGCTCTACGCGATGGGTAGGACAGGTTAAGCATCGAGATACGCGATGGTGTTTCCCAGAAATTAAGAAAAAGGGGGCGTCGTGCTACGCGATGGTCTAAGAGGAAAGGGGCATCGCGCTACGCGATGACCATGTTAAGTAACTGAGTCCACGTGTCCAACCACGTGTCAACACGTGGCAATATCTCACACATTGCGGCTTCGCGCTACGCAATGGCCAATGGAAAGGCCCATCGCGCTACGCGATGGTGGGCAAAACTTTACCTATAAAAGGGGGTTACGGGTTGAAGCATAACTCATCCCAAGTCACCTTTTCTTTCACACACATAACATTGGGAAGCGTGCCCGATCGTGGGAAAGTTCCGAGGTCCTGATTTCTCGTGATTCGTGCAAGAATTGGAGTTCTGACGATCTGTAGATTGGTTAAGTGAGTTAGAAGCAATGTCCTGACAGTTTAAGCTTCAATACGTGATAAGAAAGTAGATATGCTGCCCGTACAAGCTTAGACATATAAACTCAGAATAACCGTGTGAGGTTGGGGTTCTGTTTAAGCCTTAATTTATTATTATTATTATTATTATGGCTTATACTATAGTCGGGGGTATAGTCCGAACCTTAATTACTGATAAGTATAATATATATTTTCATAAGTAAATGCTATAGTTAAACTATTGTTTCTTTGTGATTAAGAAACGTGAGGATAAAATAATATTTCTTTATGATTAAGAAATGTATGCAAATGTTATAGTTAAATTAATATTTCTTCTTGAAGAAGAAACCCAATATAGATGTTTCTTCCTGAAGAAGAACCATAGTACATGATTGATGAACAAACAAAGAAACTAAAAGTTCAAATGTTTTATAGAAAGAAACGATTTGTCAAGGTTAAAGCTATACGAAACAGACTATAGGTCTGAAGCTAGATCGTTGATCTAGATATTTATACAAAGGTTATTCTCGTACTATAGGTTCGAGATAGCAAGAATGCATAAATCAGTAAGACACACTGATCAAGAACAAAGGTGAATACGTCCAACCTTTTTATAGTGTGAAATGTTTTATGATGTGAATACGTCTATGTACTGTCTTTTTAAAAAGTTATTTACTCTTTAAACTATGGACTGTTATCCATATGTAAAAGAGTTATGGAAGTATTTGCATGAGGGTTGGTTCAAATCCTCTAAAAACGTTTTGATACAAAGTAGTACTAAACACACATGCTAAAATACATGTGTCTGGATCCTTACATATCTGAGTGGGCACACTACAGACATGACCACGAGGCAAGTGACCGTCTCTAAGGGCGAGTGAAGTCCGGTTATATGGTCTATGGGTATTTTTAGTTTCGATGAGATGGGATTGAGACCCGCTGAGTTGTTGAACACTATTGGTGTTATGTCATAACGAAGGTGATTTTGTATTAACGAATGTGATTGTATTATGATGAATTATGAAAACCTTTTATTGAGTCAACGTCATCCACCAACATATAGCTGACGTATTTTTCCCCACATTTCAAGGAAACAGTAAAGGTTAGAACAGACAAGCAAGACAGATTAGACGATTGGGGACGTAGTAATTAGAGGTGATCTGATGGCTCATATATTTTATTTAAAACTTTGTGAAGAATCATATTTTAAAATGACAGGTATTTGAAAAATCAAAACGGGTATTAAATTCCCGAGATTTCAATATAATGATATTTTATAGAAAAGACTTCCAATAAAAGAACGTAACTCTGATTTATTTGCAAAACATGTACCAACTATTGTTCATACGCCTAGGCCCTAAGCCGAGGTGTGAGAATTACATTACTAGAGTCTAAACTTCAGAAAAGCTCTTAATCAAAAAACTCTAAAAGTTTAATCTCAGTCTTCATTCATCATCTTATTCATCTTCAAAGTTTAGTCTCAATCTTTATCATCTTCATAATCTTCATTACCATCAATCGATTCCGTTCGGTTTTTTAAAAACGGATAACCAAAGTGAAACCGAAAATTAGGTTTTTCAAAAAAAGTAAATAAATAATCGTCAGTAAATGCTTCGGTTCGTTTTTTTTTAATTAATTCAATTTTGGTTCAAATAATTCGATTTTCTACTCACTACTATAAGCCAGGGTTCGGGGGGGGGGGGGGGAGGTTTGGTAGTAAAATTAGCCGTTTAACAAAAAAAATTTATTTATACTATATATAAAACATAAGTTAAGGACCTTTTCTTTAATAGGTGTCAAACTTAATGCTTTAGGTACAACATATAATGCATTCAAAATATAAAATCTAAGGGTAAGCAAGTATTTTCATTATTTCAAAACATAGTTACAACTTTGATCCTTCAACTTCACAGCTCTTGTTGTTAATTTAAAGAATAGCTACACATATACCCCTTAATTCAAAACCAACCATCTCCATGACTTTTTAGCGGTTATAACTTTTTCACTCGTTAATATATATATATATATATATTAATTGCACTATAAAAAATAAGCATTTTATTCTTTTTAATTTGAGTATGATATTGCTATATTTTTTTTAGTTTTAAAAAGTTATCATGTTACGTGAATACCAGTTCGAACCGGCAACAAGTTGAGTCGGGCAAGCTCGGGTCATGTGTAATACTGGATTAGAGTCAGAACACGCCGATACAAAAAAAGGTTAATTTGCTTTAGGTCGGTTCGGGTTCGAGTCAAAAGGGGTCAAGTGTGTTGAGTCAGCGAAGCATGTTTAATGCCGATAACGTGCATTCCGGTGCCGGTTATGCGAGTTCAATCTTCGGTTACATGCGTACTGGTTTTACACGAGTCACACGCTCAATTTCAGGTTACGTGCGCACTCTCATCAGATGACGTATGCATCGACACTTATCGTGCATTCAACGTCGAGTTGCGGAGGCACACCGTCGTATCGTGCGAACACTCGGCCAGTTAAAATCTAATTTACTCGATAGCAAAATTTATCGAATAAGAGGATTGATTCCGTTTAAAAGAATCGGATCCGACCCGACCCGCGATTTACAGCTAGGGTTTCTTCTACTTGAAAGAATAGAATTGATACAAGGTTTTTGGAATCCAACCAAGCTTCTTTCACCTCTGAGGTAATCTTCTTTCAATTTCTTCAATAATATCATGCTATGCTGCCGTTAGGTTTTTAGATTCCAGTTATCAAATTTTAGGGTTTATGTACCGGATATCTTGTTCTAATTGAAATTAGTGTTTCATGTCCTCAAATCGCGGAATATTGGGTTTTAACTGATTTGATCTGTAAATTAGCGTTTCATTTGCATCCACTGACATATTAAACCGGCTTCATACAACATTTGACGGATGAATTTCAATAGATGCATGTTTTGAGCTGTTTGATGTCGAAAAACCGATGATATAGATAAGAAACAATAGCTGAGTTGATTGTAAATCTAATTGTTTCTATATATGCATGACTCGTATTTTCTAAAGAGTTTATTAAACATAATATATGTTCTTGTTATAAACAGGATAATCCAAGAAGCAGACTTTTGTGTTTGAAATCCAAGTACTTTGAATGGCGTTGGTTGTAATTTGTGGTCAACCCTGTAGCGGAAAGTCAACGGCCGCATTTTGCTTATCGGAAGCTCTAAATGATCTCGAACCGAAACCTAATGTCAGAATCATTAACGAAACTTCCTTTCATCTCGACCGCAACCAAACGTATGCGGAAATGACATCAGAAAAGAACTTAAGAGGAGTACTTAGATCAGAAGTTGACCGGTCATTATCAAAAGACAACATAATTATAGTCGACTCGCTAAACAGCATTAAGGGTTACCGATACGAGTTATGGTGTCTTGCACGCGCTGCAGGAATCAGGCATTGTGTTTTGTTCTGTGATGTTGAAGAAACCGATTGCCGGAAGTGGAATATTGAACGCAGGGGTAAAGATGGAGTTTCATATGATGATGCGGTTTTTGAAGATTTGGTTAGAAGGTTTGAAAGGCCTGACAGCAGGAACCGATGGGATTCACCTTTATTTGAATTGTGGCCGGTTAAAGACAGGATAGAGAAAACGTCTCCTAGTATTGTTGACTTGGTATCTTACATAACCAAAAAGGTTGACTCGAAGACCCGAGACGTTAAAATATTGCAACCGACAATGGCGACACAAAGTGCTCGGTTTTCAGAAGCGAACTCGCTTTATGAAATGGACCGAGCCACACAGGAGGTGACCAGTGCGATTGTTGAGGCGCAGGCTTTAGCCATGAGTGGGCCTGTGACTGGGCTCGTTGTCAGCCGTGACTTGCCGGTTATTAATATATCGAGGTCGGTTGGATTACCGGAGCTCAGGAGGTTAAGGAAGACATTCATAAAGTTGACTGGTCAATCAAGCTTGAGTGGGCCCCCACCGCCCGCGGATGCTGACAGTGCAAAGAGAATGTTTATTGATTACTTGAACAGAGAATTTGGAAGTGAGTGAAGAATGAAATTGTCTTTTATCCAAGTTGGTTCTTGAAGGTGATTTCCTAAGCTTTTATTGTTATATTTAGCTAAATTTTTTGCTCCTTATGATGAAATCTTGAATATTTATGAGATTAAGTTAACAGAATCTATATTTATGATTAGGCAAATGTGAAATGTTTGAATACAATTATTTTGGGTGCTTCTTGGTGTTGTGGTTTTATTATTGAATTACCTGTTTTAGGATTTGTGTAACAATTCTGTAAACGAGCCGATCAGCTTGGTTTCACGCTTGGCTCGCTTATCTTGATGAGATGAAATGTTGTGCTCGAGTTAGGCTCGTGAGAAGCTCGATCCAGTTTGTTTACTTTTAAAATTTTTTGAAGTTCTTTATTTGTTTAGTTTTACACATTGGTATATGAAATAAAGCAAAAAATAATATTCTTAGGGCGCGTTCGTTTCACGGACCTTTTTTTAAAGGATTTGGAATTGGAATGAGAATTGGAATGGAATGTTTGAGAATCCCTATCATGTGTTTGGTTGGTTAATATGTATTGGAATTGGAATCTTCTTCATTCTTGGGGTTGTTTTTTTTTTTTTTTGAAGAACGAGGACAACAAAGTAAACGTTTTAGTTTTTTTACATTTTTCGTTTTTTATTTATATTTTGAGTTATGATTTTTTTATTATTTTTTTGAATTTTTTTTGGAGTTTTTATTGTTAATAAAAACCCCTCCAAAAAAAATTAATAAAAAAATCATAACTCAAAATATAAATCAAAAACGAAAAATGTAAAAAAACTAAAACGTTTCCGCCTTTGGCCTCGTTCTTATAAAAAACGACCCGATACCCGTTTTGATCCGTTCCGACCTTGACCCATTATGACCTGAACCTTTTGACCCTGACCCGTTCCGACTAAACCAAAGCAACCCTTTTTTTAGTTGACCCATTCCGACCCTAACCCGTTCCGACCCATGACCCGTTTCGACCCAACCCAACCCATTTGTCACACCTAGTGATTAGGGTTAATAAAACAATCCTTTATTTTCCATAACAATCATTATAAAATAGGTGGGATTTTAAAATCACATGAAATGTGGGATTTTAAAATCACATGAAATGTGGGATTTGATGGGATTTAGTTCTCATTCCTATTATTTCATTTAATGAAACGAACATATCAATTCATGAGATTTAAAATCTCATTTCTTAGAATTCTTTTCAAATCCTTGAAACGAACATGATCTTAGTATATCCAGGATGCAGATTTTATAAACTATGTAGTTTATACTTTATAGTTCAAGTTAAATGTGTAACCAAGTTATAAGAGTAGTAATTACTAGTTCAATATTAGGGCTGTTAAAACACTAACTAAACAATATTTGCCTTTTAAAGTTGGCTCTGGCTAAATTAGCGAGCAAACGAACGAGCCTCTTGAGCAAAGCTGACCTTGGCATCGGCTCAGCTTGTTTACAGATCGAACCGCCTCGGTGCCGCTCGTTTGATCATAAGCAAGCTTCTTCCAAACGAGTGGCGAGTTTTTTTAACTGTATCGTGATTGTGCATATTGTTGCACTTTTATCATCTGCATCACGAACTGGCATTTTTTGTTGTCTTTTTTATATTTTGTTTAATAGACATGCACATGTTTTTACATTTATGTACGTATGCATCTGAATTAACTTTTGTTCTGTACAACCTTAGGAACATATGTAATACCATATACTTTCTTGGATGCACATATGGTATACATATGTTTCTGAGGCTGGTGAGATTTAAAATAAAACAATACAACATATAGAAATAAAGGTTATATTTTCATCATTTTTTTAATAATTTTTTTTACAATTACATCCAAATCAAATATTTATTTCACCATTAAAGAATTCAATTTTGGTTTCCACAAACCTATGCACGATCAATCAAAGAAGCAATAGCGGCAATTCCTACACACAATCACTAATGGTTACTCAATGTTTTTGTCACGGCATCTGTGGCTTCGTGCCATCACTGATCGTTGGTTTGTTGCCATCGATGACCTGTTGTTTCTCAAGCTCTAGATCTACCTCTGGTTTCTTGGCTGCACGACTTCGATCCAAGACATATAAAAAGTAATAAATTAGACCGAGAAGCACACTCACTAGACCTATAATACCAGCTGCAGAGAAGACCCCGGGCTTTATAGTGTAACAGTAATAGACACCATCGGTATCTGTTTTCACATCTTTCTGACTGCTTAATTTTGCACCCGCGATAAATAGAATAACAGCTATAGAAGACGTAATCCTGTACAAAAACAGATAAAGTGTAACAAAAATTGATTGATATCTTGATCTAGGATGAAGTAGTTGAATATATAGTTACATACCATGATATAACAATACAGACACGGCCGAATATGGGACCGTTGGGGGTAGGTATGCAACACGAACAACAACCGACGGTGGCTGATGTGATGATCACACGGGCTAGCACAAGAGCCATGGTTGCTGCGATGGCTAGGCCCATGGCTGGACTACTTGGATACTCGCATTCAGGTTCCAGGCCATCGAAAACCAGTTTGAGTTGAGATCTCTGCCATGCGTATATACGAAAAAACATGGATATTTATTTATTAGTATTGTAAAGACTGATTCTAGTATTGAATTTGACAAATTGGATTTTAATATCTAAACTACGACTGATTGGGTGATAATAATTCAACGATTTAACTAGTGATATTCTAACATTCAGTTGCACTTGATTTCGCTCATAATCTACCATGTAAGTGAAATCGAGTGGAAATCAAGTATAAGTCTATGATGATTATGCCAGCAGAGCAGGATTGCTATTGGCAACAAAAGTAAAAATTATGATCGATCAGGTAATAATGATCAAACACTGGTGTGGTGGATAGTTTTGGTTATTAAAATCCAATGTCTTATTTTACTTATATATATGTGTTTCATTTACCTTAACCCTGGTGGCTTCAGCGGCAAAACCTGCAACAGCAACTGCTATCCCGAGTGTGGCCACGAGAATGCCGACCAAAATCGTTTTGCACCTCATTTATTCCTTAATGATGTTACCGTTGAAACAAAACGTTAATCTAGTTTTATAGTTGGAGGGGACACGATATGGAGTCGTACTCATACTCCCTCGGGGGTAACGATGATGAAATAGAATCAACCTTGGGAGTGTACAACTAGCTATATATTTATTACTCATAAATGTTTTAGTGGATCCATTTAACAAACATTGCTACTTTCAAATGTTTTAAAAATATACTCGACACAACTTTATTTTGGAATGCTACGTGTTATTTGGTTGTGAAGGGGTTCAATACAAATAAACTCAAAGGAACGATGTAGTGACGTCCATTAGGATGCCGGTTTTCTCTCAACTCTCATGGTCAACTGTTGATAATTACCGACGACTATGACTATCATCGTATATTTATTTTTCTTGGATTTTATTTACCTTTCGGTGATCACAGACAGATACAAACAGTCTAGAAGTCAAGTGGTTAGATGGATGACCTGGTGAAATGAAATAGAAATTTCGAATTTTCGATACACAAAATTACTTGCAAGTTGCAAGACTCAATCTAATTAGCATGCTAGACACTCAAAATTATGCACATAATAAGGCAACACAAATCATATATATACCTGATCCAATTAATTTTCACACTATATGTTTAAACGTTGAACCGGGCGCGCAGATTTCCAAACAATATCACTTGCTCGCCTAATTTTCCACTTTCAACCAATCACCTTCAAGGTTATCTGACGAGTTTCAGCCCTTGAGTCACCACATTCAATTTCATCTATAGATCCCACTTTTAGATATAGTAACGAAATCGAGTTCTTAATTAAAACCAATCCTTCATGAGATTAAAAGCACTTTTACCATCTATTAACCCTTGAATGCATGCTTGCTGACCTAGCATGTTTGCGGGCTGGGAGTTGTAATGGGTAAATGACCGCATGTGTAGATCACGCCTTGTATGCAAATTCACTTTGACAGCCACCTTATAAAGAAACGATAAGAAGGGGTGCTTGAATTTGACTGTGTCTGAAGGGAAGCGGTGGTGGCTGCGCTAAAGTGGCTTTGTGAAGAATCATCTAGTGACGATCCTTAAATCCAACTTGTGTAAACAAACCTTGTGAGTTATGATAGCCCATGGAGTCCTGTAATTATAACTAATACTCTAGCCACCTGGTTTTGAATCTTTTTTAAAAATAAACAAACATGATAACAAGGTGTCAAATAACTTACGGCCTTTATTTAGCACCCAGCTAGAGGTGGGCAAATAAACCTGTTAACCGAACCGACCCGAAAATTTAACCGAAACTGAACCGGTTTGAAACCGATTATGTAGAAACCGGTTTGGAACCGATTGAAACCATATGTTCGGAACTGTCAAAAATATGAAGTACTTTTGTTGTGCCAATTCTAGTCATTTAAACGTTTATATCTTTTGCCTAACACTTTGTTTTTTTTTGTTTTGGGTGTTTTACCATGATCTTGGAGCTTTGACTCTTGGAGGCAATTTAGAATTATTGGGCTCATAGTCTTTCAAGTCCCATATGGAAGCAAATAATATATTATCAAGAGAAAGAAGATAAGGTTTAAGATTTTCCAGCCGTTGTTCTTCTCTGGCTATCTTTCTCTCTAAGTCTCAACCCAAATTAGGGCTTCTCTTTAATCTGCTACTTTCTGAGACACTCAGTTGATATAGTGCAAAATATTACTTGTAGTTTGTTCTTCTCTGATTCGAGTTGTTTCAGAAATCTTTGATTGTAACGAGTTTGAGGTTAATAAAAAAGCAATATTACTGCTTTTGTGACATGGTACCAGAGCTTTGAGACTCTGATCTGTCGCTCTTCCGCTTGGATCTGTTCATGGTGTATTTGGGTTCTCAGATTTGAAACCCTAACGGCGTTCTTGGCTTTGTTTCTTGATCTGGTTTACCTTTGAAGACGGTTTCTCTCATTATTTGCTGTCGGCACGTAACCCTAAGTGAAGGTTACGATTGTTCTATTACTGCGGTGTTTTTTGGTGAGATTGTTCTTTTACTCCTTGCTTTTTACTTCTTACGTATTCTTGCATTTAGGCATAATTTGGTTGATACCAGAGGATAATAGCCTGGTCTTGTGTGCATTAGGCATCTAGGAATGCTTGTGCATTATTTGTTTATGGTTTTAATTCTTACTAATTGTTATCTAATCCGTTAAAATGGATGATAGTGGTGTTGATGATGAGGTTCTTATTAGTAAACTTGATATTAGTAATCCTGTATATTTGCATATTAGTTTTTTGAGTAACTTGTAGCATAAAACTGAAAGGCACTGAGAATTATTCTGTTTGGTCAAATGCTATGAAATTAGCTTTACAGGTTAAAAATAAATTAGGATTTGTTACAGGTAAGTGTATAAAACCAACTGAAAATGATGTGTTGTCTAATCAATGGGATAGGTGTAACTCAGTTGTGTTAACTTGAATTTTAAATTTTGTTTCTGAAGAACTTTATGTGGGTCAAGTTTACTTTCAAAGTGCTTTTGAGGTATGGGAAGATTTGAGGGATACTTATGACAAGGTTGATGGTTCTGTCATTTTTAACTTGTATCAAAAAATAAATTCTCTAAATCAGAATGGATCAACCGTGTCTGAGTATTACCGTAGGCTCACCACAATGTGGAAACAGTTTGATGCCATGGTACAATTGCCCTCATGTTCTTGTCAGGCTTCAAAAGGTTTTAATGATTTTAGTCAATTAATCAAACTCATGCAATTTTTAATGGGATTAGATGATGTATATCAGCCGGTTAGAACCAATCTGTTAACTCGTGAACCTTTACCTACTGTCAAAACAACCTTTTCGATTGTATCTAGGGAAGAGTCACACAGGTTCTCTAGTGGTTCTTCCAAAGGTCAATCGCAAAATGTTGGTTTCTTATCTAAAAACACTTAAAGTTTTGACAAGAAGAAAAGGTTTAACAGAGGTCCTAATCCAAATCTTAAGTGTACTCATTGTAATAAAATTGGCCATACGGTTGAAAGATGTTTTGAAATTGTTGGTTATCCCCAGTCAAATAGGTCTAAACCTGTTTCTAAACAGTTTTCTTGGAGTAATTCTTTTCCCACTAAAGGTTCTTCATCTAATTCTACTGTTAGTACCCTAACTCCTGATCAAGTGTCAAAATTGTTAGGTTTGTTAAATGAAAAAACTGATGACGGACAACAAAGCTCCAATGTTGGAGGTAATTTTCTGTCAAATTTTTCAAGTCAAAATTTTAGAAAAAACATATTTTGTTTTAACAGTAATAACACACCTAACCTAAGTTCTAGTTGGGTGGTTGATTCTGGTGCTAATCAGCACATGGTTATGAGTGACAAAAACATTTTGATGCTATAGATGTAACTGAGTTTAATATTAGTGTGAAGCATCCAAATGGATCTAATGTTGTGGTAACTAAAATAGGAAATTTTAAACTAAACAATGATGTCACTCTCACTGATGTGTTTGTAGTTCCAGAATAATATGTGAATCTGATGTCTGTTTATAAGTTAACTAAGGATAACAAGATGTCGGTCTTATTTAATGAATCAAATTGCTATATTCAGGATTCATTCACAAAGAGAACCCTGGTGACTGGTAGTCAGGTTGATGGTTTATATCTTTGTGGTGAGTCTTTAAATACCTTTAAAGTTTGTATTAATAGTTTTCATCAAGTTAATATGTGGCACACTAGGCTAGGACATCCTGCACATCAAGTGTTAAATGCCTTAAAGTATGATCTAGGTATTAGTTCTATTAATGAGTCTTATCCTTGTGATGTTTGTCACTTAGCTAAACAGCGTCATGATTCGTTCCCTTTTAGTGATCACAAAACTAGTAAGGTTGGTCAATTAATACATTTAGATGTCTGGGGTCCTTATAGAGTTCAAAGCAAAGAAGGATATAGATACTTTTTAACTGTTGTTGATGATTTTTCAAGGGCTGTATGGGTATACTTAATGAAAAATAAAAGTGAGGTTTTTGATAATATTCAAAAAATTTAAGTTGCTAAAAAATCAGTTTGAAGTTAACATAAAAATGTTTAGGGGTGATAATGGGACCGAATTTGTTGATTCTCAAATGGAAAATTTTATCAAACATCATGGTATTATACATCAAACCTCGTGTATTCACACGCCTCAACAAAATGGCATTGCCGAGAGAAAACATCAACATCTTCTTAATGTTGCTAGGTCTCTTTTATTTGAAAGTAATGTCCCTTTGAAGTTTTGGTCTGATTGTGTTTTGACTGCAACTTATTTGGTTAACAGGATCCCCTCTTCGGTGTTAAATGGTAGGTCTCCTTATGAAGCATTGTTTGGATTTAAACCCTCTCTTAAACACTTGTGTAATTTTGGTTGTCTATGTTTTAGTAAAGTTTTAAATAATACAAATAAATTTGAAAAAAAGGTCAATTAAATGTGTTTTTCTTGGTTATTCTAATACTCAAAAAGGTTATAAAGTTTGGGATTTAAGCAAAAAACAAGTTTTAATTTCTAGAGATGTCAAATTCTATGAGTCTATCTACCCTTTTAAAAATATTGAAATTCTTAATGATTTGGAACTTAATGTTAACACTTCTTTAAATCATCAAATTTTTTTTAATATGTATTTTTCTGAAAAAAACGATGATTGTGCAAGAGGAAAAATTCCCGATGATGAAGAGGGGGAACAACATGTTTTAGCCAATGATCAACATCCTAGTGATAATTCACCTTCTAACGGCGAGGCTGTGAATCAGCAGCTGCCAGAATCGGCGGATAATCCTAGTGTTGTAGATCATGAGGTTGAAATATTTGATGAGGCATACTCTCCTGAGGGCTCAAATTCTTTTGATATTAATGAACCAGTTTCGGTAAGGAGATCTACTAGAATACGTGTTTACCAAAGAAGTTGCAAGAGTATGTTATTGAGGGTAAGGTTAAATATGGTCTAGAAAATGTCTTAAATTATTCAAATTTGTCTTCTGAAAATTTGTGTTTGATGTCTGTTCTAAATAAGAGTGTTGAACCAACTTGTTATAAATAAGCTTGCAATGATGAAAATTGGATAAATGCTATGAATTAAGAAATGATCGCATTAAATAGAAATAATACATGGGAAATGGTTGATTTACCTAAAAATAGAAAACCCATTGGTTGTAAATGGGTCTATAGGATTAAGTATAAGTCAAATGGTGAAATAGAGCGTTATAAAGCTAGATTAGTTGCTAAAGGATTTAGTCAAAAAGAGGGTATTGATTTCGATGAAACATTTTCACCGGTTGTGAAAATGGTAACAGTTAGAACGGTTATTAGCTTTGCTGTTGAAAAAAATTGGAATTTGTATCAACTTGACATAAATAATGTTTTTTTGTATGGAGAACTAAGTGAAGACGTTTATATGTTACCTCCTGAAGGTTATTTTTCAAACAATGAGAATAAAGTGTGCAAACTAAAACGATCTTTATATTGTTTAAAACAAGCTCCATGAATGTGGAATCAAAAACTTGTTTGTGTGTTAATTGGTTATGGTTTTGAACAAAGTAAAAGTGATTACTCTTTGTTTATAAAGTCTGATAAAGATATTTTAATTATTCTTTTAGTATATGTGGATGATATTGTCATAACGGGTAATAGTGAAACTGAGATAAACAAAATTAAGTCTATGTTAAAGACGTCTTTTCTGATTAAAGATTTAGGTTTACTTAAATACTTTCTTGGAATTGAGGTGTTAAGGTCCTCTAATGAGATTTGTTTGTCTCAACGAAAATATTTTGTTGAACTCTTAGCTGAGTTTGGTTTAACTGCTTCTAAACAGGTAAATACGCCAATTGATCGGAATCATGTAGTAACGAATGTGTGTAAGAAGGATGAAACCTTACTAAATGATATTTCTGTTTATCAGAAATTAATTGGTAAGCTAATTTATCTTTCTCGCACACGTCCTGATATATCGTATTCTGTACAATTCCTTAGTCAGTTTATGCATGGTCCAACTCATGCACACTTGCAGTTGGCCTTTCGTTTGCTGAGATATTTAAAAAAATCTCCTGGTAAAGGAGTGTTGTTAAGTAAGGGTGGAGGTGTTGGATTAACTGCATATGCTGACTCGGATTGGGGAAAGTGTCTTTCCACAAGAAGATCGGTGTCTGGGTCTTGTGTATTTTTTGGAAATTCTTTGGTCTTTTGGAAAAGTAAGAAACAACCAACCGTGTCTCGCTCCTGCAGAAGCAGAATTTCGTTCCATGGGTATTGTGACATCTGAGATTGTGTGGTTAATAAACTTGTTAAAAGAACTGAAAGTTGATGTCGAGTTGCCAGTTCCCTTGCACTGTGATAACAGTGCTGCTATTGCTATTAGTGCAAATCCTGTCTTTCACGATAGGACGAAGCACTTCGAGGTTGACTTGTTCTACCTTCGTGAGAAAATATCTTCCGGGCTGATTAAAATTATAAAGACAGATTCTGAAGAACAACTTGCTGATGTTTTCACGAAAGGTTTGTTTCCATCTCAACATGAGTTAATTTGTGACACGTTGGGTTTGCTGGATTTGTTTAAATGATAGAATTGAGGGGGGATGTGTCCACCCCGACCAATGAAGGCGGAGAACGTCGAGGCGCGACATGATTGGTCATTGCACAATGACACTATAAAGTTACAATATTTAAACAACTCATTTAAATCCATATCATCATAAATAACACAACAATTATTCATACAAAATGCCAAATAGATAGATAAACAAATAACTTGTTCTTTTATTTTCTAATATCCTAAAGCCAAGATAATAAGTTTCTTCAAGTAATCCAATTAAGCTAACATGAAACCTGTAACACTGCATAAAATAGAGTTTGTCAACACGAAGGTTGGTGATCAATTTTCATAGTTTTGGACAATAAGTATATAGTATGAAATCCACAACTAGTATATGAAAACAATAAATAATAGCAACAATTTAGATAATAAAACCGTCAATAAGAATTCATTGACGAACCGTTAATAAGAATACATTGACGACAATAATGAAATCGTCAATAAGAATACATTGACGACACCTTTGTATATGGGGATACCATATATACTCGGAATTAACGTATGATCATACTTTGATGAGGCTACCCGCCTTAGCATTCAAGAATTTGCACATAATCATGTAAAGCATATAACACCAAATCGAGCATTTATTTAAGTAAACATATACAATACGTGTTGTGGTTTAAGACTCAAGTATAAATCATTTGAATTTGAATAAGTATGCAATGCCACTTTCAAAACGAAAGATGGTAAACGGGGGATGAAAAAGTACTCACATTAACAAGTAACTTGAAAGATAGTGTCGTAAATAATCGGAGAGATCGGTTTAACGAGCAAGACCTATATTAAACGGGTCTTGTGTTAGTAGGTAGTCTTGGAAGGGTTTAAAATAAAATACATGACAAATAAAGTAAATAAATAAAGTTTAGGATTTAAAATGTAAATATTTGAGAAATTAAAGAAACGAGTTTTGTAAAATAAGTTTACTCGAAACCGGGTCTCGGTATTCTATTCATTAGTTTTATTTTTTTACTCAACCTATGTTAAGTAATAATGTGGGTTAAAATGCGATATTGCAAAACCCTTGGTTATAAGAATACCAAAACGAGGTTTAAACGAGTGTTCGGGTTTGTCGATTCGAGACTTGATAATTGACCAAGCTCACAGTTAACTTCCCAAAATAATAAATGTTATGAGATAACTCAATAAAATCAAAATAGACTTAACCAAGTATGTAGTTCTATTGTGAAGAACCTTAACGTTCGTTAAGCGAGTATCACGACCTTATCGGTTCGAACTTGTTATAAGATCAAGTTGGTTACCTACATGCCAAGTATGTTTAGAAATTAACTAAAATTGATTTAAAATATATTCTTGAAGAAAAATATGAGTTTTGGTGGCTAAAAACACACTTGTGTGTCTTAAGCGAGTGAACTCGGTTTAGTTCGGTTTTTGGTTCGGTCCTTGACTCGGAATAAGACCGAGGATGGTTACCACATACCCAATTACCATGGAACTTGTAAAATAACTTATAAATAATAATACTCAAGTTTTACATTCAAAAAGTTAACAATAAAGCTTTTAAACAAAAGTTCGGTTTTTGGTTCGGTCCTTGACTCGGAATAAGACCGAGGATGGTTACCACATACCCAATTACCATGGAACTTGTAAAATAACTTGTAAATAATAATACTCAAGTTTTACATTCAAAAAGTTAACAATAATGCTTTTAAACAAAAGTTCGGTTTTTGGTTCGGTTCTCAACTCGGGATGAAACCGAGGCTAGTCACCACATACCC